>NC_079315.1:84687442-84993178 GCF_029931775.1 Euleptes europaea | reverse complement strand
TCAAGCACATGACGCCAAAACTGCAGATAATTTAGCAATGCCCATTCACTAAAGACCCCTGTATTTCATGGAAATCTGACTAATGGATCCAATTCTATGGGTCTGTGAACAGGGTGCCCCCAGCTATCTTACTTATCTCCGTTATTTCCTATGACGGGAAAAATCAAAGAAGTCAATAACCAACACACAAGAGCAACTATTGGTGAAAAGCCTCCAAATGAAAACAGAACCAACAAGCCCAACAGAACCAATGTCAAATTAGAGAATCCAAACAGAGCCATGGTTCTTTGCAGCAAGCTCAACACAAGCAATGTCAAACCAGAGAATCACATCAGTGCTCAGGGCCAATGAGGCCAGCCCAACAGAACCAGCAGTAGTTCATCACTGGTGCTCCTGTTCCCTCCTTGCCCCCCATAAAGAAAAAAATACAACACCAATACAATGTATGAGCTTCTTTTTGGATGCTTTTATAGGATCTGCTTGTTCTTGTTTTAAACTGAGATACTTATAGCCCATTCCTGAGCTTTTGGCGGCTGGGGACGGCATGGCCGAGGAGCCACTGTGGCACATCCAAAACCATTACATGGCCACCAAAAGGTTTAAAAAAAACCTTTAAAAGGCTTTTTGCCCCATAGAGAACAGAGATGCTGTGCCTGCTGAAAAGCAGTCACAGCAATACCATTCTCGACACCGGTGTTCTGGGCCAAACGGTGTCAGAAAGCTGCCTACAGGCAGTTCTGCCCCCAGCATGGCCCAGGAACACCCCCTGGGATGCTGGCGTGCCCACGGAATGCTGGTGCGGGGATTTGCACCAGTGGGACACTGGAGGAAGGCCCAGCTGGCATCCCTGGGCAGTGCTGCCATGGCAGCACCAGGAGACCAGCGTCTGGGCCTCCTCGCCAGCATTGGGGCCACTCACGGTGGTGTAAGTAGCCCGGGCGCTGGTGCAGGGGCCCCCAACACCAGAGCAGCCCTTTCCTGGCTTCCTGAAGACTTTCATCCTTGGAGGTCAGGAATGGGCTGCTATCTACTTTCCTAATATCTCTTGTTCCAATAATTGTTGTGGGTTTTTTTCTTTATGAGAGTGGCAAGAACAACATTTTTGGTACCGTATTTACTTATTTTTCTGCACAGAAGTGCCTCCCTTTACATCTGATCCCATTGCCTGGCAGAGCTGCCCTCCCCCAATTTCCCAGGAAACTTGTAAAATCAAATGGGAAAAAAGGTCTGGAAGCCTTAAAATGCAAGCCCCAAATATTTTCAAATATTCCCCAAATTTTTCAGAAATTGATATCCTGTACTTGCAAGCATGTTGAATATAATCAGAATACCTGAATATCCCCCCCAAAACCAGCAAGTTGTATTTTGGATATATATTTGACTGGAAATATCTGAATGCAAATCCCTAGTTGGGATTACAAATAATCCATTCAATAGATCTCTTCAGTAGACTATGGAACCAGAACAGAAACCTCTTGCTCTAGAAAAGATTTCTGTAACCCCTTGATTCTATTCTGCTTCTGATGACCAAC
Source organism: Euleptes europaea (assembly GCF_029931775.1). Classification (NCBI taxonomy): domain Eukaryota; kingdom Metazoa; phylum Chordata; class Lepidosauria; order Squamata; family Sphaerodactylidae; genus Euleptes; species Euleptes europaea. The sequence continues at coordinate 84,991,646 of NC_079315.1, read as the reverse complement.
CTAGGGCTGTTGAAAAAAAAATTCAGTAAAATTCAGATTTGGCAAAATTCGGCCCGTTTTAATTCAGGAAATGCTGAAGTCCGAACTTCCCCAATTCGAATCCATGCAATTCAGTGCGAGATTCGGAGTTCGGGGGAAAATTCAGCCGAATACAGCCATTAAAAACACATTCGCGCCTTTCTGCGGCTTCAGGGGGGCATTTTTGGGTTAGAGGTCCCAAACTTTCAGCAAAGCTTGAGGGGGCCCTTCTTGCAAGAACCCCCAAGTTTGGTGATGATTGGAACATGGGGTCCCAAGTTATGGGGCCTGAAAGGGGTCCCCCCACGTATCTGCCCATTGCAATAAAGCCATTGTGAACACATTCGTGTCTTTCCCCCCTCCACCCATCGAAATGAATAGAAATAAATAGACCGTTGGGACTCGAAGTTTGCAAAACCATGCAAAGCAACACATGACGCTCCCCCCTTATGCAAACGACCCCACCAAATTTTGCAAGTGCTAATTTGGACACCCCATGCTCCCACCCTCCTGCTCCCACGAGCCCCTTTGCATCCAGGAGGGCTCACTCTGGGAAAATGGCAGGGAGGGGGAGGACGTATAGGAGAGCTCTCTGGCTGGAGGAGGAAGTGGACATCCTCCTCCGATTCATAGCGAGGTGGGGATACCTGTTTGAGGAGTTCGACCACCCTAAGGAGCAAAGTCTGTCTGTCTTTGAACAGGTCTCCCAGGCTCTCCTGGTGTGGGACTTTATGTATACCCCGGGAGAATGCCTCAGAAAGTATAGGAAGATGCAGGACGCCTTCCAGGCTTCCATGCAGCACACGCAGCTGCGGCCCAGGGAGAAGAGGCCGGCCTATTATAAGCGCTTCAAGAAGCATTGGGAGGACGCAGGTCACCCCAGCACAGAATTTGAGGCGTGGGCAGGTAACTTTGACTGTCTTTTCCAGTGACTCTGTCTTGTCATCCCATGATGTTACCAAAGCACGCTCGCCTGCCTCAGCTCAGCTAGCCTCAAACTCACGCAAGTCACACACCCCCTCAAACCAATAGGGCTCGGCTGCTGGACCCCAAATGGGGAAAAAACCAAAGCACAGGAGGCACGTTTGCCAAGAGGAGGAAGACTCACGCAAGTCGCACTGCTGCTCTTCCCCCCCGAAACCAATGCGGCGTGGCTGCACCCCAAACAGGGAAAAAACCCAAAGCGCAGGAGACGCGTTTACCAAGCGGAGCAAGTCATGTTGCCGCTCTTCCCCCCCTCAAACCAATACGGCGCCACACTGGACCCCAAAAGGGGAAAAAATCAAAGTGCAGGAGGCGCATTTGCCAAGTGGACAGACGGAGACTCACTCAAGTCGTGCCGCTACTCTTCCCCCCTCTCAAACCAATGCGGTGCGGCTGTACCCCAATCGGGGGGAAAAGCCAAGGTGGAGGAGGCGCATTTGCCAAGCAGAGGGAGACTCATGCAAGTCACACTGCTGCTCTCAACTCCAGGCGAGGGTGGCCAGGGGCAAAAAACCACCACACCATCGCACTCAACCCCCCCTCGGCTGAACGGGCGAAAGCCCCCCTTTGGCTTCCCCCCCACCCACAGAAACTGCTCCCCCCACCCACATACGCACACAGACTCAGCTTCCCCACACACACACACACATGAGAAAAGGTATAGAGGAAAACCCCAAAAATCAAACTGTGTGATGTCTTCTTCAAGAAAGAGCACGGAGGAGAAGTAAATCCTATCCTATTCCGGTAAGCACCAGCCGCTCAGCCCAATCAGGAATCAGATCTCTCAGCAGCAGCACCACCAAAATGGAAAGCAATGAGTACAGTCGGGATGGGACGGGAGGGGGAGTTTTTATACTCTTCTCGCCATTTCAAAAGTGAGAATCCCTGCTCTGATTGGCCAAGAGAAGACCCAGCTTGGCCACCATTGGCCGCGGGAGAATGCTGCTTACAAACTGACGGTTATGCTGCTGCTTCGGAGACCCGAATTTGCTGAATTTATTCAGCGTTTGCCCGAACTCACCGAATTTGTTTTCTCGCCTTTTTTTGAATTCGGTTCTACCCAAACCGGGGGAAATTCGGCAGTTTTTTGGTTTGGGACGAGCCGAATCGACAGCCCTAGACCAGCTTTTAAAGAACTATTTTGGAACCCCAAGTACTTTTTAAACTGTTTAACATGTAGAAAGCAGTTCATGGATGCCTTAAATGTATTATAAAAGTGGAGGGTGCAGATAACAATGAGAGTGTGTTGTTACAATAGATGTACTCTTTGGAATTTGGATAGGTTTATCTAAAAGCATTCAAGTGGTATATACAATGCCATGCTGGCAAAGAAAAAATGTCTCACATTGTACAGAAAGATATTGGCATTATTCTTAAAACAGGGATGATTTTTATTCCTTAATAGTATTTGTCCTCATTATTTATTTATTTTCTAGTCAAACTGAACTTGCTGTTTAAGGGCATCAAAAAAATACATATAAAACACAAAAGGAGACTTTGGCAACATAGACTGTAATTTCTTCATGGTACCCTCTGAAGACCTAAAATCACTTTCTAAAAAGGTAAGTTTGTATTTAAACCCAACGATTTTCAATTAGCATTAACAGCAAAAAAAAAATTACATTCAATTAATGAAAATCACTTCTTCCCATAGATCTATTTTTTTCCATTACTATTCAGCTGTGAGAACCCATTTCTAAAAGCATGGGTCAGTAATGGTACTAGTTAAAAGACAATGAACTATTGTGAAGCAGTCAATAAGATGGAACTAATTACAAGTTGCCAGGCAGCTAGTTTACAGCTTGCCATTCCTGTCACATTGCTAGTACTTGCATAGAGCTCTAAGTACAATGTGTCATAATTGTCTCCATTAGAAATAAAAAGTCTTGAATGGCCTGCCTTTTGCCTTCCTTAATATACAGAGAGAGAGAGAAAATGCAGCATATTGACATGGTAACATATGGCTCCCATGACTCCATTTTTCTTATTCAATTAAAAGAGATGAAAATACTCTGTATATGGAGTTTTCCTGCCTTTTCCCAGTCCTCTCCCCATCACCTTGTCTTCTGCCTTCCCTATATGAAATTATTTAACACAGGCTGTAATCCTAAAGAGTCTCTCCTGGGAGTAATTCCCACAGAATAACCTGGGACTCACTTCTGAGTAGACTTGTTTAGGATTGCTCCTGTAGTACCTTGTGCCATCTTTGCCCCATACCAGTGGACTGGAGTGGAATATACAGGACCACTCTGACCTCCCAGTTGGATGCAACAAACTTTGTCTGAAAGCTAACTGCAATCAGCACTTTTACTCACAGTAGCAACCTTTGATTGATTCTGTGTATGCAGAAGTCCTGCTGATAAGCATGAAGGGGTCAGCAAGCATGCTGAATACATCATAATTACCTTCTACTTAGAACACCCACTAAAGCTATACAGTGATATGCACGTGTTGGGCCACGTGCATATCTAAAAAAGGACCTTTGATTGCTGTTCATCTATCTTGACCCATTTCAGTTTATTTCATGCATTTAATAATAAATAATGAATATGGACGTGGTAACTTATGGCACCTTCTCTATGACATTTATAAAAATCTTAACCGTCCTCTAAGAGTCTTAGGAGCCAGACACAAGTTGAGTGAACATTTGAACCAGAGTCTCCCAGTCCTAGTGTGACCCACTAGGATCCTGGCCACATAAGACATGTGATGCGAACCAGTTTGGGGGTGCCCCCATGTGACTCAGAGTCAGATGTACCATTGAAAGTGTTCTATTGCTCACTGTGGCCCAGGAGCACTATGAGAGGGCGGAGAGGCCTCTGTCTTCACTCTCACACCATTTCCTTAATATGGGGGGGGGGGTCTTTGCCCCACTGTTGAGTTCCAAGTGTCCTCAGTCACATGACCCAAGGTACCCTGTGCCCACGAAAAGGGTAAACAGACCTCCATGGGCATTTCCACCAGGAAAAAAGGCAGAAGCCCTTCCCTTGAAGTACTCCTGAGCCACATGGAGCAATGGAGTATTTTCTAAGGTGAGTCCCCTAATAGTATATGTGGCTGCAAGTCAGGTCAGGAGACCTCAACCTGACTTGCATCACATGGAGCTATGACTTTTTTTTTCATGTAGGGCCAAAATTGCTAGTTGGACCTCTTTCTTTATCCATTTGGTCACTTCATTTCTCTTTTACCATTGCTTAAGGCAGATAATATTTCTCGTACTCAAAGTAAACGAAACGAAACAAAACAAAAGATTAAGTATAAGACCTAAAGCCCAACCAATTTCAGAGACATTTCCAGAAAAGGAAAAATATGGGCATTTTATAAATACAAGACAAAGGTGAGATGATAGATTTGAAAATCAATCACAGTTGTTCAAGATACTTTGCAGCATATGACTCAGCAATATTAATGGATTGCCATTATTTTTATGAAGCACACATGAAGTAGAGAGCAAATTATAGTGATCACCCTCATTTTTCAGTTTCAACAGCTGGGATTTTGAACCTCTCTACTGGAATTCTGGAAGGTTTTATTTCTTTTGTCTTGGCCTGCTGTACAAAGCAGCCAAGGCACATGTGGATGTGTTGCCTGGCTCTTTGAGCTATCAATCATTTAATTTACCAAGCAGATTTCATTCCTAGAAAGTCTTGATTGTGTATAGGATTGATGTTTCTTTGAACCAAGTTTGACTAAATGGAAATAACAGTGCCTCACCGCAGTGCCATTCCTGTTCTAGAGAGAGTGAAAATGATTGGAACTAACTTTTGTAAATAACCCACGAAATGGGAGGTTTGGTTTTCCATCCTTCTTATTAACATGGAGATAGGGGAAAAGAAAGTCATATACTTCTTACCCATTCTGTCCCACTTTGAAACTTAAGACATACTGTGTAAATAGATTATGCAACCTGTTTTCCTTCAACACATGAAATCAGAGGCTTGGCTGAAGTGAGAGATTAATTGTAATAATTGTATTAACTACCATTGGCAGTAAAAAAAATGTAGTGAATTCATAAGTCCCTGTTTAGGTTTAAAAAAAATGTGCCACTAAATGGAAGTCAGAAGACTGTCCAGACAAAGAAGATTGGAAAGAAAGGTTATCAGAGTATGCAGGGATGGCCAAGCAGACAAATCATGTAAACAAAAGACCCAATGAAGAGTTCCAAAAAAACCTGGAAATTATATTATGCATATGGTTCTTGTAGGTTATCCGGGCTGTGTAACCGTGGTCTTGGAATTTTCTTTCCTGACGTTTCACCAGCAACTGTGGCAGGCATCTTCAGAGTAGTAACACTGAAGGACAGTGTCTCTCAGTGTCAAGGGTGTAGGAAGAGTAATATATAGTCAGAAAGGGGTTGGGTTTGAGCTGAGTATTGTCCTGCAAAAGTATTGTCCTGTAAGTATCTAGATAATGTGCTAATGAGGGTATGGTATGTTAATATGGAACCATTGTATCCTGAAGTGATCTGTTAATGTGTGTAATCCAAAACTAATCTGTATGGCTATTGTTGAATGTTGTCTTTGTCTGGAGGTTTTTCAGGGCAGGAAGCCAAGCCTTATTCATTCTTAAACTCTCCTCTTTTCTGTTAAAGTTGTGCTGATGTTTATGAATTTCAATGGCTTCTCTGTGCAATCTGACAAAATAGTTGGTAGAATTGTCCAGTCTTTCAGTGTCTTGGAATAAGACCCTGTGTCCTGTTTGTGTCAGTCCATGTTCAGCCACTGCTGATTTCTCAGGTTGGCCAAGTCTGCAGTATCTTTCATGTTCTTTTATCCTTGTTTGTATGCTGCGTTTTGTGGTCCCGATGTAAACTTCTCCACAGCTGCAAGGTATACGATATACTCCTGCAGAGGTGAGGGGGTCTCTTTTGTCTTTTGCTGATCTTGCATTTGTTGTATTTTCTTGGTGGGTTTAAACACTGTTTGTAGGTTATGTTTTTTCAAAAGTTTCTCCATCCTATCAGTGACTCCTTTAATAAATGGCAAGAAAACCTTTCCTATGGGAGACTGTTTTTCTTGAGTTTTCTGATTTTTGTTTGGTTCAATGGCCCTTCTGATTTCATTCTTGGAGTAGCCGTTTGCTAGCAGTGCGTGATTTAGATGGTTAGTTTCTTCCTTGAGAAACTGTGGTTCACAGATCCGTCTTGCATGGTCCATTAATGTTTTGATTATTCCTCTTTTCTGTCGGGGGTGGTGGTTGGAGTTTTTGTGTAAGTAGCGATCTGTGTGAGTTGGTTTCCGGTAGACCTTGTGACCTAACTGAAGGTTTGATTTACGGATGACAAGGGTATCAAGAAATGGGAGTTTACCCTCAATTTCCTTTTCCATGGTAAACTGAATGTTTGGATGGATATTATTAAGGTGGTTTAGAAAGTCCATTAAGCAGGACACAGGGTCTTATTCCAAGACACTGAAAGACTGGACAATTCTACCAACTATTTTGTCAGATTGCACAGAGAAGCCATTGAAATTCATAAACATCAGCACAACTTTAACAGAAAAGAGGAGAGTTTAAGAATGAATAAGGCTTGGCTTCCTGCCCTGAAAAACCTCCAGACAAAGACAGCATTCAACAATAGCCATACAGATTAGTTTTGGATTACACACATTAACAGATCACTTCAGGATACAATGGTTCCATATTAACATACCATACCCTCATTAGCACATTATCTTGATACTTACAGGACAATACTTTTGCAGGACAATACTCAGCTCAAACCCAACCCCTTTCTGACTATATATTACTCTTCCTACACCCTTGACACTGAGAGACACTGTCCTTCAGTGTTACTACTCTGAAGATGCCTGCCACAGTTGCTGGCGAAACGTCAGGAAAGAAAATTCCAAGACCACGGTTACACAGCCCGGATAACCTACAAGAACCAATGAACTCTGACCATGAAAGCCTTCGACTATATTATGCATATGCTTCATCAAAAATGTCAAACAGAAATGAAATTGCTTAGTTACAATGCTATACAGGAAAAGTATATAATGGAATTTAGTGAATATAAATAAGTTTTTAAGTGATTATAAATGAGGTAATATGATTCAATAATGGCTAGTTTTTCAATGCTAGTGCAAAGTACATATAGCATGAGACTGAATGATTGAATAAAAACAATAAAAACAGTATATTCAATGTTATAAAGTTAGAATAGCATAATTTAGGGAAGATTACCTGAGGGAAATAAAATTTTCTATGTTCACCCAGTTAAAGCTTGTTTTTGTATATTTTGTATATTATGTTTGCATTGTTTTATGTATGATGTTATGTATTGTATGTTTGTACTTGTGGCTGCTGCATAATCTAAATCCAATCTTCTTGGATGTCATTTATAACTATCATTTTATGCTGTAGGATATAAAGTTTTTGACTGTCATTCTAATTATGACAGTGCATTACTTAACTATTGTTGTCGACAATGACATTAATAGCATTTGCAACACCTGGAAGGAAAAAAAAATAGAAGTGTGTGGAAATGGGTAGGTGAAGATTTTTTGTGGCATAGAGGGAAATACCATCGCCTGATAAATAACATCCCAATAAGCCTCTATTAAGCAGGCAGGACGTTGAAATGAAAATACCATATTTTGGTATTATATCTCCACACAGTATCATATGCTATACTTATTTAGATTTTTGTAACCCTAGTCCTGGTGCATTGGTTATTAGATATCTCCTTATATTGATTGTATCGATTTATACTGTGTAATCTGCTTTGAATCACAGTGAGAAAATAGGTTTATAGAGCAAATAAAAATTAAAAAATAATGAGATAAAAAGTAAGCTGCTACTTATAATGTGTTTTTCTTGGCTTTATACTTACCATGGTCAGATAATAGTTCAGTGATTAGTGTTTGATTGATCAATCAGTAGTCCATCCCAGACTGCAGCTATTTTTATTATTGGTTTCCATTCTGTGCATATAAATTCTAGCACTATCTTCTGACATTTCAAATGGTAATTAACCAAGCCTTGTAGTCTGACTTTTGTGTAAATTAATAAAACAAATATTTGTAGTAACAATCATCTAGAGGTTCTACCATCTCCCTCGCAGCCTATTTTTCCCAATTAGAACTTATCAATCATAGGAAAGCTTTTGCTCTTGCTAGGTGCCAGATTTTACAATCGGCGGTGGTAGAAAGAAGATGTAAGAAGTGGCAGAAAGGCATGGCCCTTGTGGATCAGGGGATATTGAAACCTCAGAGCATGTTTTGATCCGCTGTTTGTTCTACCAAGAAGTCTGCACAAGGTTTCTTTCCCCTTTGATTAACATTTTCCCTGGACAACCTGATGTTTCTTTCCTCACCGCTAAACTTTGTGCTGCAGCTATCAAAATATGCCATACCCTGGTAGGATAAGAGTAACTGAAATATTTTGCTATTTAAAATATTAAGGGGGATATGGCAAGTTATGTGATGTTAACATAAATTTTATTAATACATGTAATAAAATACATAAATGTTATTAATACATGTAATATGTAATTTTTAAGTTTAGATAATTTGTTTTGCCCCATTCTTCAAAGGCTGAATGGTGACTAGGGCTGTTGAAAAAAAATAACTTTGGTAAAATTTGGATTTGGCAAAATTCGGCCCGTTTTTATTCAGGAAATGCCAAAGTCCGAACTCCCCCTATTTGGATCTGTGAAATTTGGCATGAAATTCAGCATTCCCAAATAAATTCGGCCGAATAAAGCCATTTAAAGCATATTCGTGGCTTACCACGACTCTGGGGGGGGGGCATTTTTGGAGGTAGAGGTCCCAAACTTTCAGGGTAGCTTGGAGGGACCCTACTTGCAAGAACCCCCAAGTTTGGTGAAGATTGGGTCAGGGGGTCCCGAGTTATGGGGTCTGGAAGGGGTCCCCCCATCCACCCATTGGAATGAATGGGAGCAGACAATCCTTAATGTGCATCTCAAGAGCGGCAAATCCAAGGCAAAACCTCTCATTGTTTCTCGTTGGCTATTTATGCACAGGAGGTTTTTCTTTGAATTTTCCACTTTCTATATGCACATTTTCCTTAGACAAATTCTCAAAACTCTGCAGTGGGGCTTATTGTTGAGATTTGAGAATTTGGATGGGAAAAATGTGCATCTAGAGAGCAGAAAATCCAAGGCAAATCCTCCCATTGTTGCAGACTGATAAAAGGCAGCGTTGTTTACAATTCGCTCCGCTTTACCTTGGGAGCAAAGCCCCACCGCGGTTCTTCCAAGTAAGCAGGCTGGAGGATCAGGACTGCCCGCCCTTTCCTCTACATCTCACTTCCTCCTGTCACCGCTTTCTCAGCCCCGGGGGCACCCAAAAACAATGACGACCAGGGTGGGGGGAGCTGAGGGAGGAGACAACATAGCTGAGCTGTCACTGTCAGGGGAAAGGAGAAATCCTGAGCAGGGACACCCGCAGGGGGCTGGGGAGGGGGGAATAAGTAGGATGCTACATTGTATGGCACTTGACACCACTGGTGCTTACACACATACACACCTGCTACACACTATTCCCTCCCCCCCATCATGCAAAAGAAGGCAAAAGCTCGGATTCTACGGACACGGTCCACAGAGACAAATAAACCTCCCCAGCAGAACAGCCCCCCCCCCGTGACAAGAAGACACAAATTCCAAACAAAGGAAAACAACGGGGCAGCCAGAGAGAGAGAGACTCACTGACCCACACTGACCTCCAGGCGAAGGTGGCAACCAGTGAAAAAAGCAAAAAAACACTAGCGCAGAGGCAATAACCCCCCCCCAGCAGAACATCCCCCCCTTTGGCTTCTCCCCCACACAGAGAATTCCCCCCCCCCATACACACACACAGGAAAAAAGTTATAGAGAAAAGCCCCAAAATGGGTCAAACTGTGGACGTCTTCTCTTCCAACAGAAGCAGGGGTCAGGAGGAGTAATCCAATCTGATTCCAGCAAGCAGCAGCAGGTCACCTCACTTCAGGATCTCTCAATATCAGCACAGGATCAGCATCAGAGCAGCAGCAATGGAAGGAATACAGACTCTCACACACAGACTCTCTGGCCATTTATGCACAGAAGGTTTTGCCTTGGATTTGCCGCTCTCTAGATGCACATTTTCCCCGTCCAGATTCTCAAAACTCTGCATGGGAGCTTATTGTTGAGTTTTGAGAATTCGGATGGGGAAAATGTGCATCTAGAGAGCGGCAAATCCAAGGCAAAATCTCCAGTGCATAAATGTCCTCTCTCTCCCCCCCCCCCGGGCCGCACAGCAACCCGGGACCACGCACACGCACCCCCCACATGGGGATCTCTCTCTCTCACACACACAGACACTCTCTCTTTCTCTCTCTCACACACACAGACATTCTCTCTTTATAAAATATAATAACTACAACAATGTATAATGCAGAGGACCCCAACGTGGTGCCCCTGGATCCCACTGACACCTTTTCTGGTACCAATTAAGTGTTTTTAGAAGTGGGTAGAGCCATTTAGGGTTCTTGCCCATGGTTCTTCTGATTGGCTGTGTAGATTAAAATAATTACATTAAAATAATTTTGTTCCAGTGGCTACTGCGATCAGTATTCATTGTATTTTCTCTCTCTTCTTTCCCAATGTATTTTTTTAAACAATTACTCCTCTTCTCCCCTGCATTTGCGCTTCCTCTGTGGGTGTGGCACCTGCAGCAGCCATTTTGTAACTGCGCCCATCACTTTGTGTCAGAATTTCAAAGGTGCCCACAGGCTCAAATAGTTTGGGTTCCCTGCTCTAATGATTTGCCTTTGAGATGGTGGTGGACAGTTTAGACTCTATTTCTTCATTTTTTTTTTAGCATAAAGACCTGCAGTGGTCTTACCTGGACTCAAAATGCTCCTCATCACAGAAGTTGCAAGCTAGAATGACTAACATTGTTTGGAATTTTGGCACCAAATGAATTGCTTAGATATCTTGAAAGACCAGATTTGTAATGTGAAAGATCTAAACACTTTGCCATTTTACAGGTAACAGGATGGCTCTGCCTTCCACCACTTAGTTCTTCCATGGGCATGCTTCATTCCTGTCTTAATCTGTCTTAATCACTACATTGTAGTATCTATCAAAGACTGCATCAATGCTTCTGAACTTTGTGCATTCACGGATAACAGAACAAATGAAAGCATCAGTAAAGGCTCTGAAGGTTGCTGCTCCATTGAGTTTAACGTTTGCAAATACTAGACTTTGCCTATCAATAATTAAGTTTTTGTTTATGCCAAGATCTATATCAAGTAGAGCTGAAGGACAATCAATATTTGAATCTAATAATTTTGTCCACAATCTGGCTCACCATTCTCTTTCTATTGCAATAATTACACATAGTAACATTTTTCACTATATCACTAAGTTCTGCTTGTCACTATCTACAGTATCACAGACTTTGCATTGTACTGTCAGCACCCCTTGCTTTTTCTTGAAGTAATATTGAAGTAGACTGCATACAATGGTCAAAATAAAAGCACCACTCTCCACTATGTTGAGAAAATTGGGGAGGGGGGGCTACCATTGGTTTGTAATCATCAGTCTTGTTCCTATAAGCCTCTGTAAGTGTTATTGCCCTCCTAAAATTCATATCATGCAGATTCAATTCCTGAGTGCCTGCTATTACTAAACAATGTTTTGTAAAATAGTTACAATCTTATCAGAAATGATGTTAAATCTTGGATATTCTTTACTGCCATCAGCATCCACTTGATTATCTATATCTGGAGATCTCTTGTCAGGTATACAATTTCTCAGCATACATATAATTGTATGTCATAAAAATGGCAACATTGGTTGGAAGAAATCAAGATAGAAGTCCTGTATTATTTATCTTTGTGTTTAAATAAATGCAAGTAGGATAATAACTATGCTCGTATATCCCTAGTGAAGTAGGAATTTGGGTTCTTTTCCTGTGATACCAAATAATTTATTGAATCCTGTCCTAAACCCCATGCTACAAATTAGAATAACTGTATCATGTGATAATATGCAACGTCATACTTCCTATATCGCAGTTAGATTCTAAGCATCTGAAGATGCATTGGGTACCTTGACCAATAACATCCAGAAAGGTTTTTTGCTGAAACTGCAGCGATACAGCACTAGGTGATTGTTTTGTGTTCCACAAGAAACATCTAACCTCAAGTAGTTGTGAACACTGGAAAATTACTTCTTAAGGCCTCTTAAAATTACCCCTTAAAATTACCTCTTAAGAGAAAACCTTTGTTCGAGGGGTAACATGTCTAAAGCTTGTCCAAATGGATTGTTACAACAGAAGACCCCTCCCACCAGATGACTGCCATGATAATATGGAGTGAGGAAAAAAATAGGTTGCTGGACTTTGGATCTTATTCTGTGTGACTGTTCCAATGACTTTGAGAGAATTAACCAAATTAACAACTCCAGCCACTCATTGACTGTGTTGGTGGGGGAGTTTGGTAGAGGACTCCCTTGGTGCTAAACACCATCAGCTGAATTGTGAACGATGCATGGTATTGTAGGAGACCTTTTGTTACAGCTTTATTTGTGGGCCAGAAAAATCAAAGCATGGTAGCAATGCTAGGCAAGTTTGGGCCAAGGGTGGGGTTTGCCAAATTGTGGCAGCCATCTTGGCTACCCATAAATGTCAACCTCCACTTAAAAGGGGCAAGAAGTCTTTTAAATAATTATTATAGCAATTAATGAAGTCTAGTTTAACATTTATGCTAGTGGTCTGAGTTCCAGGCTGTGAGGGCAATGGCCTTGCAACATCTGTTGTGACTTCTAGATCATTTGTATTTTTTATTGACTACCACCCAACTTCTGATTTCAGATGGTTATTGATGGCTTAAAAGAAATGTTGCTTGTCAAATGTTCAAATTACACTATTTCCTACTATTTCAGTGTTATGCCATTGCAATGTTATTTATATCCAAGTTTATAACCAGGCCTTTTATAACCAAATCGTGCGAACATGACTGAAATATGTCTTTATTTTAAAGGGAAATGTTTATGTGACGAAACAGAAAATGACATGAAAATAAATACAGGTTGATTTTGTACAAAATCAAAAGAGGATTCATTGGAGCCAAAGTGGTTTAAACATCCAATCACATGCCTAGCACAAACATGTCCACCACCCATGAGCCATTGCTTCATACTGAACAATTTGAACAAGTCTGTATTGAGATGTTCACTCAGGAAGCAAGGAGGCTACTTCAAGAATACGATCCATCAGTTAAATTGTTTACTTTTTGCATCAGGGTCACCAGAACTCTGTGCTGATTACTAGATTTAGAAAGAGTGACATGATCAAATGTGACTTTACTATGTCAGGAAAGCAGTGATTTCCTTTCATAATCAGTCATGAGGACAGCAACAACCCCAAGGGATACAAAAGTCTGGTCACCTGCCTGCAGGTCATATTGGTAACATAGCAATTTCAGGCTTCTTACTCAAGGATAACCGTGTTTGGCATGCCTGTTTCTCCCAAGAGACTTTTGTGCATGCAAGGTTAGTGGCAGAAAAGAGATTGACAGAGACATTGGACTATATTATTTTTAAGGGGCAACTTCTGTTGACACTTGTCTCCAGAACATGACACATTTTCATAGCAAAGATATAGCAGAAATATTTGCAACTATTTACACTAAAATCACCTGATGTCTAATGATTTTAATGTCTTACCCTAACATTTATTAAAATAGTCTTTGACTGAACATGGGTGTAACCTGCCAATTCAGATCCCCCCAACAAAAACACAAGAACAAACTATGGGCTAAACTAAGCTTTAAACTAAGGGCTGATCTGTATCTTTATTCTCTCAACTTCAAAGTGCAAGTTGCAATTAAGGCAACACTCTGACTGCCAGCATTTAGGCAAGACCCTGGCTCCAAACTTGGCCAGTACTGGCTCCAAACTTGGCCAGTACAGTAAATTACGCAGTAATATTTGTTCGATCATTAACAATACATTATTAATATTTTTAACCAAAGGACTCCAATTGTAGATACCCTTTCTTCTTGGTCTCTTGAAGCTCCTCTGCCTGATAACCACACCCGTCCCTTAGTTTCTCTCTGGTTGTTCCTTCCCACCCATCTCTTAAAGGAACCTTATCCTCACAACTACTTCCAGCCTTGTTTATCCCAGCAGGCATATTAACTGTTCCAGGAGGTGACAAGCCTCATCTCCCTTTCCCAGTGTACCACTCCAGCAATAAAGATTTGATTGATGCTACTCATTACAAATGGCATACCCTTCCCACCCTACCATGCAAGTAAATGACGGGTTTCAGGAACAGCCATTCCTTGTTAGTAGGGTTGCCAACCTCCAGGTACTAGCTAGAGATTTCCTGCTGTTACAACTGATCTCCAGCCAATAGAGATCAGTTCATCTGGAGAAAATGGTCGCTTTGGCAATTGGACTCTATGGCATTGAAGTCCCTCCCCTCCCCAAACGCTGCCCTCCTCAGGCTCCATCCCAAAAACCTCATGCCATTAGCGAAGAGGGACCTGGCAACCCAATCTAACGATGCCTCATGGTCGTCATCAACTCATCCCACACAATTCCTGCCACCCATTGTTGGGGCCTAGCTAATCACAAAAACTGGCCTATTTACAGAACCACATCTCATGACCAGCATCAAGCAGGTGAAAAGAAATCCCCTTTCAAAGCCAATTTAAAGGATATTTTTTTAAACCCTGCTTGACCCTTAACAGAAACTAGCTAACCCCATGTTGTTATAAATAGGAAGGTGGATTGTTCAGCAGCCTACAGCAAATGCCTGCATGGAGGGTGGAGCCTGCTTATAGACATCTATTTGAAACCCCCACCCATTGGTGAAACATCAGCCCAGCTAATGATGCCTTATCCTACAATATAGTAGCCATGTACATAGCATGTAGCATAAGAACCAAGATGAGAGTGACTATATGCCATATGAACGTTCACCTCTTGTTGCATCTTTTCAGATATGTTGAAGAAACTGGGCAAGTTGGTAGCTAGTGTGGACTATATTCCTTGGGGACCTCCACTGGCTGCTGATTAGTTTCCAGGTCCAATTCTAGCTGCTGGTGCTTATCTTTACAGCCCTTCATGACCTGAAGCTCACACATCTGAAGACCACCATTCCCTGCATGTTCTTGTGTGGCAGGTTTCTTCTTCCCAGCAAGGTCTAATGTCAGTATCCCCTTTCTCTAAGACGTCTTCTGCAATGGTTTGGGATCAGGCTTTTTTGTTGTCTGTGGAACAACCTCTCAGAAGAGGTCAGGCAGTGCTCCTACCCTCTAGACATTCCAACAAAGCTGTTAAAGATTTTCTCGAGAGCATTTGGGGCAGCCTGAGCCTGGGCAAAGGGAAATATCATCTCAGTAGGGCACAAGGTCTATGGCTACTCTTATGTTCTTAATCATAATATAGAGCAGGATTCTGCCACCTTTTTCACTTAATTCAGGCTTTACTGCAATCTGTCCCAACACTTTGGAGCAAAGCATGTTTAAGAAAGATCAGCAGAAATCCAGCGAACCCCCAGAGGTGCATGAATGCACCACGATGCTGTGGGGAAGAAGGAATAAAAGCTTCCCCAAAAGCATTGAACCCAGGTAAGCTATGCAGAAATGGCCTGCGTGATCTTTACCGCAGTCCTGTAAGGACAGATCATTGCACTCATACTTTGTATGTCAAGAACAAGCCTGTGAGACAGTGGCTTCCCTAAGTTTACATCTGAAGTGTGATTTGAACCAGGGTCTTATATACCTGTAATTTAGAAGCAGTACTATATTTGTGAAAGCTCTGGCAAATATAGAGTCAAGCAAAGCAAATACTTTGTCTATGCCTTTCAGTCTCAAGCTCACTCTGTACCTGAAGTGCAAATGGAATTAATGCAATTATTAATAGGGGAAATTGTCATTATATAGTTAGGCTTAGTAAAATTACAGCTTGTTCACAGGAGATTGCCTGGGAAAATGTGCAACATCCATTAGGAAAGAGGTTGGGGGGAGGTGAAGGAGAGTCGCTTTGCCTGCACCATTAGATAGTTATCTGTAGTTCTAATTGTACAAGTGAAACGTCTGTACTCACAATGGTGTGGTCAAGATGAGCTTCATAGCTTTTAAAAATCACTGTAGCTTTTAACCATTCATATGTAGGTAGGAAGGTAGATTTTCCTAAAAGATGTCACACTTCATTACAATAATTTAAAAAAAAGGAATTCAGAACTTATAAATAGAATTCAGTAGTAGAAAAGAGCAAGAGTCCAGTAGCACCTTAAAGACTAACAAAAAATATTTTCTGGCAGGGTATGAGCTTTCGTGAGCCACAGCTCACTTCTTCAGAAAGCTCATACCCTGCCAGAAAATATTTTTGTTAGTCTTTAAGGTGCTACTGGACTCTTGCTCTTTTCTACTACTGCAGACAGACTAACACGGCTACCCACTGTGAAATAGAATTCAGAACTTCAGAACTAGTGCTTTACTGTATATAAAAAAAACAAAAACAAAAACCAGAATTGTTTGCTAGCTTCCTTTAGCTAACTAGGCTCTTACACAAGATGAGACTTGCTGACAAGATAGGCATGAATACTTTTAATAAGGATAGACAAGTGGGTACCCATGAGAAACTCATGGGAAAATTCCCCCACTGGTCACTGCTTAATCCTCTGTCTTCTGACACCCCTAGCCACCTTTCTGTACCTTTTCCTCTTACTGCCACAATGCTGCTCTACCTATCTACCCCACACTTGGCACTCCACTCACCCCACCCTCTCTGCTCTGCCTACCTGTCCCTCACTCTTGGAATTCCTTTCAACCCCACCCTTGCTACTTTGCCTACCTACCCCCCCCCACTACTCTGCCTACCTACCCTCTTACTTTGGCACTCCAAACACCCCCACCCGCAAAACTCTGCCTACCTACCCCCACCCATGCCACTCCACTCATCCCCACCCTCACTGCTCTGCCTACATACACCCCAACTGTGCCACTCCACTCACCCCAACCTCTCTGCTTTGTCTACCTACACCCACCCGTACTACTCCACTCATCCCCACTCTCACTGCTCTCCCTACATACCACACCCTATCTGCCCTCCCTACATACCCTTACCCTTGACTAGGGTTGCCAACCTCCAGGTGCTAGCTGGAAATCTCCTGCTATTTCAACTGATCTCCAACCAATAGAGATCAGTTCACTTGGAGAAAATGGCCGTTTCGGCAATTGGACTCTATTGAAGTCCCTCCCCTCCCCAAACCCTGCCCTCCTCAGGCTCCGCCCCCCAAACTCCCACATTCTGCAAATGCGGGAAGTCCCCCAATTTTTTTTTTTATATAAATTTTATTGGGTTTTGTGATAGAAATTTTCCATTGCATTAAACAACATCTATAACAATATCGAATTTCAATTCTAACCTAAAGTTGTTATAATTCCATATCATATAATAAAAAAGAGAAAAGAAAAAAGAAAAAAAGAAATGGAAAATTTTTTGACTTCCCCATCACCTCTATCTGCCTCTTAATAAAAAGTTCCTCCCGTCATAGGTAATCTAATCTTGATAAAATATCAATACCATATATAAAAAACCATAATCTGTTAGTAAATATAATTATGCTTATTCAATATAAAAAAAAAAATCAAAAATAATCCTCTGGATCAGATTAGAAAATATTCTTCCATTCTTCCCAATTTTAACTCATATTCACAATAATGCATCCACGCCTCCCATTCCCCCAAAAACCGAACGTCATTTTCTTCATTTAGAATAGCTGTGAGTTTTGCCATTTCTGCCACTTCAAACATTTTAACAATCCAGTCTTTTTTCTCTGGAGTTTCTAGCCCTTTCCATTTCGCTGCATAAAGCAGTCTCGCAGCTGTTGTGGCATATATCAAAAAGGTTCTTTGTGTTGCTAAGTCGTCTGGAATCATACTCAATAACATCATTTCTGGTGTTTTGGATATATTCTTTTGTAGTATTAATCTCAGTTCGTTATAAATCATGTCCCAGAAGTCTTTGGCTTTGTCACAGGTCCACCACATGTGATAAAAGGAACCAATTTCTTTGTTACATTTCCAACAAGTAGGGGACATCGTTTTATAAATCTTTGCAATTTTCTTGGGTGTTAGATACCATCTATACATCATTTTATAGATGTTTTCTCGCACTGACTGTGCTTTTATTCCTTTTAAATCTTTAGACCATAATCTTTCCCATTTATTTAAAACAATATCATGTCCCACATTTTGAGCCCAATCGATCATAGTTGGTTTAATCGTGTCCTGCTCACAGTATATTGTTAAAAGGAGATTATACATTTTAGAAATCAGCTTTGTATTATTGTCTAGTAGAATCCTTTGAAAAGGAGATTTTTCTTTAGAGAAACCTTTTTTTGCATCTTGTACAAAAACTGATTTGATTTGGTAATATTGAAGCCATTGTAAATCATCCTTAAGCAGTTGAAAGTCTTTTAGTGAGCATTTCTTTCCTTCCCAATTAATTAGATCTTGATAAGTAATAAATTTGTCTGGTCTAAGTGGGCGCAAAGTTAGCATTTCTTGGGGCGATATCCACATCGGTGTTTCTGGTTCCAAAATGTGTTTATATCTCATCCAAATACGAAGTAGAGAGGACCTGATTATATGATTACGGAATGTTGCTTGTAACTTAATTTTATCATACCACAAATAACCATGCCATCCACTTAAGTTATTATAACCTTCCAAGTCTAGCAAACGTACATTTGACAAATCCATCCAGTCTTTTAGCCATACTAAAGCTACCGCTTCAGCATAGAGTTGAAAGTTAGGCAGTGCTAAACCTCCTCTAGTTTTTAGATCCACCAAGTATTTATAAGCAGTCCTTGGTTTTTTTCCTTGCCAGATGAAGTTTGAAATGTCTTTCCTCCAAGTTTCAAAATATTTTGTTTGTGATATTATTGGTAAATTTTGGAATAAGAAGAGCATCCTCGGTAAGACATTCATTTGGATCGTTGAGATACGTCCCATTAATGACAATTTTTTGTTTGACCATATAATCATATCAGTTTTAATCTTACCCCATAACTTGAGGTAATTGTTGGTTAACAGATCTTTATTCTTTGCAGTGATCCAAATTCCCAGGTATTTAACTTTGTTAGCTTTCTCCCAGCCAGTATATGATATAAATTCCTGTTGTTGTATTTCCGATAAATTTTTAAATATTATCTTTGTTTTTTCTTGATTCACTTTAAAGCCTGATACTTTTCCAAAATCATCCAAAGTCTCCTGAAGTATATTCATTGACTGTGTTGGGTTTTCCAAAATTAGCAGTAGGTCATCCGCGAATGCTCTCAACTTAAATTCATGTTTTTTAATTCTTAGCCCGCGGATGTCCTCCATACTTCTTAGTTTCACACATAGCGGTTCCAACACCAACAAAAATAAAAGTGGAGACAAGGGACATCCCTGTCTAGTCCCTTTCGTGATTTGGCAGTTATCTGACATTGATTCATTAACCAAAATTTTAGCTTGTTGGGAGGTATAAATAGCCGATATACCTTTCTGAAAACGATCTCCAAAATTCAATTTATCCAAAATCCGTTTCAAAAAGTTCCAAGAGACCATATCAAAGGCTTTTTCTGCATCCAAAAATACAAAAGCCGCAGTTTGTTGAATATTATGGTCATAATATTCCAGTGAATCTAGTAAAATTCTTACATTGTCTTTTATTTGCCTTCCTGGTATAAAACCTGCTTGGTCCTCATGTATAAGATCCTTAATAAATTGCTTTATCCTACATGCCAAAACCGAAGCAAAAATTTTGTAATCCACATTTAAGAGCGATATAGGTCTATAATTAGATGTTTTTTCTGGATCTCTTCCTTCTTTGGGTATCAGTGATATAAATGCGTGTGACCAAGTCTCCGGGGATGTTCCCTCGTCCAAAATTGCATTGTAAAGTGAACCAAAAAATCCAACTAAATTGTCACTAAATGTTCTATAAAATAGTGCAGTAATTCCATCTGGTCCAGGTGTTTTATCCGTTTTTTGTCTCAGTATTGCTTCTTGTATTTCTTCCCTTGTTACTGGATCTTCAATACATTCTCTCTGGGTCATTGACAAAGCTTTCATCTGTATTGAGTTTAGAAATTTATCTATTTTCTGTTTTGGAATATTTTCTTTCTGATATAACTTAGAGTAAAATGAAACAAATTCTTTCTGAATTTCTGAAGTTGAATAAACTGGTCCTTTAGCAGTTTGGATTTTTGTTATAATCTTCTTTTGAAATGAGTCCTTCAGTTGTGTTGCTAAAAATTTTCCTGGTTTATTTGCATATTCAAAATACTTTTGTTTAGCAAGTTTCAGATTTTTATTCATTTCCTCCATTATTACCAAATTTAATTGGTGTTTAGATGCAGAAATCTGTATTTGAATTTCTCTTCTCTCCTCTTCCTGTGTTACCATTACCAATTTCTGCTCCAAATTTTGTAAATTCCAAAGTATGTTGTTTGTAAATTGCAATTGAGTCTTCTTCCAGGCCGAGTGTTTCTGTATCATAAAACCTCTCAGAACAGCTTTGAATGCGTCCCAAACTGTATTTAAAGAAGTTTCCCCATTAAGGTTAATTTCAAAAAAGTCTTTCATTAAAACCTGTAATTCCTTTTGTATCTTGTTGTCTTTTAAAAGTTTATCGTTCATTCGCCATCTAAATGCTTGTTTATTGTTCCAATCAAAGGTAACAGGATTGTGATCAGAAAAAGTTCTAGGTAAAATATGAATTTTACGTAGTTGCGTGAAAATTGATTTACTGGCCCATATCATATCGATTCTGGAGTGTGAATCGTGTCTTGCTGAATAAAAGGTGTATTCTTTAGCTGTTGTATTCATTGTTCTCCAAATGTCTTGTAATTCTAATTCTGAAGCCATGGCAAAGAAAGTTTTAGGCAAGCATCCATCATTGATATCTTTTGCTTTTGATTTTTTGTCCAGAGATGGGAGAATAATTCCATTGAAGTCGCCCATCAATAAAATTTGGTCTTGTGCGTACTGGGTTATCAGGTCATGTAATTTTTCATAGAAGGATTTTTTCCCTTCATTGGGTGCATAGATTCCAACCACTATTGTCCTTTGTCCCAATATTTTAGTTCTGATAATTACAATTCTTCCTTCATTGTCTTTATATACTAGTTCTGGACAGAGACTGGGGTGGGCATAGATTACCACTCCCTTTGTTTTAGTTTTAGCAGAAGCAATAAATGCTTGTCCAAGCATCTGTTTCTCCAAGTATTTTTTATGCTTTGAAGCTATATGGGTTTCTTGTAGGCAGATTAGGGAGTATTTATATTTCTGTAGATATTTGAAGATTCTGGCCCTTTTAGTTTTCTCATTCAGTCCATTTACATTCCAAGAAATTGCTTTTGCCATAATGTAGTATTTTTTAGCAAAATAAAAAGTCTATAATTTAGTACCACCTTCTGCACCCTGTACCTCTTCTTCTTCCTCTTCTTCTTCCTCCTTCTCTCCAGGTAATTCTTTAAGGTCCATTTTATATTTTCTCAAAAATTTCCCCACATCTGCTTGGGATAGAATTGTCGTTTTCACTTCCTTATAGGTGAAAGCCAAACCTTGTGGCATAATCCAACGATATTTGATGCCATTAGCTTTCAGTATAGACACAAAGTCTTTGTAGTTATTCCTCTGTGAAAGTAGATGCCTTGGAATATCCTTCAGTAGTATAAGAGAGGAGTCTCCTGCTGACACTGGATTTTCATAATGAATCTTCATAATCTTGTCTTTAACTCTGGTGTCATAGAACACTATCATCAAATCTCTTGGCTTAGATCTTCTCATTCTAGCAGGTAGTGGTATCCTGTATATTCTATTAATGGCTTGTTTTAATTCTTGTTCATCTATCTGAAATAAGTAGGCCAAATTTGGTATTGCAGATTCTTTATTATCTCCCATCATATCTGGAAAATTGCGTATACGAAGGTTGGTCTCTTTCACTCTCATCTCCATCATTGCCATTTGATTTTTTGCCGCCATCTGATCCGCTTGTATTGTTTCAATCTGTTTTTCTTGGCTTGTTAATTTTTTCTTTGTGTCCTTGTGCTCATCCATCACTTTCTTAATTGATACATCCATCGCTTGCATATCTGTCTTCATAACAATCATTTGAGTTTTTACTTCTTTCAAGTCTCCAGTGACCACATCCAACTTCTGATTAATAGCTTGGGATGCTTGACCAAGATTTGTCATCATAGAAGTCAACTGTGCCATCTGTGTAGACATCTGTTCAAACTGTTTATTTGTTGCCTCAGTTTGTTTAGTTAGCATATCCTGTAACTTTTTTTCCATGGTCGAGGTTTGTAAAGAGTCCCTTAGTTTAGTATAGGCAGGGCTATGTAGTGAGCCAGAGCGGGGTCGAGACATTTACATTCAAAAAAAGCTGGTAAAATACATGTCCACCGACAGGGCCTTTAAGGTGCTGGTTAAAAGATGATAGTTCAAAGATCAGCCTAATAATTTTTTCGGGTTGAAAAGAGTCGAAATTGGCTTTAAAATTGCATTTTAAAGTTTTAAAATACCAGTGAGTTTTTTCGGTCGCTCTAGATCGGATTAATCAGGAAGTAAACAGGAAGTTACTAGTGCTGCAGACCTTCTATCGCCTCTTCTCGATGGTTATTCCTTCAGGAATGATTTGAAAGTAACTCGAGTGCGACGGATATTCAGTCCCGCGGCTACTTCCTGTTGTTTTAGTTCCAATGATAGAGAGGGTGTTATAGAGAGTCTTCCGTTCCAGGCACTCCCTTACTGCAAACGTGGCAGGAATTCGCCGGAAAATCAGGAAGAGAAATCACCCTCCCCTTCCTGCGGACCTTCTCATTGGTGATAATTCTTGTCAGTCTAAAAGGTATCCTTCCGACTCTTTGTTATGGTTTAGGCTGATCGATCCGATAAGGCTCCTGTCGCTAATCCCGATGACTAACTCAGATCAAACTTTTTCAGTTCGGATTATGGAGGGGTGGGGGTCCCAGAAATATTCTTATCAGCCTCCCGTCTGTTCAAATTTCTAGTAAGTAGACGAAGAGTTCTTTTGTACTCACTTGGGTGTCAAGAGGTGAGGTTCTTTTCTTTATGTAGTCCTTATGTTGGTATTAAGGCGGTGGAGGGTAGAGCTTGCTGCCAAAGTTGCGTTTTGGCGATGTCCTTCCCTAGTGCCCTCGCAGGACCGGCGTCTAGGACTCCGAGGGGCTTAAAAAAGCCCCCTCAGAGTACCTAGGAGGTCAAACCGCGTTTGCGGGCTGCAGGGAGTTCCTGCTTTCCAACCCACTTGCAAGGGTCGGATTGGGGTATCTATGTACCCCAAAAATAACGCAAACTTGGATTTCTCCCAGGACAACCTGGGGAAATGGAGTGCTCTCTCCAACGGCACCACCGGAAGTCCGGGAAGTCCCCCAATTTTGCAGAACTATCTGTTTTGGGTAAGTGTGGCCCTGATCTGTGGATTTAGATACCCACAGATGGGGGAAACATTTGAGAAATAGATATATTGACATTCAGAATGTAACTAATCAGAATCCAAGAGAAAAGGGTAAGTACATTGAATGAAATTATCTCCAACTTTTTAATGAAAACAAATAAGCAACATCTGAATGCTGTTTTTGCTTGGGATGCAATATGTGTGGCTGTGTTCTGCTTTCAGTTCGTTTCCCTATACTGTCCTTAACATTCTATTTCCAAGGGCAGTGAGGTGGGGAAGGAACAGAGTAGGGAGAAAAGACTTAACAGATATATGACTGACCAGGAACTTGTTCAACCAGAATATTTAGCCTATATTCACACCAAATGCAGGAGGGGGGGGGTCATCACAACTGGAATTACTTTGCAGAGTATTTTCTCTAATCCTTACACTGAAGCTAGGCTAGGCTTCCCAATTGCCTACCTGCAGTGGGTAAACCCCCATCTACTGCCCCAATCATCACTTTCAGAAATTGAGGAGGTGGAGAAAAAGGTTTTCATAGTTACACTATGGGAATATCCCTCTGTCTCTGTGGTCTTCTTTACCACAAAGGTTAGGGAAAATTTGTACAGCATCACCCAGATTTTCAAAAATATTACCCAAAATATTTAAAGTAAAAACATTTCATGCCAAATTAGTGATGCAGAGATATGATAGCTTTGTTGGTTAGTTTACATAAATACCTCTTCCTTTCAGCCATAGTACTTTTCTCTGCTGTAAAGCCAGCATGGTGCAGTGGTTAAGAGCAGTGGTTTGGAGTGGTGGACTCTGATCTGGAGAACCGGGTTTGATTCCCCACTCCTCCACATGAGCGGCGGAGGCTAATTTGGTGAACCGGATTTGTTTCCCCACTCCTCCACACGAAGCCAGCTGGGTGACCTTGGGCAAGGTACAGCTCTGTTAGATCTCTCTCAGCCCCACCTACCTCACAGGGTGTCTATTGTGGGGAAGGGAAGGTGATTATAAGCTGGTTTGAATCTCTCTTAAGTCGCAGGGAAAGTTGGCATATAAAAACCAACTCTTCTGTTCTTAAAAAAATAACAGGTGTTTTAATGCCAAATAAAGGTGTGATTTGATTTGAATAACAGGTGTTGTCACTGATCTGTAGTCAACAGAGAAGAGCTATAGGAGCTTAAAGATAGAAATTCTAAGTCAATAAAATAAGTATACAACAGCAATTTCTTCCATTTTTACTGGACAGCACTTGAAGTGATAGAAGCAAGTTATGAGGACAAATTGTACACTTCTCAATAGGCTCTTGCTATTTCTGCTTAAACTCCAGAGCCATCCTGAGCCATTATTTTGAATCTTCATGGTTTATTTGATTTTATAGGGTTATCCAGCACGTTTGCTTTTCTGAGACAAACTCTTTGAGCTGATATCTGTTCAACAAGCACTAGCGAACTCATAAGCTCTGGTTGCTTGTAGACTCTGCCGTTTGTCAATTGAATCCATGCAATAAAAAAAAAGTTAAATTATGAGTCTGTCAATTTCCAGGTGACTCCGCAAATTTTGGCTTTCCTCAAGTGATGGCTGCTAGGAGATTTCCTACAGGGAGAAAAAAAGTCATGTTGGTGGTGTAATTGTTGCTGATTTCACACTCTCAACAGATTCCACATGGCATGGGGTAATCTGGGTTTCATTCTTTACAGCCACGCTTTCCCTTTCACACCAGATACATATGGCATCACACATACACCCTACTATTGTAATATTGTCATCATGATTCTGCGTCTACTTTTATTTATTTATTTGTTTTGGTGTCTGGATAGCCCAACTCAAGAATAACATGATACTTTAATCCTTTGGTAATGCTAATTACTGGAAGATACTGGGTGTCCCATTGTTGTCATTTATATTGAAACGACTAATTGGTCCCTCATTGCTTGGAGGAAGAGGAGAGAGCACTTCAAGAACTTTTCATATGCTAATTGAGACAGCAGCAAAAGAACACTTCCTGTCCGCGTTGTCATAAAGTATTAACAGTGTTAGAACATTGCCCAGACCATTTTTAAAAATCTCTGTTTTGTTATCAAGGACAGTAAAGCAATTTACTGTGAAAGTTCAGAGGAAGGGGGTGAAGAGGACGTTTCCTCTTGTTCAAACAAAAGGCATACCTTCCCTTGTGTGTGTGTGTGAAGTGCCGTCAAGTCGCAGCCATCTTATGGCGACCCCTTTTTTTTGGGGGGGGGGCTTCATGGCAAGAGACTAACAGAGGTGGTTTGCCAGTGCCTTACTCTGCATAGCAACCCTGGTATTCCTTGGTGGTCTCCCATCCAAATACTAACCAGAGATGAATACCTTCCCTTGCAGACACTTTAAAAACAAACAAACAAAAAAACATTTTGCCAAAAACTCCATGCCAGGAAGCTCAGGGAACATGCTCTGTAGTGGAGGATCACTCTTGCATTCCAACACCAAAGGAAGCAAGTCAAGGTCCATTCCTCCAGTTTTAGACTGCATTTTAGAAATTCTGCAAGTTAAAATAGAATTTAGGAGATGTGGAACACAATGCAGAACAATAAAGAAACAAAATATCAGAAATCTTCTCATTTTATTGTGTCTTGTAGGAAGTTTCCTCACTTTTTTTAAAAAAAAACCCCACAATACTGACAATTCTTCTTCCTCTTTTTTTCTCTACACAAAAGAACAGTGAGTATTCTTCTTCCTCCTCCTCCTCCTCCTCCTCTTCTTCTTCTGTAATTTCATGTAAAGGCAGCAGTGCAATTTCTGAAATCTCCATGCTGCTTCTGTTAATCCAACAGGGAAAGAAATCCCAGAAACCTCTCATTCACATTTGAAATGTAGAGATCATGGGTAAGGGGCACTAAACAGCGTCCTGTCCATATGTCATTCCAATGCTTGAAGCATAGTTTCCCAGGCAGGCTCTGATTCCATAAGTCAACAGAGTGGGAGAAAAAAGTTGTAATCAACCAACCACTACTGTATAAAGTAAGGATTTAGCTCACTTCACCAGTATGCTCTGTTTTTCTTGTTGTTTAAAAATAGATCCCTCACGTCCATCTCTGGAACAGAGGAAAAGCTGACATGCTGATTTTTGCCATCATGTTTCTTCTCTGCAATTTAATTATGTATAAAACAGGGACCCTTTCCCCTATCTACCTGGAATTTAGTAAAATGGTCCTTTAGGCAGGGGGCATAATTCCTGAAATTTTCATCCTCATGGATAAGGAGAAAATAAAGTTATATGTGAAAATATAATAGAAACCAAATGTAATAACTATACTAATGCCTTTAATCTTGTTTGTATAGAATTTGAATCACATTTTTAAAACAATAATGAACTAAAAATAATAATGGACCAAATCCATTTACACATCCTTAATTCATAACTACTTAATAAATAGTATTCTTGAAATACATGGCAGAACTGAAGAATGCACAGCTATTATCTATTAGAAATCTATTAAAATGTTACATGAGCGCTGCATATTTCAAATGTAGTAACAAATACTTCCTAGGCAAACAGTGCGGTATCAGGCAAACAATATTGGTATTCAAGTTTGTAAATATCTCCATGGGAACCCTCATGTAACTTTTTAAAATTACAATGATGTAATGGAGGCATCTGATACCATTTGTTTCTATAAGTTATGCTTTATGGTAGTACCTTGACTTATTTATGACTCCTTGACTTCAGGAATCATTTTGATTTTCTTACTCCTGAAAAGCCCCATTTCAGTTTCAGCTGCGCTTCTCCCTCGTACAAATTGACTCCAGAAATGTTTATTTTATGTCAGTATCCTCGCACTGAATTTGATCCTGAAAATGTACACATTTTCAAGTTGTTTGTCTGTAAATCAGCATTATGAATTGGTATCAACCATTCACAATACAAGTTCATCTACAAATCCAAGAGTAAAAACCAGAAGACTCAAACCACTAACAAAAAAAAAGAAGGAATGTAGAAGGAAACAAAGATAGACAAGATGCTAATAATGTAGGGTTGCCAGGTCCCCCCTCTCCATCGGTGGAAGGTTTTAGGGGGTGGGAATGGGGCAGCCTCATGCACATGGTGACTTCACTTCCGGGTTTACTTCAGGAAGCGCCGGGTCGCCACAGCTGCTTTAACAAGAGCAGCTGCTCAGGAACAACTGGGTGGATTGGTGGGCAATTGCCCACCAAAACCACCTACCGAGCAACCCTATAATTATCACCACTAATATAGATGGCTTTAAAAGAGACAGATTCATGGAGGATGGGTCCATCAGGGGCTGCTAACCATGGTGATTAAAGAGAACCTCCACATCCAGGGACAGTAATCTTAAGAATCCTGTACTAGAAGGACCACTGCTCCGATGCAGCAGGGCTCTTCTCTTATCCTTATTTACTCATCCCTACTTGCTCTTGCATTAGGCTTACACTACATTGTCATTTTCAGTGTTTCTTTGTTGTCACTTACCGGTGAAGTGAATAGCATGACTTTTAATATGGTCGGCGTGACTTTCATGAGATTCCTTCCCACAGTGTCTGAGCCCCTAGCTCAGGGAATTACCTTCCCACAATCTTTGCTTCTCTTCATGTAATTAATCAGTATTTTGGAGCTACGATTCCAGATGTGTGAAGTGATACTAGGCCTCTTGGATTTGCACTGCATGTAGCAAAAGGGAGGAGGAATTAAAGGTACATCAGATGGATTAGAAATTTTTTAATACAGCACAATTTTAAGTATTAGGCATGATTTTCTCTAAATAAAGAGAAGTTTAAAGTCTCCAAAAACCTATGCCTCCGCAATATGAGATCTTTACAACTATTCTATGTGGTAGGGTAGGCTAAAAGATGATGAAGTGTTCATGGCCTGCCCAAAGAGCTTTATGGATCACCATGTTGTTTTTAAATTCTCTTAATATTGATGGATTTGGACTGGAGTAACTCTGCAGAGGATTGCACGGTCCAGCTTTTTGTCTGCTTATCACACTGTACTAGAATTAAGTATTTTAAAACAAACATTCTTGGTGTTGAGTTTCCAACAAGTAGGCAACATCTTTCACACCCAACAATATTCTCTTGGCACAGAATCTCACAGTATGGGGGGGGGGACTGTCGAATGTAGTGTTCAGGAAGGCAACTCCTGCCAAGTCACATACTCCACACTCTCCAAAACTGCAACCTGAAAAGGAAAAGGGGTCAGTGTATAGCTTCAGGATTTGAACTCCAAGGCCCTCTGACAAAGCTAGCACAATCAAGAGGACCAGAATTGTTCATTCAAGCATGGAGCAGCTGAAGCTGAAATTTCCAATGTTGTGACATGCACTGCTTTAAGGGCCTTTTCCTTATCCCAGAAGTGCATGCAAGCTTAAAAGACATAGGCATTCATAAACCAACTTGTATGAGACCCAGGATATCTATTACAATTAAGATTAGAACTTTTATTTTGATTTTTACAGAGGTCATGCCAAGGCATGTCCTCTTTTTGGATAAATGAATAATAAACTAACTTAAAAAAACTGCATTGAGTCTGGTATGTGGAATATTATTGATTGCAGTAAAACCAGGTGAAGAATTCCCAACATTGTGCCTATAAAAAAACAATTTGTGCCAGAATAACATGAATTCCTATGAGCCTACTGCACAGCTGGAAGCATGACAACTGAAAAACAATCTCCCCTGTAAAGTACTGCTATTAATAAACACGGAATATATTGTAGTAAGAAATTTTATATCACGCTAGAATCAAGGCTTCAGTTTATTGATTTGAAATATTTATATCTCACCTTTTGTCCCACAGTCTCTAGGTAATCTTACAGCAAGAATGTTAAATAACATCTATAAAACACTAAAATCCAGACTAAGACCCAAACTGCAAATGGATCAGAATATACATTCAGAGGTGGGGACCTGCCCTAAAGCAAGAGATAGTTGCAAAGTTATTGGCTGATACTGATCCAAATGTAACCCTCGCTGTGTCAAAAATTTTATCTATGGTTTTTAATGATACCTCTTTTTAACTGTACTGTTTAGATATTATATTTTTGTATTATGGTTATTCATGTATTATGGAATGTACTGAATTTGTTTTGCATATGACCAGTTGGTCCTCAAGCATAAAGAATGGAAAGGACAACAAGAATGTTAAATAACATCTATAAAACACTAAAATCCAGACTAAGATCCAAACAGCAATATCCCATACTAAAATGATCGACGACTTCAGGCTCTGGTTAGAGGCTGAATGTGACTCTGCAGTTTCAAAAGCATGACTGGAAAGTCCAAAGGGGCAGGGGCAACTCCTCTTGTGGAAAGCCTGCAATTAAGAGGACTTTCTGACCTCCTCCAACAATCTGTTCCAAAAAAGTCATTACCAGATCTGAGAAGGTATGGGTTCTAGCAATGGGAGAGCTAACAACCCTAGTAAAAGAGATTGCAAACTGGTGGTTCAAAGAATGCAACTAGTGCATGGGTACACACAGAGAAAAATGGCACTTAATTTAAACAGGGTTTTCAAAATTTCATTACATTGTACCATCTGAAGTCAGCAAAATCAGTGTAGCAAAGGGTTGCCAGCCTCCAGGTGGTAGCTGGAGATCTCCCGCTTTTACAACTGATCTCCAGGCAATAGAAATCAGTTCCCCTGGAGAAAATGGCTGTTGGCAATTGGACTCTATGACATTAATGTCCCTCCCATCTCCAAACCCCGCCCATCTTAGACTCCACTCCTAAAATCGCCAGATATGTGGAAAGGCAGCATAGAAATGTTTCAAATAAATTGGAAAATCTTATTTAAAAGTTGACTTGATTTTTTTAAAATGGACAGTCCCCGCTAAAGACAAACTCTCAATCCCCACTGATTTTAGTGGGAGAGACATGGGAGAACTGGCAGCCGGATGAGCCTCTTGTAGGTAGGTGACTCTAAAGAAGCATTTGCCTCTGTATTAACCAATCCCCCCCCCAATATACACACTTTTTGTGATTGAAATTGATGTACAGTAATAATTAATGGAATATAAGCACAGCAAAATTCTTTATTGATAAACAGAATGGGACCATATACCATTGAAAACACGCTTTGAATAATCTCAATGATAATCTCAACAAAGCAACAGCCCCTTAGCCCTGTAATTGGCCATGATCACAGCTATACCAAATTATTTAGCTACTGTCCCTGAAAAGGAAGGATGACAATCAAAACAACCACACAAACATGGGAAAGCAGCCAACCAATCCAAGCCCACACACATACACAAGCAATGTTTTGCTTGTGGGATTTTGGGACGGTAACTGCATGAGCCAGTGTGGGCCAATGAGGGTGTTAAATCACCCCATTTCTCCATTGAAACCGTTCAAGAGCACAAGTGCGAAAAACAAAACAAAACCAAAAAAACTCCTGAGGAAAAATCCAACAAGCGACAGTCTGTAAATGAAGGTAGGACCCACACACATTAGAAAGTTCCACATAAGGCCTTCCAGTCTGGAACAATTGTTTCGATTATACTATAAACCAAGACGTTCTGGAGATGACCAAAATCTAGGCTGTAGTCTGGAAGACACCAGTGTTGGGTGATGTAAAAGACTGTGCCCATACAGATCAATGAACAAAAGGGAAGTAGATCTGTTTTTAATAGATCCACAGGTGGTGCATTATGAGATTGTTACCAAATCGAACTATTCAGATGCTTATCAATAGGGTTGCCAAGATTCCTGCTATGGTGGGAGACCTCCCAGCTGATTCCTCTTGTTGCCCACTGCCACTTGGAGTGGCAGCAGGAGAGAAATAAAAATGCTGCCCACTTCTGTCCTGGTACTGGTACGTCACTTCCAGGTACAACCTAGAACCCTATTTATTAATGTAATTGGAATTGGGGGGGGGGAATAGGGCTGAAGCTTCTCCACTATAAAAAAGCACCTCTGTGTTCAATGATATGCTTATGAACTCTAAAAAACGAGGTAAGGTCTCTTTGGAGGTGAGAAAAGGTGTTCTTCCTTGTCAAGGTAACCATGTTCATATTCCCTGCTTTACCATATTGAGTTGCAGCAGTGAAGCCAACCCCAGGACAGCATGGCAAAAGGAAGTTTTGATTCAACCCGACAGGTATACACTGTTCATCATTTCTTCATCCACTAATGATCATTTTGAGTCAACCAAGACTGGCTTCACCAGGCTTCAGTTACATCATTGTGAAGCCAAATAATGCTTTTCATTCAGTGTAATCATAGGGTATGCGCATCGCTCAGAAAGAGAACCGACAGCATCGATCCAGTTACGATGAGGCAGAATTCCCCTCTTTCTACTGATCTTCGCAAAATCAAAGAGCATGGGCAATAGAAAGAAATGAGCAACCTGCACAATGCCAAAGGCATCGCTGGGAAAAAGGAGTAGGTTCAGAAACCAATATTTAGGACATTGTATAGTATATTCTACCAGAGGAAAAAAAATATGATTGAAGCAAGCAGGCACACAGCAAAGCAACTTTTCATATGCCCTTTAATAGATGAAGGCTTTAACATTTTGTTTTTCATGTCTGCAGGAGATCAACAGCAGTTGGCTGGAGAAAGGAAACGAGCTAGTGTCTTTTTATTGCAGCATGTGTCAATAAGTTATTTATTTGGCAAGGGTGGAGAGAAATGCTGTTTGCTGCCTTGGCAGCCAGAAGGAACAGCTGGTATTTTCTATTCTTGAAATGGAATGCCAAGGATAGAAATACATGGGGAACCGGTAGTGCAAAAAAACCCTGAGAAATCTGTCTAAGCAGCTGTTACGATAATGTGCCTAGTGCAAACATGCAAAATGTCACTGTTAAATTGCCAAAGATTTTGGCAGTTTATAGTGCTAATGTGGGGTATTCTGCGGCTGGCTACAGTGTCAAGGCTCTCTGCTGGGCATGCTATTCGATCCTTCATTTACTCACATGTTTGCTGAAGCACTGCCAGTGAGGGAAGCGTAGGTAACACAGAGGTATTGAAAAGCTTCATTAATTGTGGCTATGGTTCCTTTGTACAATTGAATTTAGTCTTATATATAATTGGGTAGGAAGGAACCAATTAGCCTTGCTTGCAGCAGAACCATGAAGTAGAGACATAAAAGGGAGAGAGCCTTCCCTAGCACAAAAATCTTCAAAGTGCAGATAAAGATTAGTCGATTATTGGGAAGGGCCAATGGGAGCGGGTGAGCAAAGGATACACACCTTTCCTTTGAGGCCCTTTTGGCTAAGAGAAGAGCAGCCCTGCAAGATCAGACCATGGTGCGCAGCATTCTGTTTCACACAGTGTCAGCCAAACCCTTTCAAAAGCCTAAAAACAGGGCACAGGGACAAAAGACGTTGTCCTTTTATGCAGGGACATTTCCCCTGAGGTTACCCTGCTGACTGATTTGGGACTCCCCTTTGATTATGCATGCCTTTTCCACCCGTCAGAGGTCACCCTGCTCTCCCTGAGCATTCCAGATTTGGGCTAAAACAGCATCTGGAAAATGTGAGCAAAATGTGCGGGGAGAGCAAGGAGACCTCTGAAGGGCGGAAGGGTGACCACAGGATCCCTGCATAAAAGATTTTAGCCTGTTGTTGTCCCCCTTCCACAACCCTAGTATTCAGAGGTTTCCTGCTACTGAACATAGCGTTATTATGGAGCCATTTACTCATTGTGGCTCATAGCCACTGATGGACCTGTCCTCCATGATAGTATGGTGCTGATGACAGGGAATGGTGGGGAAAGAATGTGAACAAACAGTTCAGTGAGCAGTAGGTATAACCAAGCAGGCATGCAAAAATTCAATCTCTCCAGATATTGGAGTCATTACACAACATTTTGTGGTATCACTTTAATAACCCCTTTTCTTTTTGTTCATCTATTTGTGTCCTGTCATTTTCTCCTTATTTCATCTTACTCCTTTTCCTAATTCCACCTTAATTAGAAAAATGTTGGTGTTGGTGTTACCCACAATAGGGTATTAATTCTATGTTTTCTCTTTTTATAGTGATATTGAGACTGCTATTAGGTACTCTATCCAGTATAGTTCTTTCATATACAGACAAGGGAAATCTGAGAATAATCAGTAACACAGCAGATTTTCCTTTTGCACCAATACACAATTTCAGAGTAGGAAAAAAGTGAAAGTTGCTTGGCCAACAACAGCCAAAAATTAGTTAAAGGAAACATGACACTTTCTTGTTACTTTCAATGATATCTCCACAAACAGCATATTTATTTCCTGGGGAAAGACTCATGTACGTCTTAAGGCTTCCTTATGATTTGTGTCTTCATTCCATAGAAAATCTGTCTTATCTGAAGGCTCCGATTTCTCTTCACTGTAAGGGACCTTAGAAGAGCTTCTTTTTCATTCTAACTTAACTGTTGAAAACCAGTGTTTATCAAGTATTTATTTATTGATTGGTTGATTTAAAACCTTTTTATGCTACCTTTCCTCCCAATCGGTCCACAAGGTGGCAAACAAAAACATTTTTTAAAAATTAAATAAATACAGTTAAAATATAAAATTCAATTAAAAATACATAAACAATACTAAGTGGTGGAATAACCAGCAGATGTCTGCCTGCTGACTGTAGTTGGCATACAGGAACTTATGGAAAGAGTCAGTCCTTCAAATATGCTCGTCCCAGATTGTTAAGGGCTTTAAAGGTCACAACCAGCACTTTGAACTTGAAAACACACTAAATATTATCATAGACTAAATAGTAAAATAGACTATATAGTAACATAGTACTAGTAGTAAAGAAGGACATATTACTACTATTAATGGCTGAGGAAAAACATTTACAGCAGCATAAGCCTTATTTTCCAGATTTGTTAAAGTAATTATACTGTCCTGCTCAGAAAGGGTAAAGCTACTTCTGAAGCACAGTTCCAGCCATCCCAGCGTAAGATGGCTGAAGGTGAATTAAAGTACCTTGAGAACCTTGGAAGATGCATAGATAGAGTAAAAATGAAATCAGTAAAACTGATGGCTTGTTCACACAGAACACTCTGAAAAAAAGAGCAACAGTCAAGTTGTAAGAACCTGGGTTGCTTTTCAAAGATGCATCTTGGTGGCTCTTTTTCACTATTAGTAAAATGAAGTTTACAGCAGCTTTTAAATGCAATTATAGTCAACTTTCATCAACTGCAATGATGCTGCTTTACACCTCTGACACAATTCCCCTGCATTAAATTAAAGTTGCTTCCCGTGGCCTCATCACATCGTCTCCCTGTATAAAGAGCCAGATCTGGGTGATTTTACCCTTTGCTATGTCAGGAAAAACTACTGTGCATGGTGGTACCAAAAGTATAGCAAGTCACAGGTACAAAGTATGTTACCATAGTAACATACCATAGCAACATACTTCCATACAATGCACCAGCAAAAAAAATGAAAAGCTTTCAATGTATTGCCAGTGTGATAAAGACATCATCACAGAGTTTACAGACAACACTCATTAAAAATACAGTATAACTCTTTACAAGAGGATATATACTATGTATGTGTTAGAGCATAATTTGTTTTTAACACATTCTTTAAAAGATTAAAAGGATTTTCATTTAGTTGCTCACTGTCTAAGATTTATTTTCAAGTTGGTAAAGTTACAAGACTTCATTTAATCTTAAAGTCATAAAAGTTCCTTTATATTAAGAATTTTTCTTTCCGATTATGTAATCTACCATAAATGAATGAATAAAATTCTTTCGCAAATCCAAGTGGGTAGATCCTGAATTAATTGCTCCAGTGCCGCATGCATTATAAAGTTTTGAATTGATGTGCATTGTTCTCATTCTGTATATTAACACAACGTTTGTACTTATTCATAGTCATTTAACTTGGTTGGATCAAGTGCCATTGGCACCTGTCCATCATGCCCTGAAAAAGGCAATGAATGTGAGTTGTAGATCCAGCCTATCCCCAACAGGTTGTGGCTTGCTGTCTCACTTTTGTTGTAAAGAGTTAGTATGACAGGAACTAGGGGTGAGCTGGAGGCCAAGTGACCCTGGACGGGGCCACACTTGTCCCACCACCATGCCTTCTCACCTGATGGAGGACCGAACAACCAACCTGTCAAGAAAAATGGCTTTGCTTAGGAGTTTCCTGGCTTTTCAACTCTTTGGTTCAGGCTTTTGGGCCTAGAAAAAAGTACACAAGGCCCCTCTCTGAGAACATAATGTCATGATGACTTGCAAGTTCAGAGAGAGAGATAAGGGGTTGAAATGGACATAGGTGGAAGTGAGATCATGGAAGCTTCAAGGCTGAGACCAACAGGGAGTTTGCACTTGCATTCCATCTCATTTGTGCAAGGAACCCTGGGTGGGGTGAGTGCTTGCTTGACTGTGGGCATGTACTGGCTGCCGGAGTGCATGATCATGTGTCTCAGCAACACACCTGATTCAGTAATACCCAGTAGGGCTAGAGACTCTGGTTTCAGAAAGAGCAGAGGTCCACCGGGATTTTCCCCAGATGGCAAGTCAGTCCCAACTAGAGTTGCCAGGTTCTCCCTCACTACCTCTATTACTATCTCTGTTCTTGTTGGAATCTGCTGTGTTCATTGATAAGCCTGAGCTTTTCCTCAGAGTTATGCCATCTATACAATTTCAACTGCCATCCTCTGGCACAGAGATTTTGTCACTTTTATGTGCTGAGAGAACTGTTGCTAATCAATAAATGTTACATAATAGTGGTGACAGTGAAGCACACAACACAGATGACAGCAGTCGAGACTAGAACCCAAAGGCATCTTTAAAAGTTACAGAGGAAACACAGGAGCATTCCACAAAAGGGAACATAAACTCCCTGAAGAGTAATATTTTCATTTTTATTAAATGCTTACGAAACATAGGCCTAATTAAAATGCGGTCAAAATATACCTTGTTATGCAGTTTTCCAAAGAAACAGATAATCTTGATGGTGTATCCGGAGAATAGGAGGAATAGACCCTCTTAAGCCTGATTCTTGTAAATTATTCATCGTGCCGGGAGGAGGGGGTTTAGATTTAGTGCCGTCATTAGCTCCAATGCTCTTGGTCTATGAATAGTGTCGTATGCGCAGATGGTATTTTTGGAATCCCAAGATCAGAATGAACAGTCTGGCTGCCAGCCCTCTAAAGCAGGATTATGTCATCTCCCACAACTGCTAAGATACATGACATAAGCATTTCCTAGCAATGCTATGCTTAAATATGCTGTACTGGAAGCAGTGGTTTTAACACCTACTTTAAAGTTTCCATCTGGGTGGGAATAAAATTTTATAGCCTCCAACTATAGGAAGGGCCCTAAAAGCCAGCCAACACCCCCACCAATAAGTCTACTAGATTTGGTGTGCAATATATATGTGTGTGTTTACTGTAGAAATTATAGACCTGGGCAGAACTTAATAGTAGTACCCTAACCAGAGATCAAAGAAAGGAAAGTCAAATAGGGATCAATGGTTTGTTGATAATTATGCATCTAATAAGGATCAGCTATTTATGTTACAGTTCTACATTTGACTTCATCATTTGACTTTTTAGACAAATCAAAACATTAATTAATTTATTTGTTTTTTTAGGGAATTAATATGCCTCTTCTCCAGAGTCCTCCTTGAGGCAGCTTACAAGTAAAACAATACCATATATATTTTTAAAACCATAAATTACCAATTACCAATATAAAAATAAAACAGGTTATAAAAAGCTAGGGGTATAAAAATAGTAGAAAAACACACATCCCAAAATATCCATAAACCAGTGTTTAAATGTTAAGCACAAATATTATAAGAAGGTTGTTAATTCTGAGTGAAAATCTTTATTTCCAGAATGTTCTTAAAGTTTAAAGCTGATCTAAATTATAGTTTTACTATCACTAACACCCTCATCAGGGTATAATGCAATAGACTCCACCCTCCAAAGCAGCCATTTTCTCCAGGGGAACTGATCTTTGCAGTCTGGAATGAGCTGTAATTCCAGGGGATCCCCAGGTTCCATCTGGAGGCTGGCATCCCTACCCACTTGCACGGTAGGGAACCCTCAAGGAATTATGTGGGGGTACCTCATTTCCCATCTTTCCCTCTCTTTGGCAACACCCATATCCTCTCCCCTTTCCCTGCCTCATTCTCTCCTTCTTAGCCATTCCAACATACCTTTTATTTGCCTCCAATTTTGATGCCCTTTTCAGATTTGTAGAATGATTTGTCTAGCTCAGTCAAAGCTCCAGTCACCAGATTGCAGTATCCTCAGAATAATTAATTAAAGTAGGTGGTGCTCATCACAAGCATAATGCTGTGCTTAAATGAGCAGTCGGGACCCCCAACATAAATGGGTGACAGTATGGGGGGGTTAGGGGTGTAAATAACATCCCATAAAATCTCTGTTAAAAGGAAAAGGCATTTCTCCAGGCTTTTTGACAACCCTACACAGATCCCATGTGGTGTATAGCAGTGATGTGCCAAAATGCTATAATCACCCCATAACATCATTTGGTCTCACCAAAGAGTCTCTGGGTTTGGGATGATAGGGTCCTGACAGCCCTACCTATTTCTCAATGTACTTGTGACTCCTCACCATAAATTTTCTGGATAGGGGACTGGTGGACTTCTTTATGATTCTCTCCATATTTTCCTGTTTTCACATTAGTGGAAGGTTCTATACATGGAAAGTACAACACCTAAAATATTATTAAAAGACCCACTGCATTTCCCAGTGAGGCATGCAGTGGATAAAAAGCAAAGTCAAAGAGAAGGATCTTATGTCAGATGAGTTACATACCTGGAAAGTGGTTCTTTCAGCTTTACCACCTTGTTAAGATAAGCATTGGTCTCTCTGATTGTTTCTCAAAGTTATCTGTCTTTAAGGGAAGCATTTACTACATTGTGATTCCTTCAGCATACTTAGAGGAGAGATAAGCTAAAGTTCCTGTTAATTTGTCTTTTGCTCATTTTCTGTTCAGGAAGTGGATGATATTGTATGATATATATTGTGTATGATACTGTTAGCTTTCAGAAGGGAGTTCTGGATAACATACTTTAAAAATAATGTAGAGAAGTTCTGTTCTTGGATATCTGCACACATAATAATTTTACTGGTTTTTGTAATACAAATTTTCCATGATAATAAACAACAATAAAAATAATGTGAAATTCAGAGTTCTAGTTCAATGTTGTTATAGTTTCTTAAATTCATAACAAAAAAAACAATTAAAGGAAAATTTATGACTTCCCCGTCACCTCTGTCCGCCTCTTAATAAAGTATTCATCCCATCGTAATTGGTCTGATCTTAACTATTCATAAACTCATTTAACTTTCATAAAACATCTTCTATTAATATAAATAATTATAGTTCTTAATATTAATTATATCCTCTAGATCAGATTAATAGGTATTCTTCCATTTTTCCCAGTTTTAATTCATATTCACAATATTTCATCCAATCCTCCCATTCCCCTAAAAATCGAACATTGTCTTTTTCGTTTAAAATGGCTGTGAGTTTTGCCATTTCCACCATTTCAAAATTTTCCCAATCCAGTCTTTTTTCCCGGGAGTTTCTGCCCCTTTCCATTTTGCTGCATAAAGCAGTCTCGCAGCTGTTGTAGCATAGATCAAAAAAGTTCTTTGTGTTGGCAAATCATCAGGTATCATACTTAGTAGCATCATTTCTGGTGTTTTGGGTATATTTTTTTGTACTATTAGTCTCAATTCATTGTAGATCATATCCCAAAAATCTTTAGCTTTATCACAAGTCCACCACATATGGTAGAAGGAACCAATTTCCTTATTGCATTTCCAACATTTAGGGGATGTCACTTTATATATCTTTGCAATCTTCTTGGGTGTTAAATGCCATCTGTACATCATTTTATAAATGTTTTCTCGAACTGATTGCGCATTTATTCCTTTCAAGTCTTTTGACCATAGTCTTTCCCATTTATTTAAAGCGATATCATGTCCCATATTTTGAGCCCAGTCGATCATAGTTGGTTTAATTGTCTCCTGCTCACAGTATATTGTTAAAAGTAAATTATACATTTTAGAAATCAATTTCAGATTGTTCTCTAGTAACATCTTGTGAAAAGGGGACTTTTCTTTAGAAAATCCATTTTTCATATCTTGTACAAAAACTGATTTGATCTGACAATATTGCAACCATTGTAAATCATCTTTAAGAAATTGAAATTCCTTTAATGAGCATTTTTTCCCCTCCCAGTTAATTAATTCCTGGTAAATTATAAATTTATCCTGTCTGAGTGGGCGTAGTGTTAACATTTCTTGCGGTGAAATCCACATCGGTGTTACTGGTTCCAGAATATGTTTATATCTCATCCAAATGCGAAGTAGAGAGGACCTGATTATATGATTCCTAAATGATGCTTGTATCTTAATTTTGTCATACCACAAATAGCCATGCCATCCACTAATATTGTTGAAGCCTTCAAGCTCTAACAAACGTGTATTTGATAAAGTTATCCAGTCTTTTAGCCATGTTAAGGCTACCGCTTCAGCGTAAAGTTGAAAATTAGGTAATGCTAAACCTCCTCTAACTTTGAGGTCCACCAGGTATTTATAAGCAATCCTCGGTTTTTTCCCTTGCCAGATGAAGTTTAATATGTCCTTCCTCCAAATATCGAAGTATTTAACATGTGATATTATAGGCAGGTTTTGGAATAAGAAGAGCATCCTTGGTAAAACATTCATTTGAATTGTTGAAATACGTCCCAATAGTGACAACTTTTTATTTGACCAAATGATCATATCAGTTTTTATTTTACCCATAGTTTAAAGTAGTTATTGATTAACAATTCTTTGTTCTTCGCTGAGATCCAGATTCCCAAATATTTGACTTTGTTGGCCTTCTCCCAACCTGTAAATGAGATGAATTCCTGTTGCTCTATTTCTGGTAGATTCTTGAATATTGTCTTTGTTTTTTCTTGATTAACTTTAAATCCCGATATTTCCCCAAAGTCGTCCAAAGTTTCTTGTAATATCTTCATTGATTGTGTTGGGTTTTCTAAAATTAACAGGAGGTCATCCGCGAATGCTCTCAATTTAAATTCATGTTTTTTAATTTTTAAGCTGCGAATGTCCTCCATACTCCTTAGTTTACAGCATAATGGTTCCAACACCAACAAAAATAATAATGGAGACAAAGGACAACCTTGCCTAGTTCCTTTCTTGATTGGACAATTATCCGACATTGATTCATTCACCAAAATTTTTGCCTGTTGGGATGTATAAATAGCCGATATACCTTTCAGAAAACGGTCTCCAAAATTTAATTTTTCCAATGTTTTTCCCATAGTCCCATGAGACCATGTCAAAAGCTTTTTCTGCGTCCAAGAATACAAAGGCAGCTGATTGTTGAATATTCTGGTCATAATATTCCAATGAGTCCAGTAAGATTCTTATATTGTCTTTAATTTGCCTTCCTGGAACAAAGCCTGCCTGATCTTCATGTATAAGGTCTTTGATAAATTGTCTCATCCTATGCGATAAGACCGAGGCATAAATCTTATAATCCACATTTAACAGCGAAATAGGTCTGTAGTTTGAAGTTTTTTCTGGATCTCTTCCTTCCTTGGGTATCAACGATATAAATGCATGCGACCAAGTCTCTGGGGATACTCCCTTATCCAAAATTGTATTGCAAAGTAATACAAAAAAGTCTGCTAAGTTGTCACTAAATGTTCTATAAAATAATGCAGTAATTCCATCTGGTCCAGGTGTCTTGTCCGGTTTTTGTTTCATTATTGCTTCTTGTATTTCTTCCCTTGTAATTGGAGCATCTATCCGTTCTCGTTGGGCTGTTGAAAGAACATTCATCTGTATTGAACTTAAGAACTTATCTATTTTCTGTTTTGAAATATTTTCTTTCTGATACAGCTTAGTATAAAATGAAACAAATTCTTTTTGTATATCTGTAGTTGAATGAACTGGTCCTTTAGCAGTTTGAATTTTTGTTATAATCTTCTTCTGAAATGAGTCTTTCAGTTGTGTTGCTAAAAATTTTCCAGGTTTATTAGCATGTTCAAAATATTTTTGTT
Source organism: Euleptes europaea (assembly GCF_029931775.1). NCBI lineage: Eukaryota > Metazoa > Chordata > Lepidosauria > Squamata > Sphaerodactylidae > Euleptes > Euleptes europaea. The sequence goes on along the minus strand of NC_079315.1, from coordinate 84,950,244 downwards.
TGGCAAATTTTAAGTTTTTATTCATTTCCTCCATTATAACCAAATTTAATTGGTGTTTGGGTACAGAAATCTTCATTTGTATTTCATTTTTCTCTTCTTCTTGTAACGCCATAACAAGTTTTTGCTCCAAATTTTGTAAATCCCAAAGTATATTATTGGTAAATTGTAGTTGAGTTTTCCTCCACGCCGCATGTTTCTGTATCATAAATCCTCTTAGAACTGCTTTGAATGCATCCCACACTGTATTCAGCGTAGTTTCTCCATTAAGATTAAATTCAAAAAAGTCTTTAATCAAGTCATGTAATTCTTTTTGAATCTTGTTTTCCTTTAAAAGTTTATCATTCAATCGCCATCTAAATGCTTGTTTATTGTTCCACTCAAATGTAACCGGGTTGTGATCAGAGAAAGTTCTTGGTAAAATATGTATTTTACGTAGTTGCGTAAAAATAGATTTACTAGCCCAAATCATGTCTATTCTGGAGTGTGAATCATGTCTCGCTGAATAAAAGGTATATTCTTTGGCTGTAGTATTCATTGTTCTCCAGATGTCTTGTAATTCCAATTCTGTAGCCATGGTGAAGAAGGTTTTAGGTAAACATCCTTCATTTTCGTCTTTTGCTTTTGATTTTTTATCCAAAATTGGGAGAATAACGCCATTAAGGTCACCCATCAATAGGATCTGGTCGTTGGCGTATTGAGAAATCAGTTCGTGCAGTTGTCCATAAAATTTTGTTTTTCCTTCATTGGGAGCATATATTCCTACCACAATCGTCTTTTGCCCCAGTATTTTGGTCTTAATAATTACAATTCTCCCTTCACTGTCTTTATACAGTAGTTCAGGACTAAGGCTGGAATGAGCATATATTACTACTCCCTTAGTTTTTGTTTTAGCCGATGCAACAAATGCTTGTCCAAGCATTTGCCTATCCAAGTATTTTTTGTGTTTTGTTGCTATATGAGTCTCTTGTAGGCAAATTAGGGAGTATTTGTATTTCTGTAAATATTTAAAAATTCTAGCCCTTTTAGTTTTTTCATTCAGACCATTCACATTCCAAGAAATTACTTTTGCCATGGTGCGATGATTATTGAAGCAAAATATACAGTCTATAACTTAGTTCCTCCTGCTGCTCCCTGTGATTCTTCTTCTTCTTGTTGTTCTTCTTCCTCTTCCTTTTGGTCCCCAGTTAGTCCTTTAAGATCTGTCTTATATTTCCTCAGAAATTTTCCCACATCTGCTGTAGATGAAATTGTCATTTTCATTTCTTTGTAAGTAAAAGCCAAGCCTTGTGGCATAATCCAGCGATATTTGATACCATTAGCTTTCAAAACAAACACAAATTCTTTGTAGTTGTTCCTCTGTGAGAGTAAATGTCTTGGTATATCCTTTAATAATATTAGAGGAGTATCTCCTGCTGACACCGGATTGTCATAATGAATCTTCATGATCCTATCCTTAATCCTAGTGTCATAGAACACTATCATCAGGTCTCTTGGTTTAGATCTTTTCATTCTGGCAGGTAATGGTATTCTGTATACTCTGTTAATGGCTTGGTTCAGTTCTCGTTCTTCCATTTGAAATAAGTAGGCCAGATTTGGAACTGCAGTTTCTTTGTTGTCTCCCATCATATCTGGAAAATTGCGAAGACGAAGGTTGGTCTCTCTCACTCTCATTTCCATCATGGCTATTTGATCTTTTACAGCTGTCTGATTTATTTGTATTGTTTCAATCTGTTTTTCTTGGCTTGCTAATTTTTTCTTTGTATCCTTATGTTCTTCCATCACTCTCTTTATTGATAAATCCATTGCTTGCATATCTGTCTTCATAGTACTCATTTGAGTTTTTACTTCTTTAAGGTCTCCTGTTACCACATCCAATTTGTGATTAATAGCTTGAGATGCTTGGCCAAGATTTGTCATCATGGAAGTTAGCTGTGCCATCTGTGTAGACATCTGTTCAAACTGCTTAGTTGTTGCCTCTGTTTGTTTGGCTAACATGTCCTGTAATTTCTTATCCATGGTTGAAACTTGTGCTGTCTCCTTCAGTTTAGTATAGGCAGGGCTATGTAGTGAGCCAGATCGGGGCCGAGTTCCAGACATTTACATTGGAATGAAGCTGGTAAAAATCATGTCCTCAGACAGGGCCCTCCAAGTGGTAGTTAATAGAGGATAGTTCAGTGATCAGCTTAATAATTTTTCGGGTTGAAAAAAAACCATATTTGGCTTTAAAACAGCTTGATAAAGTTTTGAAATACCAACGAGTTTTGCCGGACGCTCTAGGTCGGATCAACCAGGAAGTATTCCGGAAGTTGAATTCGCCGCGGACCTTCTACCGCCTCATCTTGATGGTTGTTTCCTTCAGGAATTATTTCTGTGTTACTCGAGTGCGACGAGTATCCAGTCCTACGACTTGCTTCCTGTTGTTGTGACTCAAATAATAGAGAGGGTGGTATAGAGGGTCTTCCGGTCTAAGGAATCCCTTGCTGCTAACATGGCAGGAAGTTCTTTTTCGCCGGGGAATCAGAAAGAAATTCACCCTCCCCTTCCCTCAAAGTTGCTTCTCATTGGTGGAGATTTTAGTCCATCTTATAAGTGTCCTTCCACCTCTTTGTTTTGATTTAAGCTGATCTATTTGATAAGGCTCCTGCCACTAATCCTGATGGAATTTATGAATCAAACTTTTCCAATTCAGATAAGGGAGGAGCAGAGGTACTGGGAATGTCTTCATCTACCCCCCGGTTATTCGGTAACGCCAGTAAGAAACGAAGGGTTCTTTGTACTCACTTAGGCATCCAGAGGTGAGGTTCTTTTCTTAAAATAGTCCTTATGTTGGTATTAAGGTGGTGGAGGGTAGAGCCTTGTGCCAAAGTTGCATTTTGGCGATTCCTTTCCCTAGGTGCCCTCGCAGGACCGGCGTCCAAAACTCCGGGGGACTTATAGAAGCTCCCTCAGAGTCTTTGGGAGGTCAAACTGCGTTTGCGGGCTGCAGGGAATTCCTGCTGTCTGACCCACTTCCAAGGGTCGGATTGGGGTGCATATACCACCCCTAAATTAGCGCAAACTTGGATTTCCCCCAGGACAACCTGAGAGAACGTAGTACTCGTCCCAGCGCACCACCGGAAGTCCGGATATCTGCACACATAAGATTACCATGTTTGTCCAATCTCTCTAAGTGGGAGCATGCAAAACATGTGTGAAAAGCCTGCAAAACTTGTGTGGGAGGCGAATCCCATCTCCTCTTCATGGGGGGATCCATCCCTCACAATCACTGCTCCAGGCCTCCTCCTTCCAACCCCACTCTTTTACCAGATTGCCTGTGAAACTGTATAATAAACTTTGTTGTGTATTATATTCTACAGTGGTATCCTATAATTTATCATTAATTTCAATGGGTCTAGGATGGTATCACTCTATTTAGGATGGCACTGATAGTATGCTAGTTTGTGATAGTTTCAAAGGCTGTCTGAACATGTTGAAAAGCTTATCTGAATATGAGAAAATCCTAATATTAACAAAATAACTGTAGAAACCCAGTGTACATGTTTCCCCCCCCTTCTTTAGTCTTCACAACAACCCTGTGCAGTAGTTTAGGCTGAAAGAAAGTGACTGGCCCAAGCTTACCCAGGTTGTTTATGCATGGAAGTTCTACCTGAGGTTCGTTGCTCACTGGACCCACACTTTCCTGTTGGGAATCTAGGCACCAGCAGTCTCCAAGCTCAAATCAAGTCCCCTCCCCTTTAAATGCTGCTTTGTAATTGGCTTACTTGTAGTGCTTACTGTGAGAGAAAATCCCCCCAACCCAATTGCCACATAAAAAATCATTTTAAGAACAACAACATAAAAAAACGGAGCAATCTGAAAGGAAGAGGGGGGAGAAATCCAAACCTCAGTTTTAAAAAGATTTTATTCTGCTCAGAAAGAGCTACGAGGAAGCAGGAAGTATTTCAATCCCCACCTCTGGACATGCTGCTTTGTAATTGGCTGTGAGAGAAACCAAGCTTGCATGTCTCGCACTTTGCCTTCTGCATGGGGATTTCACCTGGACTTTGCTTAGGGGAGAGGGAAGAGTCAGGTTAACAGAGGAACGGGAAGACCTGGACATTGCGAGGGCTGGACATGAGGTCCTCTCTAATGGAGGAAAGTGCTGATGCTGTCATGATCAGACACTTCACTAACAGCCTCTCCGCCTTCCTGTCATTTCTGAGACCGATGAGGGTCAGTGTATTCCTAGTAATATACTCTATTTTTTAAATAACCTTCCCTGAATTTGCGTAATTTGTAAGACTTAATGTTGGCCACATAATTGTTCAGCTCCTGCTCTAGGTTGTCTGATTGTTTTTTAAACGCATCTACTGACAGAGCATCCTTTAACTTGTCTTTCACTGTGTCAATTTCTTTAGAAACTTCCTCCACTTCAGCTGATGTTTGTTCTATAATGAGCAAGATCAAATCCTTTGAACACCTGTTGAGGATAGCGGCCCATTTGTTTTTGAATGCTTCATTATTGTTAAATAAAGCTGGAGCCTTTTGTAATTGTAACTCTTGCTCCTGGGGGCTTGAATATCGACTTCGACCTTTCTTGCTTTATCTAACTTCACCGATGCATCTAACTTCGTTATTTCAGGTGCATTGTCATTCACTATCTTTGATGTTTGAACTTGTGAGTATTTTTTCAGTCATGAAACTTTAACTGGGTTAATAACACAACGATATGTCCATCACCTGTTGCTACACCTGTAAGGTATTTGAAGTGGAAAGGTTGTGGCTCTGGCTACTTACCATCGTATTTGGAGCATGGATTTGAACCCTCTGTGGTCTATTGAATTTTGATTCAGATTCTCTTGTGGGTATGTATTATGATGGTATTATATAGTTTTATAGGAATTTATGCATGGAGTTAGCTTATACTAATGTTTGTATGGGGTGCCTGCCCTGCGTCTTTGCCAGCTTGGCAGGCTCCGCACTTTTCACCATCAGCCAGCTTGTGTGGCACTTCTGATCATGAGCGGCATTGGGAGCTCACCGCACAGACTGGATTGATGTTTCTTCATGATGGTCTTGCCCGTAAGTATTACTACAGTGGACATGAACAATGGAACATTGATTTATACTTATGGACATTATTGTAAAAAGATGGACATTTATAGTTGAATTATTTAGTGTGTATTGCATTTTGATATATTGTATGTGTGTATGAACTTCAGCTTTCGTGCAGTCTTCTTTTTCCTATCCATTTTGACTTACAGCATAGGTGTTATTACATTGGTTTGTAGCCTCCAGGTGGTGGCTGGAGATCCCCTGCTGTTACAACTAATCTCCAGCTGATAGAGATCAGTTCACCTGGAGAAAATGGCCGTATGGCAATTGGACTCAATGGCACTGAAGTCCTTCCCCTCCCCAAACCCCACCTTCCTCAGGCTCCACCCCAAAATCTCCAGGTATTTCCCAACCCAGAGCTGGCAACCCTAGCAGTTGGACTCTATGGCATTGAAGTCCCTCCCCTCACCAAACCCTGCCCTCCTCAGGCTCTGCCCAAAAATCTCCCACTGGGGGCAAAGAGGGACCTGGCAACCCTATTCATTTGTCCCCTCTTAGCCCTCATTCCCTCCTGTGCCTTTAGGACCGCAATTGAGTTTGTTGCTTTTATGCCAAAGTCATGAACCCCTCTCTGTCTCTGTCTCTCTCTCTGCAAGTTAAATTGCCAAATCAAGTACCTATTGTATGAAACTCATTATTGCTTGTATTTCAGTTTCTATATGCATAATACCTATTGTCCATTTCGAAAAGTAAATAATGTTCAATGACAGAACTCCATAGGTGAGACTGGTAAATGCAATACATATTTGGCTCAGAAATTTGTGGCCGATACTTGTCCAGATGATTAAAATAATTTCTTTTTCCTGCTCTGTTGCACCCAACCTTTTAAAGTACAATCACTATGTAGAAATAAGTTTCACTATGAATTGAAAACAACCTTTAAGACTGTGAGCTATGGCTTCTGCAGTACACCTGCTAGTAAAGTAATAACTTTTCAAATGTGCTACTTTGTCTCATTTTAAATCATGTTTAGTAGAGACTATAAGACTCTTTAAAGGCCATCAGGGAACATTTACTGGGGGTTCTAGGGAGTGAGGGAGGGCATACTGAGTGCATTATTAAGAAATGACACTGTTCCCTATACTCGTCCTCGCTATCCATGGGGCAGACTGGGAGGCTAATATATTAGGAAGGTCTCATCTACTTTTAACAGGGGTCTGGGATACAGAAATCCATCTGCTTCCTCATCTTAAGGGTATTTTGGCTGCTAAATTTTAGCATATTGTACTGCTGTTAGAGGCACAGGAGCACTGCCAAAAAAGAAAGAAAGAGATGACAGTGTCATGCCTCTGCTTTGGTTTGCTTCGTTTTTATTCTTTCCACACCTTAAAATTCTGCAGACGGCTGACAACAGGAGGACTTAGTGGCAAGTTAATGCTGGGGACTTGAAGCCGTAATTGAAAAAACCTTGGATCTTAGGCCTAGCCTGGCAGAACTCCAATACAAACATATGCCAGAGGAGCCGAAGGACTGTTCTGATGCCTGGGTACCAAAAGCTGCCAAGGGGTTGGCCTTGCAGCTGTTGATAGGAAGAGTGTCGCTTGTCCGCCTGTTTCCAAAGAACAGTGCCTTAGATAAAAGTCTAGGCTTGTGGGAAGCTGCTGTGCTGTTGCATTTCTCTGACACAACAGAATTTCCTGTTAATTCCCTAAACCAGCTTTTCAGCTGCTTTATGGGTAATATGGCCTTGTACTTTTAATTAAGAAACAAATAAAAGCCCACCAGGCTAAATTAAAATAAAACACCCAACAGTCTTAGTAAGACTCACACATGTAAAATTGCATAGTAGCCAACGATTGTGACACAGGCATAAATGCAAGTCAGATTTCATTTAATATTGTAATTCAATTCCATTAGTTTTTAATTGAATTCTACTTCAGCTAATATTTGCAAATGAAAACTCCTGGTTTTATAGGAAGCCATCTCCCAGTGTGAAAAGTCTGAAGTAATCAGCTCATTGCAAGAGCTTTTGGAATGTCAAGAATTATGATAATAGAATTAGTATTCTATTTAACCTGCTCTGTGGAATGCGATTTTGTGAACCTTGTCCAAAAAGCTGGGCAATAAGGTAAGCTGATTGGGTATAACAATAGATGAAAGGGTTATATTTTTATTCCAAGAGCACACATACTTTTCATCTTGCGTTTACCTCTCCCTGGTCAGATTTGTACATTGAAGGTCAGTTCAGCCAAAGGCTAAAACCAGTTTTTCCAAAGTTCATCAGTTTGAGATGGACAAGAGAGAGCAAAAAAAAAGGGGGGGGGGAGAAAAAAAGAAAAAAAAGTTACTGCTGCTTTGGCTGATGCACAATAAGCTCTCTTATAAAACATTACAAAAGGCTAGTTTTTATGAGGATAAGACAACTGGCCTACTATATCTGTGTTTACATATTGAAACGTGTGAAGCTGCCTTATACAGAGTAAGACTACTGATTTATCAAGGCCAGTATTGTCTGCTCTGACTGGCAGCAACTCAGCGAAAGGTCTTTCACATTTAGGGTTGCCAACCTCCAGGTACTTAGCTGGAGATCTCCTGCTATTACAACTGATCACTAGCCAAAAGAGATCAGTTCACGAAGAGAAAATCGCTGCTTTGGCAGTTGGACTCTATGGCATTGAAGTCCTTCCCCTCCCCAAACCCCTCCCTCCTCAGGCTCCACCCAAAAATCCTCCCACCCATTGGTGAAGAGGGACCTGGCAACCCTATTCGCATTCCCTGATTTGTTTAACTGGAGATGGAATTTTGGATTATCTGTGTTTAAAGCAGATGCTCTACCAGTGAGCCACTGTCCCAGGGTCAGTCTCTGTCCCTGGAAGTCGGGCTGCACTGGGGAAAGAAGCATAGCCCAGACTGTCCTTTTTGCAAGGGTGGTCTTAACCACTGGGCAACAGGGGCCTAAAATTGGGGGGTGGGAGCAACCACCCAAGCCCCCTAAAGTGGGAAGAAGAGCAGACTCCGGTCACCACTTGCACCTGCCCCATTTGGGGCTCTTAGCATAGTGACACTCTTCTCAGACTATTGGCTTAAATGGACTTAGAAGGGTATAGCTGTATTTAGGATGGCATTAAACAGGATGACACATGTGTTTGGTTTGGGTTTTAATGGGCACAGCTGCACAGAAATGAAGTCATTTTAGTCAAAATGTAATACAATATGATTTATGAGGCTATTTTATTCTGGTTTTGCTGCTTTCAAAAAAATGGCTATTATCTAACATTGAGCCTTAGAGATGAGATGGGATAAAAACAGAAATAAACAGCCATAATGTTAATGTCAGCGTATTTTTTAAGATCATAGATTAAATATGTCAGCATATTTTTTTAAGATCATAGATTAAATATATTATTTCTTTTATTTTTCTTTTTTGTATATTTTATTAAATTTTTCAGGGTACAGAAAGGAAAAATGGGGGAAAGGGGAAAAAAGGTATAAAAAGGATATACGTCACTCTTTACCCTCCTCTGGTGCACACGCAACCCTCATCACTATCTTAATTGAAGCCCTAATTTCTTTTCTTATATGTAGCATTCAGCCATTATTTCATTGATGTTACCACTTGTGTTGCTGTATTTAGTCCTTTTAACTTCTGTTCCTATTTCTGCTACTACTATGCATACTTTACATCATTAAATATATTATTTCTTGAATTTAATATGAGTTACTTGTGCAGCATTTGAGTTCAAATTCCCCAGCACTGCAATGTACAATTTAATATGCAATGCTATGAATATTTTAAATTATTTTCTCTGCTCTAGGAGTGAATGCACAACATTCAAGAAAAAATACTGCCACCAAGAATAGTTTTTGTAGATTTAAGAACAGATTCAGAACAATTAAAATCAACAAATACATTTCTGTTCCTAACCATTTATAGGTGTCAGCATGAAACTCTTATTCATCTAGATTTTCTTCCTGAAACCACATTTTTTGTTCTTTGTAAGCAAGGAAGTCTCCATCAAGAGGCAAGGACAGCTGCTTGTAGAAGCCTGTGATGAGTCATGGGTCCCCATTCACACAAACCTTAGCTGTATGACAATAGCACACTCTCTGTGGGCAAGGCTAAATGTTTTCTGGTTCTTGTGAAAGTTTTGGAAGTGAAGATTTCACAGGACCCCCTAAAGAAAAGCAAGCGATAAAAAGCAAGTGATAAATCCTAAACATTTCAATTAAAGTGCAGTGGGCATTTCAGAGGAAGAACAACCTTCTTTCCTGCCCTCATCTGAGAGCAATTCACTCACAACTGGTTGTTCTTCACGTAAGCAAAGGGACTTCACTTGGACTAGGTCTAGACATTCCCCCCTTTCAGATCCTGTTCCTCAAAGACCATGGGGTGATACCAGCAGATAATATTTTGTTTAATTAAACTGTGGTTAAATTTAATGGATTGGTTTAATCTGGCTTGTTTTTAAAATGTTACTCTTAAAAAAAACAAAACCAAACTTTAATAGTAAGGTTCAGTGCACAGCCATCATGGGATACCCAGGCAGGTAAGAAAGAAAAACAGACATCCAATGGGGGAAAGGGAACATTTCACATTGACATGGAAGCTTAACAGGCTCATAGAAAGGGAACATTTTTTGTTCTGGGAGAGTGAGGGTGTGAGATAACCAGATGGGGATGATGGTAGCTGTAAAGGTTCCAGTCTTGCTATTATTCTGTTTTGGAGAAAACAACTTGTAGTAAATAGGATATGCAACTTTTAGGGAAAGGGGTTTATCTGACCAGGCAATGACAGGTGTATATCCCTGCTTACATCCCTGCAATGACAGGTGTATATCCCTGCTTACATGGGCAGATCCCATATAAGGACAATTAAAATTACTCTCCCTCTTGTTCATATTTTAACCACAGTAGTCATCTCTAGGAGCTTTCACTACTTCTGATGCCCCATCCAATTTCTCTGAAATGGTGTCTAAAATGTTACTTTGAATGTTATTAATCAAAGGGGATTTTTTTTTTAGCAACAGTGAGTCTCATGAAACCATATGCCCTCAAGGCAAAGTTTTAAAATCTCAGTGTGATACTTGATATGCAAATAACTGCATTCTGGGATGGTGCTTTACATCTTGTCACAGTGATGTGGACTTACATATGATGTAGGACCAGTAGGTTGGCCCTTGTGAACCTCAAGCGCCACTCCATTCATGCAACGGATATTTCCAGGTGCTCCCATCTGTTGCATCACCTGCAAAGCAAATAGCTGCTGCTGAGTCAGAGAATTATTGGGAATAGTGCACAGTACAGCACTGGAATTGTATCTCAAATCTAAAATCACAGAAGATTGAAGGAACCCCCCTGTGTGAGTGGAAATGCTTTCCATTCAAGATCATCTTAGGACCCAACCCAGTATGTTCCAAATAACCAATTTATAGTTTAGATAAAGGGCATTCTGCAGTATATGTACAGAATTCTCTAGATTCATCTTGAATATGGCCTGTATAATTAGAATCAACTGTAGAAAGCCTGTGAATACAGCTGTTTATTTAATGGGTATGTGTTTTGTATTCTCCTGCAGCTTTGTAGAAGCACAAGTATCCTATTTTAATTGGGGGGTGGTCACTCCAGTTGCCTGGACTCTGTGCTCTAAATTGGCAGATAGTTTGAGCCTCTGTGCTATAGGCTTCCTTCATGAAGATTAAATTGTCTGGTACAATATGCTGACATTCAAAATTTAAGGCAGATATTTGTCTATGACTCTTTTTTGGCCCTGGTACATTTAGCTGGCAGCACTAAAATTCAGAGATTATGAGAGCACCCTGGATTTCATAAATGTTCCACCGTCATAAGCAGGAGTACAACCACTCCTGCCTTTCATATCTTCATCGCCAGATGACAAGCTTCAGATACAGTTCTTTAAAAAAAAAAAGTTTTGTTCTCTTCAGTTTGGATATCAAACTCCTGTGAATGCAGTGAATGATTTTCTTGAACTCCCTTTTGCAGGGAATTAGGTGTTGAGGATAGGTTTATTTAAATCAATATGCATTAAGGAGTCTGACTGGCTGTACAGAAGAACTAGATTGAGAAGTGATTTTTGGAGAAACCTTTGATCTTTACATCGGTGGTGAATTAGTAACTGATAAATCTATTAGTACTCGCTAATCCATGTTACTTTATTCATTTGGAGGCAATGGACTGACGTTATATAGGAATAGTTTAACCATGTGACACCATTAAATGGGAATACAATTACGAATTAAGATTCTTTAACAATAACATGAACAAAGGTATATAACTCTTTTTAAAAAATCTTACTTTAATACTGTTTTGCTGCTTCTGTATCCTGCAGGATCAGCAACTGATACTGACAGATCAAAAGGAAAAGCTTCCCCCTTCATATATTTTTTCTGGGTGATGGAAACATGCCAAAAGGAGGTGCTGAACTAATTCCGTCTGCAAGTATTTCATCTGCTGTTTGGAACATAATGAGTAGATCTGGTATCCATAAGTAATGAAGTTTTGTTATTATCTACAGAAGACATGGAATTTTTTTCAAGCACATGGAAGAAGTTTAAATGGCATCTGCATTTCAACACTGTTTTCAGCCAGCCCTATTCAGACATTCAGACTTTTTTGCCACTGTGGACTCTGAGCGGTGGACTCTGATCTGGAGAACCGGGTTTGATTCCCCACTCCTCCACATGAACGGTGGAGGCTAATCTGGTGAACTGGATTTGTTTCCCCACTCCTTCACACGAAGCCAGCTGGGTGACCTTGGGATAGTCACACACTCTCAGCCCCACATACCTCACAGGGTGTCTGTTGTGGGGAGGGGAAGGGAAGTCGGCATTCTTCTTCCCTGGAAAGAGTGCTACATGCAGTCCTCTTGATATATATGATCACTGAATGAAAAACGTTTTTAACAACTCAAACTCACACTCACACACCAAAAAACAATAAATGCCAGATCTCCGACCACTGCAACCTTACAACACAAACCACCCCAAAAAATCTCACTGCTGGTTCCAAAGGCTTCAAAGATCAGCAAGGAAGGTAAGACCATCCTACTCAGCAGCCAGCAGAAAAACCTGCACTGAGAAGGCATGGTCAGAAAATATGTGGCCAAATCATGCCCTCTCACTGGCTGCTTCAAATGGAGCCCAATAAAACCTCATGCCTTCCTTGTCTCTAGGGCTCTAAAGCAAACCAACCCCTGGCATTAATGCCGTGAATTTCACTTCGCATTAATAGGGGAACATGCATATTTTTGAAGGCAACTGCACATAGCGGGAGGACTTTAGGTAGCATGCTGTCCAGCATGACAATGAAAAAGGGCTACAGTTACAGATCAATCCAAAGCATCTCAATTGGAAGTTAGGTACTTTACACATTCACTATATTATGGGCATCTTGTCAGTTTCACATGCAAAGGCTATTTGTGTAAGCTTAAGAACATAAGAAAGGCCATGCTGGATTGTTTGACTGCTTGCCCTCACTGACATGGATCAGACCAAGGTCCATCAAGTCAAGCAGTCTGTTCACACAGTGGCCAACCAGGTGCCTCTAGGAAGCCACAAACAAGACGAGTGCAGCAGCATTATCCTGCCTGTGTTCCAAAGCACCTAATATAATAGGCATTCTTCTCTGATCCTGGAGAGAATAGGTATGCATCATGACTAGTAACCACTTTTACTAGTATCCATGAATAGCCCTATCCTCCATGAACATGTCCACTTCCCGATTAAAGCCTTCCAAGTTAGCAGTCATCACCACATTCTGGGGCAGGGAGTTCCACAATTTAACTATGTGTTGTGTGAAGAAATACTTCCTTGTATCTGTTTTGAACCTGTCACCCTCCAGCTTCAGCAGATGACCCCGTGTTCTAGTATTATGAGAGAGGGAGAAAAGCTTCTCCCTGTCCAATCCCTCCATACCATGCATAATTTTATAGACCTCTATCATGTCTCCCCTTCTTTCCAAGCTAAACAGTCCTAAGTGTTTTAACCTCATAGGGCAGTTAGCTAACGGAAGTTGAACTGCCTCTCTTGAAACATGGTGCAGGGCTATTGTCAGAGGAGCAAGGCAGGCTTCCTTGTGGAGCCTAGCAAATCAGATGGAGGGAAGGGAATGCTTTTACCATTTCTTCTGTAATAGAGACTGGGGTGTTGGGAGGTTAAATCAGGGTGGGAGGAGGGACCACAGGGAAAGTAAAGAGGACCCAGCTCGTGCAGTGAAGGAGAAAAACGGTGAAGTGTGAATGGGCCATAGTGTAGTCATGCCTGTGAAGACCAATTAAGAACTAAGGGGAACGTTTGACCTAGTGCTGATCCAGCACTGTTATCGGTACTTTCAGCTGAAGTCTCCAAAAGTCTGCATTCCTCGCCTCATAAGGGAAACTAACCTTTAACACATATCCTGCTTTCTTAAGCATAGCAGTCAGTGATTCTTCTTACACCAGTAGAGTGAGATAGATAAGGTAGTAGTATTCTTAAAAGTATGTTAAGAAGGAAGTATAGATTTCTTTTCTATTGGTTACAATTTGGCAGGACCGAGTCATTATTGTGTAATTGGTGTAAACGTTCTGCAAGATCCTGCTGTTAGCTTGCATATGTTCTTACAGGCCGTTCCTGAGGATTGGGCTGAAAGTGTAGTAGAGGCAGCATAAATTTGAGATCCTTCCCATTATTATGCTTTGGGGCAAAATTATGCTCTTTGAGGGCAATAATTCCAGAGGGGTAGCCATGCTAGTCAATTGCAACAAAAATAAAGCATCCTGAACTTGCATTTCAGCATTTGTGTGTGTATAGACTACAGCCAACTTCATCAGATGCTAGTTAATGCTGGAATGACTTTTTAAACAAAGTCATTACAAGACCCTTTTTAGGGTGGGGTCAAAGAAGGTGCCTGGGGAGTTCAGAATTATTCATCACCTCTTCTTTCCTAAGAGGAATTTCTTTGTCAATTTAATGAGATCTCTTGGAGACAGGAAACACTGCTTGAGAAAGATTTTCAAAACAACAAATAAAGCTAATAAATATATGATTATCTAGAATACCAACCATTATCATTTTGACACAACCAGAGGTCATAAAATCTGAATAAAATACTAGGGCAATAAAAATAGGTTTAGAGGATATAGCTAGGGCTGTCAATTCGGTTCGGTCCGAACTGAAAATCAACCGAATTTCCCCTGATTCGGTGATTTTCTGTTCGGACGGATCCGAACTCAAAACTGGCGGGCAACCGGGGGGGCCGAATTCAGCGAGTTCGCGAGTTCGCGAATAAATTCGGCAAATTTGGCCCCCCTTCAGGGGAGCCCGCTGAAAGGCGCGGGCTGCCCTTTAAACTGATCTGAGCCTCCCAGCTGGGAGGCGCAGGTCAGTTTAAAGGGCAGCCCGCCCCCCTTCAGCGGGCTCCGCTGGAGAGGCGCGGGCTGCCCTTTAAACTGACCTGCGCCTCCCAGCTGGGAGGCTCAGATCAGTTTAAAGGGCAGCCCGAGCCTCTCCAGCGGAGCCCGCTGAAGGGGGGTGGGCTGCCCTTTAAACTCATCTGTGCCTCCCGGCCGGGAGGCACAGATGAGTTTAAAGGGCAGCCCCCCCTTCAGCGGGCTCCGCTGGAGAGGCGCGGGCTGTCATTTAAACTCATCTGCGCCTCCCGGCCGGGAGGCACAGATGAGTTTAAAGGGCAGCCCGCCCCCCTTCAGCGGAGCCCGCTGAAGGGGGGCGGGCTGCCCTTTAAACTCATCTGAGCCTCCCAGCTGGGAGGCGCAGATGAGTTTAAATGACAGCCCGCGCCTCTCCAGCGGAGCCCGCTGAAGGGGGGCGGGCTGTCATTTAAACTCATCTGCGCCTCCCAGCTGGGAGGCTCAGATCAGTTTAAAGGGCCCCCTCGCGCCTTCAGGGAATTTTCCCCCGAACTCCGGATCCCCCCGAATTACCGGGGATCCGAAGTGGGGGAGTTCGGACTTCGGCACGTACCGAACCCACAAGGGTCAAATTCGGCCGAATCCGAACTGTACCAAATTTTTTTTTTTTGACAGCCCTAGATATAGCCAAATCAGTGGTGTACTCTTTTCTGATCCAGGTATGTGTGTGTGAAGTGCCTTCAAGTTGCAGCCGACTTATGGCAACCCCTTTTGGGGGTTTCATGGCAAGAGACTAACAGAGGTGGTTTTTCCAGTGCCTTCCTCTGCACAGCAACCCTGGTATTCCTTGGTGGTCTCCTATCCAAATACTAACCAGGGCTGACCCTGCTTAGCTTCTGAGGTCTGACGAGATCGGCTAGTCTGGGCCATCCAAGTCAGGATTACCCTTTAATTCCAATGTGCCACAAGGGACTAACTTTTAATTTTTTTAACTATATGGACCTGAGGTCTTTATAAGATTTTAAAATTCACCTTGCTTCAAGGATCATTTCCCCCCCATACAGATTGTTGTGCTGGGTTTTTTTTTAGGGTCAACATTGCACAAAACCTAATCAGCTTATGTACTTGTTTTCAAAGGTCACTATGAAAATTCCTTGTACTGTCATCTGTGTAAAGATTCAAAAACCTATATTTAAAGACGGTGATGAATCTAGAGATGTAACTAATGGAGTAGGGAAAAGTTCAAAGATGAATATTGGAAAAGCAGGCTTGCTCTCAGAGCATCCAGACTATTGATTTGACTAGCAAAGAGGCCCTTGGGAAATTTCCAGAGACACACACAATAAACATTTCAAATCTGAATTCTACAATGGAATGTCCATGTTAAAAAAAAAACTGTTTATCGGATCTAATGCTAATAGGACTGTTGGAAAATATGTTCTTAATATTATGTGATCCAAATCCTAAAGAATATTCTTCTGTATAACACAGGTTGTTCTGGACCTGCTCCACTATGGTCTACAGCACCATTGTTCTACTTCAGACTCTCTCATTATTCCAAAGGTGCCTATCTGCTCAACAAAGTTAGGGGCTGCAGGAATACATATTGTGGAGGTCAAAAAATAGCAGCACCAGCATCCTGTTTCCCATAGCAGACAAAATGTGGTCAAAATCTGAAATGTTCTTTGCTAGTCAGGTTGTTTCCTCTGCAAAAGACCTAGCAGTTTACAATTGTTAAATGCCATTCTGTTGTCAGACTCTGTGTCTGATCAAGGCTGTTCCTCCCACTGGCTTTTTGGCATTTGTGCTCTGGAACTGAAAACAAGGTGGGGAGAACATGGCCCTTTCCCCATGATCTGGGGCATCATAAGGTGGTAGATGTTCATAGGGATTCTGGGATAATAATGGAAACCAAACCCTTCCCCTGTTGTAGTTATAGTTGTTGCTACTGGTATTCAGAGATACAGTGCCTCTGATCATGGAGGTTCCCTTTAGCCATTGTAGTGAATTTAATTGACCTATCCTCCATACATTTGTTTAATACCCTTTAAAAGTAATCTAAATTAGTGGCTATCGCTACATCCTATAGTAGAAGAAAGTCTGACTGCTTGTGGTCCACCCAGCTCACTGTGAGCTGCCTCAAACAAAATCTAGAACAGGGGTCCCCATTCCCAACCTTTATGACCCTGAGGGAACTTTTGGAATTCGGGCACATGATAGTGGGCACAACTACAAAATAACTACCCACAGGTGGTGTAGCCAGTCACAAAATGTCAAGGAGTGAGGTTATGCACATCTCTAATAGTAACTCTTTAACATTTCAGGCAGAATCTCTGCTTAACAGGATACCTTTTTAAATGAATATATTGTTCATTTTCTTGTTTACACACAGCTTACCTTCAGTCAGTGAACATCCTAGTGCAGTGGTGGCAGCTGCTTCAGGAGCAATGGGTTTTTTAAAAAAATTGGACTGACAATCAGTTCTTCAATGGCCAATCAGAATCCATGTCCAGCAAAAACACCACCCACCCACTTTCTAAAAATACTTGGCGGGCATCAGGAAAGTTGTCCATGAGTGCCATGGTACCCACGGTCTTCATGTTGGGGACCTCTGGTCTATAACAGTTTTTTTCAAACATAAAAGCAGATACCCAAGCATTACCACAACTCAGATTTATATAGCATTGGTGATTGCTATACAGGGAGGAAAGAATCTGACTGTCAGTGTGAAGTTGGGTCTACCACTATGTAATGTCTGAAATAAAATAGATAAAAATAGACTCTAATGATTAAGCTACAGGGAGCATACCAGCTAGTCTGAAGACGTTTTTTAAAAAATCCCTTTATGAAAACAATATCAGAAGGCAGGGAAACCTAGTTTTGAAAATAGGCTGTTGTTTTTAAATATAGAATCAACCTTAGGGAAAGTAGCAATTTAAATTGGAGGGGAAATGTTTGGAAGATTAGTTCAAAGGCAACGGCGAAAAGTGATGATAATGCAGTTATATGTATAAGGATCCCAAAAATGATACTGTTGGGTTTTCTTTTCTCCTTTTCTTTCCACCCATTTGCTAATACACTGAGATCCCTACCTTCTGTGACAGTAGCCCCTACTGGTCAGCACAGACCATAAAGTTTGCTATGAGAGGGGCTGATAAATGGCAGACATCTTTTCAGAACTGCTCTTGTGTAACCTCTGTAGAAGACTTGACCTTCCAAGAGTTTTAACAGGGTAGTGTTCATTGGAATGAAGCCATCACTAACTATAGTGACACACATTAGCCTTTAAGCCTGTGCAAAATACGTAAACAGCAAGCAACATCTAATGTAAATAAAGTCATCAAAACTGAGAAACTGCAGACATTTTTATGCATACTGCCATTTTTCATAACCATAAAATTAATACATCTTTGTCAATGGTAAATTGCTGGGGAAGAGAAATGGTAGCAATTAAACAGAGCTAATCAAAATTTGCGATCTCCCTTAGTCAACAGTCTTGCTGGAAGGCAAACAGCAACCCCATGTGTAAGTGCTTCTTTCATTTTAAGGTAAGCTCTAAAGGAGAGGGGGGGAAAGATAAGGCTCTGGAACACTTTTTAAAAAAAACTTTGAACACTTGTTTACAATACTCAAAACCACAGGCTACAATCTGGAGTAGTGAGGAGCAGCTGGGGTCACCAGTGTGTGACAGTTCCTGATGGCAAATTCTGAAACCCACAGAGTCAGAGGAGGTTACTTGTGTGTTTAACTACAAAAAAAGAAAAGAAAAGGCTTCAGAGAAGAAGCACGGGACTGCAAAGGACAGATCCCTCAACTTCTTACACCTCACATGAGCAAAATATCCCATACCTAACAGAAAAGCCCATACAAAGAAAATGCACCTCCAAGAATGAAACCAGTTCTACGGTACCACTGCAAGACTTGTATTACACATGTAACAGAGCTACTTTGACATCAGTGCTCATCCTGTAGAAATCTGCCAAGTCTCCTCCATTGAAGTCTTCAGACATTCATAAGGTCATACCCATTCCAAGAGGATTTGTAAGAGATGGACTTGTAGGGTCATTCAATTCGTTTCTATGCCTTAATTTTGATCTTCTTATGTCTTAAAGGAGACAGCCTTCCTATGAAGCAATGTCCAGACCTCAACAACATCTCAGAATAATAGACAGCACTGGGAAAAAAAATCATTAGGTGTTCATTTTCTTCATCTATTATAACATCATATTTAGCTATGAATGCTTGTTTCAACTGATAAGATGTTACCATGTCCACATATGTGCATGCACACACACACACCATACCAAATACTGCAATTCCTCAATGTACATGAAACAATCACACCTGGCTTCTAATGATTCATCAGCTACTCAGCACCCTATTTTCACCGTTGCTCCATCTGTTTTTATTGTTTTAAAAAACTCAGAATACTGCTGCAGACTCAACGGGGGGGGGGGGAACAGACTACACATCATCACAAAAACTATTGTTATAAAACAAAAGGAGGAACTAATAAAATCCATCTCAGCACAGGGGAAACTTTCCCCCATTCACACTTACCTCCGGTATTTCGCAGTGGAATGAGTTTGACACATCATTAAACACTGATAGTGCGTACTCAGTAGGGACTTCCCCAAACCCATACACCTTTCTAATTTGAAAAACAAGATCAAAATGAGCTTCCTATAGATCATGACACAACAACCTAAACAACGGTGATTCCCTGTAGGTACAGCAGATGCAAAAACGGCAGGCACCACTCAGTCACAATAGTTAACAATAAATGCACCACAGCAAATCATTCAGAGGGTTGCAGCTTATGTACTGTGTATTTATAAATATAGCATATCTCATTCATTCATCAGAACAATTTCTCTAACAGCTACTCTACTGAACTATTCCTGCAGTCTCCAGTGAACTCAAATGTAAAAATATGGAGGAAAGTGGGACAGCATGAATACCCAATATAGTCATTCAAATACAATGGATACCCAATATAGTCATTAAAACCACTTCTGCTGTAAGTGACAAACATTGCAATCTTCAAGGGGGAGCAAGTCAGTTTAGGAGCTTGCGTGACCCCCTGCACTGGTGTTAGTGCCACTCGCAACATGAAAATGGGTACGAAGAAGAAGAAGAGTTGTTTTTTATACCCCAATTTTCTCTATCTTTTTAAGGAGAATCAGACCAGCTTACAATTGCCTTGCCTTCCTTTCCCACAACAGACACCTTGTGAGGTAGATGGGGCTGAGAGAGTTTGGAGAGAACTGTGACTAGTCCAAGGATCACTCATCAGGTTTCATGTATAGGAGTGGGGAAACCAAACCGGTTCACCAGATTAGGGTCCACCGCTCATGTGGAGGAGTGGGGAATCAAACCCGGTTCTACAGATTAGACTCCACTGCTCTTGACCATTACACCACACTAGTCCTCTTATGCCGGTGTTGGGGAACCATGTGGTAGTGTGAGGCAGGGGCGCCAGTGAAGTCTCACCAGCAGCTTTTCTCTGACACAAGGACTCGCACCCGCACCAAATGGGGCATTCCTGAGGGCAAGGCTGACTTTAGCCAGCTCCCTGAGCCCTTTTGCCTCGGAAATGCCTCCATTTGCCAGTGTGAACTTGTGCCTGCAAAAGCAATAGTGTAGTCCCATGAAACTCTATGGAGCAGTTTCATGGGGCTTGGGGAAAATCTGATTTTTTAATGCATGGCCTATTTTTGGCCATAGCCTGTATGTGAAATTCAAGGCCACATCAACTGATTCTTTATGTCATGGTTCACACAAGCCAGGGTATTAGTTCTGTAAATTACATACCCGTTTTGAATTGCACAGCAATATAATTAAGCATGTGCCAGCATAGCAACTACCCTTTTTTTAAGTATCTTGAGGAATGCAAAGCCAAACTGACACAAACTGACACATTAGTTCATAATTTTAAATTATGAATGGAAGTTCATTTTATGATAAGAGAACTTAGTTCATAGGCAGGCCAGTATTGCAATATGGATAAATTAATGCAATGATTTTTGAACTTCAGCGGCACATTAAATGGTGTTGGCTTTGTGACCTCATATATCCTCTTTTACAACTACTCCATAAGCTAATAGTCCAAGCCATTTTAAGATGTCTGCACCAACTCTTGCCCTTTTAAGCAACTATGGGAACCAGAGTAGCCAACCTCCAGGTCGGATCCGGAGTTCTAGAATTATAACTGATGTCCAAATGGCAGAGATCACTTCCCTTGGTACAAACGGCAGGTTTAGAGGGTGGAGTCAGACTATATAGCATCACATCCCCACAAAGCTCCTTCCCCAAACAACATCCTGCCTTGGCATCATACCCAAATCTCCATTTCCAAAACTGGAATAGGCAACCCTAATGCAATTTCAGAAATTATCATAGCTTGGCGAATGTAAATGATCAGCTTGGATTTGGATATTTGGATTTCAATAATGGTTTTCACAACACTGTTTCATATTATTCAGGTCCCCAATAAATTTTTTTATTCAGATTTGTTTTTTTCTTCAGAATTCTGAAATGTTGGAGTCTGTTATTCCTTATGAGGGGATAATTTCTGGAGGTGGGTGGTTTTTTTATACCAACTTTTCACCCAATCACCCATTTTTGGACCCCTGTGCTAGGTTGTTTTCACAAGGTCAGCAAAGCCATTCAGAAATCAGAACTTGTTATTGAGTACTTGCGCATGTTTGTACAATTCACTTCAGGATTTTTAATGCAAAATTAGAGAAGATTTTGATGAGCTTGAGCAACAAGCAAAAGTAGGGTTGCCAGGTCCGGGTTGAGAAATACCTGGAGATTTTTGGGGTGGAGGGACTTCAATGCCATAGAATCTAATTTGCCAAAGCGGACATTTTATCCAGGTGAACTGACCTCTATCGGCTGGAGATTAGTTATAATAGCAGGAGATCTCCAGCTAGTACCTGGAAGTTGGCAACATTAAGCAAAAGCCACCTTTTGTGTGTGCCAGTACCTGGAAGTTGGCAACATTAAGCAAAAGCCACCTTGCCAAATGTTAACTACAGAACTGTCACAAGGAGACAACATTAAGCAAAAGCCACCTCTATGCCAGTACCTGGAAGTTGGCAACATTAAGCAAAAGTCACCTTGCCAAATGTTAACTACAGAACTGTCACAAGGAGACAAAGAGTAAGGAAATGGCAAAGAAATGACGGAAGTGCACCTGGTCCTGATGCCTTAGATGAACTCTCTTCAAGAGATAGGTTTAGGATAAAATCCTTTATTCCTATACTAGATGCATTTGAAGCCAATTTAAGAAGAAGAGCTATTGTGTACAGTGATGTTGTACAAAGGTTTTCCTTTCTTGCTAATCTGACAGCATCTAAGCAAGACATTCAGCAAGGCATTGAACTGTTGATGGAAGCATACCCATAAGATGTTGACCTGAAACTTACTGATGAACTTTTGCACTTTAACATATATGTGAGACAAAGCCAACGGCCTACAGAAGAGCAGTCACTATTTCCTACAGACCTTTATCAAATTATATACAAGGGAAAAAATTCAGATTGCCTTCCCTAATGTGGAAGCAATCTTGCGGCTATTTCTTAGCTTAATGGTCACTACTAACTGCTTGGGAGAGAGGTCTTTTTCATGCCTCAAAAGAATTAAAAATGAATTAAGGGCTACAACCTCTCAAGAGAGGTTGTCTGCACTGAGCATTCTGTGCATTGAAAGTGACAAACTTAGACAAACACATTTTGATGAACATTTGGATCATGTTGCTATGAGAATGGCCAAAAAAAACAACAACTTTTTTTAGTCTTAGTGTATTTGATGATTGTAGTTTATTTATTTCTTAATGTGTATTTTAACAGAATATATTTATTTTAAAGAATATAACAGTAAACTTACAATTTCATTTTCCTAAAAATTCCTGCTTATTCCACAAAATGTTTACAACGTTTGGGTATTGCAAAAGTTGTCCACAGTGTTAATTTTAACATTTATGCTTTTCACCCCAATCACTATGGTATTTAACAATAACATCTTATGTCCTTTAGAGGAGGAATTGTGAATTGTGGAATTTTAAACACCGGTCCTCACCCTTGATTTCACTGAATTTTGCTTAAAACACTTTCCCATCTTCCTCTAGCCGTGAGGGTGGGGGATTGGGAAGGGCCTCACAAGTGGAATAGCCTAGGGCAGGGGTGTCAAACTCATTTGTTATGAGGGCTAGATATGACATACATGTCACTTGGCTGGGCCAGGCCAGGCCAAGCCTCGCCAGCCCAGATCGCGACTGGAGGGGGTGGCTGCCTCAGATGGCTTGTGGGCTGATCCAGGGGCCTTATGTATCAAGGGGCCAGATCCAGGCCATGGGCCTTATGTTTGACACCCCTGGCCTAGAGCCTCTCTTCATCTAAATTTGGCATTGGGCAGAGCATCTTAATTGATCTCTGCTTCATGGAGTCTTCGTATCCCTGTAAATCTAAAACCCAGCAAGTAGTGCTTTGTCCATGACAAGGGGACTGTCCTCAATCCCCCCACTTTCAGATCACCTTCTTCCTGCCACAGAATTGTAGTTTAAAGTTTCATCGGATGTTGAAAATATTTAACATTATTTTCATATTATTGGGTCTGTACCCACGTAGCTAATGGATTTTACACTTGCATTTTCATTTTAATAGAAGTTTTATCAACTGGTTGATTTGCTGTTTTGGGTGGAATTTATTTTGAACTGATTAGAATTTCCCCATCCATGGGGAACAAAATGTGTGGGCTCTCTTATTCCCCCCACCCACCCCTGTGTGGAGTAAAGCAGCTTAGGAAGCCATTTTTAGCTAACCAATTGTTGGAAGGGAAAGGATTAAACATCTCTTTCCCTCATTAGTCTTCTAGTCAATCTGGACAAACACTCCCATTTGTGCAAAAGATACAATCATTTTTCTCCAAGTCTGCAGTCCTAAGCAAGAAGAGATAAAAGCTGCATGTGGAAGTTAATTAGGTGCAGCATGAAAGCAGTGGACACAGAATTGAGGCAGAACTCTATATGAATGCAACATCAGAAGAACCAGAAAAGAACGGACATATAGCTGCCTTAGGAACAAAATGGCACACTTATCTGTAACAGTGGCTCAAGAAAATGCTAATGTTGATTGCCTCCTGATCAATTATTGTAGACGCCACCATATACTAAAAGTAAAAATGTACAGCTGCACAGCTTAAAATAGGAACATAACTCCCACTAGAGGTGTATGTGAACTGCAAATGAAAATAAAACATCAAGTTGAAATGATAAAATTTGTTTCAGTATTTTCAGAGAAGACATTCTCAGTGTAATGTTAAGAACCCTTTTCTGGTAGTGAGTTCCTCTGAACAGACTAGAGCAGAATTTTGAGCAGAACTCTTAGGATGATAGTGTCTTGGCAGACTAACAGCCCATTCCTGACCTCCATGGATGAAAGTCCTTTGGAGGCCAAAAAGGGGTTGTGCTGGTATTGGAGACCCCTGGGCCTGTGCCACTTACACCATGCAGAGTGGTTCCAACGCTGGCGGGGAGGCCTGGACACCATCAAAGCCCCGTGCCAGTGTCCTGGGGGCCAGTGCCAATGTCCTGTGGGCATTCCTGGGGCATGCCGTGGGGACGGCAATCCTATCTGGAGCAGCACCCTATGATCTCCTAGCTATGTATATGCTGTAATGTTTTGTGTGTGCATATTTAGACTTCTCTGGATCCAAGCCACCAACAGCATTTGTGCTGCTACCATGGTTTCTATTTCCCTGCAATCACTCTCCTTTTCAAGTATTGTTTATATAGTAGAAGTACGGAGCAAATTTGCTTCAGAAGGGAAAAAAAAACATAAAAAGCTGCTGTAATTTTGCCTTTGACAAAAGCCCCTCTCGAAGCTAATTAGAATGTTAAATTTATTCATTCATACTTTGCATTAATCTCTTTGACATTCTCGTATTCTGCCCTCATTACCACTGCGTAACCCAGGTGAGTCTAGTGGGGATATGTATCTGCAACAGATGCCAAAATGTGGTTCACAATATGTCTGATATTTGGCATTCATATTGATGTAGAACCCTATGACCTAGTTCAACAGGATACTCCATTCAAGACACAGGTATTCTAGAGGGAGTATGTTGTCACACTACATTCCAGCTGCAGAAAAATAATAGAAAAATAGTAAGAAAACAAAGTAATAAAATAAAGCCACAAGAATGTGTACCAGCTGTGTAGCCCTGACAGGATTGTTTCTTCATGGTTCAGTTAATCTGATAATTTGTTCAATTTCCTTTAAAAACTTAGTTGTCATAGTGCAGGCATGCATAGCTGCCTACATACCTTGACAAAAATGGAATTCCAGATGCAAGGTATCCAAGAAAAAAATCCTAGTCATAAACGTTGTGTCTGCAGTTTATTGCAGGTGACAGATACTGGCACAAATTTCCTCACAGTGAATTTAGCAACTCAGCCCATAATCTAGTGAAAAACATAAAAGCTGGAAAAAAACCCCTACTGATTAGGCTCATGCCCTGTTCACCAATTGCAGATAGGGAACAAATTCTTGGAGGAACAGTTTGTCTGATCATTGCCCTGTTTGTGGCTTTTTAATAGGCATTTTCACTGTATTCCTTCCTAACAGCATAGAGCAATTGAGTTCTATGTTTCGTGCCACTGCTCCAGTAGGTGGGAAATTGCTTCAATAGACTGTTAAATCAGTTCCAAATCATATATATCAATCTTAAATAAATGCTGTGTTTGTGTATTTCTTTTTTGGGGAAAAAAATACTACCATTCAGTGTTTCTCTGAGTAGTCCTTAGTAAGACTAATGGTTGTCATTCTGATTGGATTAACAGAACTTTTGTGTATGCACAGTTTTGAAAATACCCAGTACAGGTATACAAGTTGTTCAGAACCGAATTGAGCAGACCATTTGATCAGGTCACATTTCATGGTAAAGTGGACTTTGAACATACCTGCAGCAAAATTTGCAGCATCTCTACTTAAAGGTAGCCCTGCTGTAGTCAGATTTGCAAAGTTGCCTCCTTCCCATATTGCCCTCAACAGTGTTCATTTTCCCATAATCCTCTCCCTTTGTGACGGACAATTATTTTTTCCCTTTCCCAGTTGTCTTCCAGTATATTTTATCAACCCCACTTGCGCTTAGAATCCCAGGATTCTCCCTTTTTTGCATTCAGACTTTGGGGCATGGTCTGGATAGATTGTGTACCCAGGCCCTTCTTTAATCAACAGTGCCATGGAGGAAAATACATAGTTAAAAATAAATAAATAAATAAACCTTTTGGTAGTGGTATGGACAAATTTCTCTGGCAATGGGATTTCTCTGCCAGTCCTTATAAGAATGACTTAGGGTATATGAGAGAGAGAATTGAATTTGAAAGCAGCCAGGAAGAATAACACTTTAAGTGGCTTGTTAATTGCACTATTATAATAAAAGTGTAAATGTGAAGCCACAGAAACCTGAAATACTTTTCATTTAAATGAAGTTCAGTTATCACTTTTTAATTAAGTCTACACATATTTTTAATTGCTTCACACTGAAGCCTCTCTAACATGTGAAATTCTTTCAGGTTTATACATTAATTGTGATCCAGCCTGTTATTTTTATTAGACACAGTGACTGAAATCTGTGTTTTGGAGCCTGGAATGAAAAATTTATGAAGCAACCCCCCCCCCCCCAAAAAAAAACAACAACCCTAAACTGGAAACATTTACACTGGCTATTCTTCATGGGTAAAGACTAGTACAAATGCTGTAGCAGCCTTTTACCCCTGTGAATTTTTATAAATTGGAGAATTATGGGCAGTTCACCTCAATAAAACAGCACAGAAGTGCCCCTCTCCTACAGCCACTTTCTCTGAGTGTTTTAAAGTATATATTAAAAGCTAGATTAGAACCTTTTAAATAAAATAAATCTTCAATGCTTTAATATGTGATTACTAATTAGTAAAATAAAGCCCACAGAAAATCATGTTCACAAAATTCATATGTCAAATTTAGTTTGGCCCTCAGAGGGAAAAGCATGAGAATAACTTAACATGTATCTTAGTCTGTATACACTCAAAGCCAGGATCCCTCTCTGGAGGCACTGATCCTATCCTATCATATTAATTCAGACTATCATACTCTTCATTTAAGGGCATCGCCAGGTGAACAAAGCTGAACAAATTCACAGATACTCATCACCACTTTCGGTCTTGTTGAACAGCACTATGTGTCTTCAAATTCTCTATATGTTTCTGAACACAACCTTTCTACCAGTATTAATGGCTTCTTTGTAAAATTGTAATTCAATACAGTATGACAGTGTAATATTACAGTAAATTATACTATTTTTTTACCAGTCACAACTTAACTATATGTAATATATGCCCAAGCCACCATCTAGAATCATATGAAAACAAGCAACTGGTATTTTGTAGGTTAGTTTTATTTAAGGGCTTATGAGACTAATGTAGCCAGGTAGAATTTCAGATCCCTGGTAGATATAATTGTGAACAAGAGGCAATAGAACATGCTTTTGCAGAAATAATAATCAAAATTATGTTTTAAAATTATGTTTCAGCTAAAAGAAACATCTAATTCCTATTAAGTAAAGGCTTTCTATGTATGTCTTCCAGCCACATAAGTGTATCTGTTAATGAGCATGCATTATAAGACTATTCAAACTACTACAATAATATTATTTTATTAGTTGAGCAAATTCTTACAGACAACATTTAATTGAGTAGATTGTATTTTGCATTTTACATGTTTTAAAATGGACGGCCATCCTGTTGTTTCCATTATCCTGTGTTTTCAATTGTCATCAAACATGCTTACTTTGTCTCTACAACATTATGCTTTCTTTTGAAAGGAATTAAACTTCCAGAGAACAGTGGTTGTGGATTAATGCTTGGCCATAAGTTTCACTGGGTTGGATCCACTAGTCGGCCATCTATTTCTCCCTTACCTGGCATGATATGAATTGTGTTTGAAAAGCCTTATGCCACAAGGGTTCATCTCTTTGCCACTTCAGTGGGTTTATATTTCATGGTCTTTTGTTTTATCACCCCAACAAAAAGAGAAAGAAACACTGGTAACATCACATTCACATTGATTATGGCTCATGTGCTCTGCAGGATTTTGCCTTAAGCACATTAGCTTGTTCAGCTTTCTGTGGATCGATAAATAATGACTGGATTCTAACAGTTTCTGAATACAAGATGTGAAGCCATCAGTCTCTTCCTTTCTTTTTCTTCCTAATCATCTCTTCACCCCTTTCAGAAAAATCAATACACATTTCCATCAGCATTTAGACTTTCAATAGGAAGCATTTTCTTCAACATAAGTGTTGTGTTAAGGAGCAAAGTGACCATTGGGTCTCCAACGTTCAGGATTACTCAGGAAGTAGAAATTGCCAACTGAGCAGCATTTTAATGTTTCAGGTCCTTACAAATAACCTCCTCCCCCACCAATTTCTTTCTATGTCAATTTCCATTACCATTGAACGGTAAAAGCTCAAGAGCCCAGCTATTTCTCAAGAGGATTGCTTCACAAATAATAATTGCTTATTAAACTGTTCTTTTCAGGGAAGATTGGAAATGGTGATTACTTTGCAGCTAATTTCAAAAGGAATATATACTGTTACTATCTAGTGGCTTGTGGTTGGCTATTCTCCCTGCATATTTGCTTTGGAACAAAAAAATAAACTCATTAAGAGTCCTGAAAAGTGCTTACTGTGACTGATGAGAAAACTCATCCTTCCACTGGATTAAAAGACAGGAAGAAATCTCATCAGCAATCTCTCCTGTTTGGTTGCATATCTAATGGCTTATCATTAACCATAGACTGGCACATCCAAAGAAAAATGAGGAATGAGAAATAAATCGATAATAAAATATTGCAAGAAGTATTGATGTGGTTGTGTACATACAGTATTTATAGCAATTCTCTGGGTTTAGATTCTACCTGTAGTATTGCTGCATAGTAGTACAAACAAGCAGAATTGTTAAGGTTTAGGCAAAATCTAACATATTCTTCAACAAGCCTGATTTCATTTAGCAA
Source organism: Euleptes europaea (assembly GCF_029931775.1). NCBI lineage: Eukaryota > Metazoa > Chordata > Lepidosauria > Squamata > Sphaerodactylidae > Euleptes > Euleptes europaea. The sequence goes on along the minus strand of NC_079315.1, from coordinate 84,921,792 downwards.
CAAAGAAAATCACTCGCATTCACTGGTTTCCCACATTTTGATGTATGGTTCTGACCATTGATGGAGGGATGGCAGCAACTAACATTTTGACATTCTGTGTTTAATCGTTTTCCGTATTCACTTGAATTATACAAATTCCATTATAATTACATCTAACACTTTAATAGAAGGTTTGCCGGTGTCAGAATATGTTATTTCCCTCCTTTTGTGATTATACAAAATCCAAATGTACTGAATTCTATTATGCAAATTGCCTGCCATGAAAATATGTGGGATCAAAGCTTCTCTGTTATTCTTGTTGCCATTCAGAGAACTATTCCTCTTTTGTTTCTAGTAAACAAAACACAAAGAAATATAATGGGTGGTTACTAGGATGGCACTAAGGGCTCGTTCAAGATAATCTGTATTGAAAGCCTTGTGTCGTTCGTTTTGTGTGGGTGATGAGCTCTCTGGCATTGATTGAAAGCATTTCACAAATTCATCATGAGGTGGGACAGACAGAGCATCTGTGGTTGCCATTCATTCATTTGTTTTAGTCAAGGAATGGAACAGGGTAAGCAAAAAAATACCTACAGAAGCACAGCCTTAGGGAAGTAGGAGGCTGGCACTGGAGCATTTAGCAGGACATGAGAAGCCAGTAAGGCCTAGGAACAAAAGGCTGGAAGAAGGAATAGTCCAGAAAATGTGCATCAGAAAATAAGGCCAAAGGAAGGAGTCTGTAAGGGGAGAAAAGTTGGGCCAGAAGAGAAATCAGGAAAATAGAAGAGGTCAGGAGCTCCAGAAGTGAACTGAAATTCACTTACTGATTTGCAATGATAAGCTAAACATTGGTCTATAGGCCTCTAGCTTATATTATTGAACTAACTTTTTGATAATGAAATAATTAGTCTATATGAAGACAAAACATGCTAAAATGATGTTAAACATAAAGCTATGGACTATCAATTGGAGAAAAAAAAATGTAAAATGTATAGGGTTGCCAACTTCCAAGTGGCACCTGGAAATGTCCCATTATTAAAACTGATCTCCAGACAACTAAGAGCAGTTTCCCTGGAGAAAATGGCTGCTTTGCAGGATGGATTATATGGCATTATATCCTGCTGAGGTTCCTCCCCTCCCCAAACCCTGCCCCTGGTTCCACCCCAAAAATCTCCAGGTATTTCCCAACCCGGAGCTGGCCACCCTAAAAATGTACCATGCTTTTTTTTGTTGTTGTTGTTGAATGGTACCTGGAACTTGTGTGAAGTACCAGCTTCCATGTTCATATTGTACAGAAACCACACAGCATTCTAAGTTTATGATTGATTGATTTATGAGATCTTTTCAGTCCAGCAAAGGCCACATCTAGCTAACCAGTCAAAACTGGTAAAAGACACTCCTGTCCACTGCTGCCATGTGCTTACTCAGCAGTAGGCCTGGGTCCAATGGTACCCCCAAACTACAGACCTGTTCCTTCAAGGGGAGTGGAACCCCATCCAGAATGGGTGACATCTTAAATTTCTGGACAGACTTTCTGCTCACAAGTAGCACTTCCATCTTAGTTGGATTAAGCTTCAGTTGACTAGCCCACATCAACCCCAGAATTACCTCCAGGTACCAGTTTCTACAGCCTCCCTTACATCAACTAGAAATGCAAGATAGAGAAGATGAATGTCATTTGCAAATTGGTGACAACTCAGTCCAAATCTCCCGATAACCTCACCCAGCAGTTTCAGGTAGATGATGAAGAACATACTGGAAAAGATGGCGCTTTGTGAGACCTAGGGTTGCCAACTGCCAGGTAGTAGCAGGAGAGCTCCTGCTAATTCAACTGATCTCCAGCCGATAGAGATCAGATCACCTGGAGAAAAATGGCCGCTTTGGCAATTGAGCTCTATGGCATTGAAGTCCCTCCCCTCCTCAAACCCTGCCCTCTTCAGGTTCCACCCCCAAAATATCCCGCTGGTTGTGAAGAGGGACCTGGCAACCCTAGTGAGACCCCACAGGCTAAAGGTCAAGGGGCTGAGGAGCAGCCTCTAAGTACCACACTCTGAAGCCTACCCTCCAAGTAGGGCCAGAACCACCACAAAAGGTTTCCTCACAGACTAGGGTTGCCAGCTTACAGGTGGTGGCTGGAGATCTCCCGCTATTACAACTGATCTCCAGACAACAGAGATCAGTTCCCCTGGAGGAGAATGGCCGCTTTGGCAATTGGGCTCTAGGGCACTGAAGTCCCTCCCCTCTCCAAACCCTGCCTTCCTCAGGCTCCACCTGCAAAATCTCCAGGTGTTTCCCAACCCGGAGCTGGCAACCCTATCTCAGACCCAGACTCAGACCCAAAAGGTAATTTAGAGTGATATTATGATAGATGGTATCCAAAGCTGCTGGAGAGGTTCAGGAGAATTAACAGGGTCACACACTCTCGTCTATCTCTTGGTGCAGGTCATCCACAAGGATAGGGTTGCCAGGTGCCCCTAGCCACCGGTGGGGGATAATAATAATAAGGTTTTTATATGCCGACGTTCTCTACCACTTAAAAAAGAATCAAACCGGCTTACAATCACCTTCCCTTTCCCTCCCCACAACAGACACCCTGTAAGGTAGGTGGGGCCGAGAGAATGTGACTAGCCCAAGGTCACCCAGCTGGCTTCATGTGTAGGAGTGGGGAAACAAATCCAGTTCACCATATTAGCTTCCGCCGCTCATGTGGAGGAGTGGGGAATCAAACCCGGTTCTCCAGATCAGAGTCCACCGCACCAAACCACCACTCTTAACCACTACACCAGGGTAGAACTGCTAGATCCAGGTTGGGAAACTCCTGGAGATTTGGGGATTGAGCCTGGGGAAGACAGGGGCCTCTGTGGGGTACAATGCCATATAGTCCATGTTCCAAAGCATCCATTTTCTCTAGGGGAATTGATAGCTGTAATCTGGAGATGAACTATAATTCCAGGGAATCCTCAGGTCCCAACTGGAGGCTGGCATCCCTACACAAGGGGTGACCAATACCATTTCCATAAACGAGTTCCATAACTAGGCCTGGACTGGATCTGAACAATACACTTCATTCAAGAATCCCTGAAATTGCCCAGCCACCATTGGTTCAGTCACCTTGTTCACGAATGGTACATTTGAGACTGGACTGGAAGGTAGTCATTTTATTCTCCTGGTTCCTGAGTAGCTTTCTTTAGGAGTGGACACACCATTCCCCACTTCAAGGCAGGGTTGTTGCCTGACTCATCTCTAAGGCCTCAAGCTGCATATTCCTGCTATATTATTTTTTTACTGTGTCCAGTGCCAAATGATCTGTCAAAAAACTTTTTAAAAAACCATGTGATGGATTCCAGTAGGAAAAGAAAAGGGGGTGGTCCAGTTGTGACCCATGGAACATATGCCACTGATGCAACAAGATTTAATGTAAAATTCTGTACAATTGGTGGAATTTCCAACTTTACTTGCAGTATTGCATCTGAATATACATGGCAATAAAATTCTGTGGAACTGCTAAAACTCCATACAGTATAATTTTTCCAAAATCTTTGGTGTGTGATAGGGAGTAATATAGAGGTTCCTTACACTTGACTGTTCATGTCACTATTCATATACTAAGTTATTAGTCTTGAGTGAGGTAAAGATAAAAGTGTTCTAAAGCTAATTGCCCACTTTGTAAATTTGTGAGAGTTTGGGAATGTAATTAATCTTAATCAAATGAATATTTATCAATTGAGGGTATTTGATCGCATTCAACATGAAAAATGAGGAGGTATGATAAGAGGCTTGATACCGGGCAAAGTTCAGAAGAACAGATTTCTGCCATAGACTCCATACAGCCACTTCCTGGTTGGCAGACACCTTCAACTCAAATAGACCATTCACAAAGGGTCCTAATAGCATTGCAGCTGCTATGGCAACCTTGACCTCTACCAAGGCCTTTTGCTGGCACTCCCCATGCATATTGGGCGTTCTTTCTTGTGACTTAATAAATCGGTCATATGATTTGTGGTATTTGGGCCTCTAGAAGCCCATCAACCCTAAACGTGCTAGGCATCCTTCTTGAAGGCAGGGGACTGCCGAGTGGCTATTACATTAAGCACCTTTTCAGGTATATAACTACCAGGTCCAGCCCACACCACCTCTAGCAACTGTACTTGTTGAACCGGACCTTGGATTTTCTTGAGGTTGATTTATTTCCCTTGGGAGCACATGGACTCTACAACAGCAGTACTTCCCATTGTTTTAATCTGGCAAAATGAACAGCCATAGTTATGGCTCACACTTTTGCCCTATCTCAGCTCTGCTGCTCACCTTTCCGTATTTCCTGCAAGAATGCCTGTTGTTCTTTTCAGGCAGTGATATAATCTGCCTGTTGTTGTACCAGCTTCTAATTGTCCCCGTACATTACAGGGTGCAGTGAGAGGGACCCAACCTATTCCCATCACTGTTTTCTGCTCCTCTCCTCTCCCACATCCAGTGTCCATGGGCAAGTCATCAGCACACTGAGGTGGGGGCCCTATTCTCAGCCAGCTCAGATAAAGGAATCTCTGACACCAAAGGGGTCATTTGATTCAATACATGAGCCACCAGGGCTGAGGTATCTAGGCTACTCAGGAATCCAACTCTGACCAGCACTATGCACTGCATCTTCTGCTATTTTTTTCCTCCAAAATGTTATGGCCAACCATCCCCAAAACGGCATTGCCATCAGACCTTTCTCACAACACTAAATGTATTTCCCATTGGTAATGTTCCCCCCCCCCTTAAAAGGATTCAGAGACAATAGGTACATAAGTGCAGTAGGAGTTAAGGGCTTTATTAGCTAGACAATTACAGAAAGAAAAGAAAATACAGCTATTCTGACACCCTTTCAGCTGTCAAAAAACTCCTGGATGGACCCTCTGGAACTGGCTGACACAAAGCACCTTCCCCAATATCAGCCTACACTGAGACTCTCTGTTAGGGCTGTTCTCCAGACTTATATATTATCTGACATACACTGATTACACCTGTGGTTTTAATTATACATGGTTGGCCTTGAAATACATCACAAGTCTTCCAGAAGTCAACAAATTATCTTTGGTAACTACTCTACCATATCTCTACTCCTTTAACTTTAACGGCATAAACAATACACACCCAAGCTCCAGTACTTAAAGGGAAAGGAGGAAAAGACACACGTCTATTCAAAGCATTCACATCCAAAAGGCAGGTTAGGCACAAAAAGAGAATTGTTGTACTCCACCTATAAATGTTTTGAATGCCCTGATTCAGTGACTTGTTTCGGGTAGAGATTGACAAACCCCAAGCCTTGATTAAAATCAGGTTTGCTGGTTCTATGACTGCTTAGAAAGATCCCAGGCACTGAGAAAATCCATGAAGGAAACCCAATCCTTTCCCTTGTCCCTGGCAAAGTCTGAAAGCCACCCTTTATCCTTTGTAAGGCCTTCACCTCATCCCTTTCCACAGAACTTTCCGTCTAGTAGCAGTGATGATGGGGGAAAACATGGAGAAGGTGGCTACTGCATGAGCCTTTTTTGGCCATTAAGTCTTATGGAGAGGAAGTTTTTTTGCAATGCTGATTGAGTCTTGCAAAGTGGTCCTTGTTAAAGATGTAGAAGCTCTAGATTACTAATCCTCTGTTCAGGGGTTAACAAATATTTTAGGTGCTGCTGTCCTCTTCATGTTTCTCCCCATCCCAAGTAACTGATGCTGCAAGGTAAGTTTTGAACAAAGACAAAGGAGAAACCTTGTAATTGTCTGAATTTATTTGTGAGCTGAGTGTAAGGGTCTGTAAGCTTTTGCTTTGTGTGCTCCCCCCCTGGGCTCATAAAAGCAGTCCAGGCCTTTTGCCTTTCTTTGGTTCAGGCGCTGCGTCCAGCAGGCCCCAGGTTGGAATGTCTCTTCCCACCATCCACCTCCCTTGCTCTCTCCGACTCCCTCCCACCAGCTATGGCCTTGGTGTGTAGATAGCAATAACGAGCTTCCCGAGATCTTTGATGTTCCTGTACCATGCACAATTATCTCGTAGATTCCCATAACATGTATTTGACATCTGCTTCCCTGTAGGGGTTATAATTCTGTCTTTGTGAAATTGCTAGCACTTGCAACTTTGCCATTGTAGGGCCTATACTAACCTGAAGCTTCCAATAAAGTTCCTTGTTTCTGCATGACCGTCTGAGCAAGTGATTTTATGGAGTTTGCACAGGGAGGTTGGGAACCCTCACACTGAGCCAATATTAAAAAGGAAATTGGTTCTGATTTGTTTGCTTGTTTGAAATGTTTATAATGCCACTTTCCCACCCAAATAGGGTTCCTAAGCTGGCAAGCATCAAAAAATTAAAACATTAAATCAACATTTAAAATGAAGTACATATAAAGTAGTTCAAAAATATATAAACACATTCTGATAGCTGCCCGCCCCCCAAAAAAACCTTTAACATCATTGATAGCTTTGGGTGCTATAGCTCAAAATCTTTTAATTGAACTGGGGAGAAGATTGCAATCTTGGGTGTTTAACTGGGCTCCCTAATCTCTAGTACCTCCAAACCCTGAATTCTTGAATTAGATGTGATGTCATTTGGAGAATGATGAATGATGATGATGTTATATTAAGTAGCAGTGCTAATTGTTGTGTTTCTACACACCACATGAATATTTACAGCCCTGTTGCTTTGAAGAGATGGATAATTTACCTCACAATTTTTAAAAGAAATAACAAGGAAATTATCTATGCACTAAAAGCAAACTATAGTTGAACAGACAGTATTAAACTGCCACCTTTAAACTCCAATATAGATATACAATAATTACCACAAGCAGATACTTTAGAAGAAGCCATCAAGTGTATTAGCTAGTCAACTGCTCTTTCAGTGTGTCACCCTGAGGCCCTGAGGATGAGGGCCAATACTTGCCTCTTCGGCAAAAGCCCAAACCCTTGCAGCCCTGGTGCACAAAGATTGCTCACCTCAACTGAAATGAATATGGATGCCTGGAAGGTTCACGTGCACAGTTAAATGCACACAGGTCTCTTGACTGGGGCAGTGGTGAATAGCACTATGGTATACATAGCATAGCAGCATTGACTGTAACACTTAAATGTAGTATCTATGAACAAACTAGCAGAGAATTCTCCAAAGTTAACACTATTTTAAGTTAAAAGTAACCAAAAAAACCCCTCTACTTTATCACTTGCTTGTCAGTTGTTTTGTTCTCTTAAGAACCATTGAGTATGAAACCATCATTTTATAAGCTTCTCACTGGGGCTTTTATAACTTCCCTTAGCATCGTTCTACTAAAGATTTATTTGTGTATTTTAATTAGGAGAGTTTTAATTTCCCCCCCATAAAAAATAACAGGAGACAATAAATTACTATTCATCATAATTATCCTTCTTTTTTTCTACATTATTCCCGAGATAATTATGCTAGTATTCGCTGCATATAAATGTCTATTAAGCTCTTCATCCTTATCAACCATTCCTATCTTCAAAATGAAAAATGGGAGCTGCTAAAATTAAACAATAGTAGCAAGTTTATAATCACACATTTGAATGAATGAATGAGTGCAAAGAGAGGAGAGGATAGCCAAAAGATATACATGAAAGTAGGTGGAGACATGCAAGCATACTAGGATCTCGAATCCACAGTAATATGGCTGTATGAATGAATGCTGTCTTGTTTCTTTAGACATTTGTAAATATTTCCATGTTTCTTCAATCACATTTGCTTTAGAACATGGTATTTTATATGTTTGATTTAATCAATCCTTCCAGATTTGATAAAGTTGGAGGAAACAAAGAATTCTGCATGAGCAAAGAATGCAGTTATATCTATTATTAGCCCAAGTCCTGGTTACTTGTAGTATGCCTCTCAAGTCGTACTTCAAGTGACCTGCAGCATATTTATTATTAATTACACTTTCATCTCACTCTTCCTCCAAGTATAATATGGTTCTCTTCTTCTTCTTAACCTCACAACGACCCTGTGAGTAGGGTTGCCAACCTCCAGGTACTAGCTGGAGGTACTAGCTGGAGAGCTCCTGCTATTACAACTGATCTCCAGCCAATAGAGATCAGTTTACCTGGAGAAAATGGCCACTTTGGCAATTGGACTCTATGGCATTGAAGTCCCTCCCCTCCTCAATCCCCACCCTCCTCAGGCTTTGCCCCAAAAACCTCCCGCTGGTGGTGAAGAGGGACCTGGCAACCATACCTGTGAGGTAGGTTCGGCTGAAAGAGAATGACAGGCCCAAGGTCACCCAGTGAGTTTCATGACGAGAGGGGATTTGAACATAGGTTCCAGTCAAATACTGCAATGACTATGCTACACTGATTTCATGAATGGAACTTCCAAGATGCTTTCTTCTCCTGAAAAGCACCTGGGAAGGGGTGGTATAGATCATTGCTGCAGCACTGACGAAGGGGGATTAAATTCTTCCTTTCTCCAGGCTATTTCACGAATTAAAAGTTGCTGCTGTAGTAGGTAAAGTATAGTAGGTAGATTATGGGTCTCCTCCCCAACCTGAATGAAAAGAAGACTAGGAGAACTTTTCAGTTAGGAAAATGGTGCGGAAGGGTTAATACCCCCCTTTCTCAGTGCTGTAGCCCTGATTCATATTGTCCCACTCCATGGCTGCTTCTTAGAAATGGGAATTCTGAACATCTGTTGAAAGAGACTGGGGATAAGCACTTGTCCCTCCATTGATTCAACTAATTTAAAGCCTTGGTATGTCAACCTCTGATGTGAGCCAAAGGGCTCGTGGCTCTTAGTTCTCAGCCTATGGGACTGTGTGTGCCATGTTGGTAGAACCATCGCTGCCTTAGGACACTCTTATGGCTATTATCTGATTGAAGCTTGTACTGGGGCCTGACAGTGTAGATGCAACGTGGCTTGGGTTCTATGCCATAGTTGCCCTTGCACTTCCCTTTCGTCACTGTGGAGGCATTCCTCTGCTGGGTGCTCAGTTCCTCAGCCATCGACATTTCCTTATGAGGAAGATTAGAGTTCTTCAAGGATTTCCTTATGCCCGTGGAAGCACTAATGTCAGACGAAGAAAGCAATGCAGCAGAGAAAAACCTCGGTAGCAGCTTGAGGGAAGCATGTCTATTTAACTCTTTTAGTTATGCTTTGTGTTCAGGACTTGGGCCAAAAAGTAGATGCAAATGTGCACAGGTTATTTTTTAATGAGCTCCACTGATGCTGCTGGAGAAACTTTTCTCATTAGAGTTGGTAGCAGAGGATGATTAGCACATGTCAGCACAGTCAAAGCCCATATGAGTACCGTCAAACCAATGTACTATAAAGAATTAAGTATAATAAAATATTTTGCATTTCTCGTTTTCATATTTTGAACATTGCTTAAGTCTTTGAACTCACATGCATAAAAAAGTCTTGCTGCATCATCCAGAGGTTTCTCTAGACATCTATTCTGTTTTCAAACATTGCCACCTCAATACTTTTAGGAACTATACAAATGAGTAGGGAAGGCAGTAGCACACCCCTGTTTCACCCCAGTATCTAATATTCAGAGACATAAAAGGATTTGGAGACGCCACTTAGCTATCACAATTATAAACAATTATAGCATATGTATTCATTTAATCTTATTGCAAAACCATCATACTAGCAGAAATCAGCATGTCTTTTGAGTTATTTTCATAAGTCAGAAATGTTTTCATTTCCCCCCCTAAATGACAAATCCTCAAAGCCTTTAGCCATTTTTGGGACCAGTGGTGCTCTGTCCCACACCTAGTCATTCTTTCTGTGTCTTCATCTTTGTGCCATATTTAGATCCCACGCTTCCTGCTAGCGATAGTCATACTGAAGCCTACCGGGTGGACCCTGACATGGGCCCCCCTAAAAGGCTGGATGTAGAGATGTGTACCAAGAAACAAATTGGTATTTTTTTTTTTTTTTGCATCTGGCTATCAGACAGCTGAAAACTACCAGTATTCAAGATTATTCGATCCCCAAATACTGGTTTGTTATTCAGATACATTTTTCGGGATTCTGATATTATTCGGCTCCTTTATTCCCTAGGGAAAATCTTTCTGGGAGGCTGGACAGGCTGTTCTTAAAGCAAATTACACCAAAATTGCAGTGAAGCTGGTTGTGCCTGTCCATTAATAACCCACAAGTTTCAAGTGAATTGGACTGCTTGGACCTGAGCAAGGTGCCTCTAGCCATCCTCCATTATTTCCTGTGGGAGGGGATTCCATGCTTTCTCCAGGGCAAAGGATAGCCAAAAACACATCAGCAAACAAAGGAACCACTGGTCAAAAGCTTCTCAATGCAAACAGAACTATCTTGGTGTGCCTCTCATTATTTTTGTTTAATGTATTTTCCAATTAAGATTTAAATTGTTCTATTTCCTCCCTGTTTATTTCCAGGAATCTTAGTGAACCCCATAACAAAATGCTTCAGACTGGGACCCCAGTATACCTGACATGCAAGGGAGACTGTCTAAACGTTAAGGACCCTACATGTGTACCCCATTTGGATGGCAAAATGTCTGATGTAGCAGTTGTGGCCATCGGTGACTACATCCTTGGACTCGTTCTATTTCTAATTCGATTTTGGAAATTGTTTTTAGTTATCACAATTATTGTGAATGATTAAATTCCAGTCGATGCAGGAAGGGGTGAAATCATAGTATTTTGGACTGGGGTAAACAGAAGTGCACATTATTATGCATAATCATTTTGATTCTGGAATGTACAACATCCCACATAAAATGAACATGATTAAACGTAGTTGAAATTGACTGGCTTGTAATAAGTTGAGTAACTCAGACGGCTTCATAATATTTTGGTGTCGAATAGAAATGATGCCAGTGAATTGGGAAGCACCTAAATTACAACATTTCCTTCTCATTTAATTATTTTTCACCATGAGAGAGAATATTATTATAAATTTCACATTTGTTCTAACATCACTGCCATCTGGGGGACTTAGAGGACAGTGCTTAGGCACACTGGCAGTCAAGAAAGAAGCGAAGGTGACATGTGTCCCACCAGAATGGAACTGAGAATACGCTCCAGAGAATATGCTAAGTAGACCTTCAAATATGCCTGTGAAGAGATATGAAAAATCTATACCAACTCTGCATAGGATTACACTGCAGAAAAATGAGGTGTATGAAAAACGCTTACTTGACATACAGTCAAGGCAAAATCTGTATGTGGACCAAGCAACAACCCTAGCCTGACTTGGAGACTTTTTATATGCAAGTCAAGCTAGCATGTAACCAATGGACTACTTCAGTGGTTCCCAAACGTTTTGGGCCACCGCCCCCTTGGTTCCACAAACTTAACCCCAATGTTCCCTATCCAACAACACAGTTGAAGGGGCCCACCTCCAGTGCCCCCTGCTGCCCCCTTGCCTCTTGGTACCCCCATAGGTAATCCCACTGCCCCCAGGGGGTGGTACTGACTGCCCACTTTGGGAACCACTGGACTACCTGAATGGGTAGAATTTTGCTGGAACTTGGGAAGCTAATATAACTGTAACAGCTTTCTCTTCGTAGCCTCAAAGAGGCTTGCCACACACAGTCCAGGAAGCCTGGATTCTACTGCTGATACCTCTTGACAATGTTGCTGTATTTCCCCTTAACAGTTCTCTTCTACCCTCTTCCACAATGGGAGAGTAATATTCTGGTTTGGATCATTTATTGTTTAGAATTGTATATGCTGTCTCTCCAGGGACTTAATTTAGCATTTTCTTCCAAGGAGTGCAAAAAGCTAGAGATACAGAAGAGATAAGGCAACGTTGCATTTGAAAATTAAAATCAATTTTAAATTAACATTGAAAATATATTTAAAAATATTAAATTAACATTGAAAATTAAATTGGCATTGAAAATATATTTGCACTTCTTAATTCCCCCTAAAAAATGAGCCCAGGTACCTGATGTGGAGTCAAGAAGAGAATGGCAGTGTAGTGTTTTTTAGCTTTATATTATTGATCAGCAACACACTGAGGGATGGGTGCACTAACAAAATGTGATAACAACTTACCATTGTGCACACACAAGTGCACTCACAGCCACATACTGGTGTGTTTTTTATAGTAGACAATACACATTTTGAAGATTAAATTGGACATATTTGCTTCTTGCTTTGGTAACTTAATGAATATTTCCCCCCTTTAGTAGCTATGTCTTTAACACACACACACACACACACACACACACACACACAAGACACTTCATGGCTTCATTAAACCAACAGCAAATTCCTCCTTCTGATATCTTATTAGCATTTCCAATTTAAAATACTCAAATTGCCTTTCACTAAGGTCACCATGAAGACTGATTGAGTGAAGAAGCTAATTACGTGAACAAAGGTTTCATATCTTGACAGATAAGATAGAGCCGTGAAATAAAGCACAGTGCAGAAAATTACAAGTTGATCACATTTACATTTTTGCCACTAGGATGCCAGATCCACATGGCCTTGTTGGAACATCCACTTGAAATGGCCCAGATCCCAGATATCAGGAAGTAGTTTCATTCTCACTGGAATCACTGGACAGAATTTGTTCAATGCCCATACTGAATGAGATCAGGATTCTGTACAATGCACTGAACGGATGAACTTTTGACTTCTGGAAAGGATTCCATGAAATGCCTGGTAAATTAATTTTATAACTCCAAAGACCATTTTAGAAATAAAACAAGAGGCACCTCTGAAAAGAATATCACAGTGATTAAGCTTGGTAATTTGCTTTATGTCATCCAGAGAGGCTTTGAACTATATACAGTTCCTTAACTGCTAATAGTTATGGAGTGTAACCATATATGTAATTTCTAATTACTTTTCAAATAACTAAGGTTATCTGTCATTGCTTAAAGTAAAAAGTGATCAGATGCATAAATATTCTTTAGTTGGACAATGACCAGTATAACATTAAAATATGGTACCATGCCAATGAATGGGCTTGCCCGCCTCCAGGTGGAGCTTGGACATCTCCCAGAATTACAACTAAGAGATCAGTTCCCCTGAAGAAAATGGCTGCTTTGGAGGGTGGACTCTATGGCCTTATACTATATTGAGGGCCATCTTCAATTGCTATCCCCAAAGCTCCAGGAATTTCCTAAACCAGAGCTGGCAACAGTACCAATGTCCCAAAGTGTGTCCCTTGCAGTTCTGATCAATGTCTGCACTAGGGTTGCCAACCTCCATGTGGTGGCTGGAGATCTCCCGCTATTACAACTGATCTCCAGGTGACAGAAATTAGTTCCCCTGAAGAAAATACTTTCTCTCCTTTCATTGGTGCAGACTAGAGTTGCCAGCTCCAGATTGGGAAATACCTGGAGATTTTAGGGGTGGAGTCTGAGGAGGGCAGAGTTTGGAGAGGGGAGGGACTTCATTGCCATAGAGTTCAATTGCCAAAGCAGTACTCTATGACATTGAAGTCCCTCCGCTCTCCAAACCCCGCCCTCCTCAGACTCCACCCCTAAAATCTCCAGGTATTTCCCAATCCAGAGCTGGCAACTCTAGTCTGCACCAATGAAAGGAGAGAAAGTATTTAAAGAATAACAGGCTGGAACAGTAATAGAGGTCTGAAACAAGTCAGGAGAGTGACTGAGGTATGTCAACATTCTGGGGTGTATTAATATTTGACCATATCCTCCAGTTCCTTCTGTGTCACCATCCAGTTTACCCCATTGACCTCAATCCCATCTCAACCAGAAAAGAAGAGGCATGTATACACCAGAAACTAGATATATGAAGTGCCTAGGATGGACACCTTGCAATCCTGACATCCATTCCATGTCTGATCCTGTCATCCAAACATCTTCTTCATCTGCAGAACTCAGTGGGGCTGTACAGCAGGGTGAGTACCTGTGGCTGACAGAATTGGGAGGGAAATACTGCAGCTGCCCCAGAAACCATCGAAGCACCTTCAAGACCTTTCTCCAGAGGAACTGGCACAGCTGTATATCATCAAAACTTTAAAAATATGCAATCCCTTTTCATTTTGCACTACGTTACTTAGAATAATAAAGAACTTATGTTCACAGTTACTACTTTTTGTTTGCTTTATCATCTGGAAAACAAAAAAAAAATAGCTTTTAACCCTTAAATCAAATATTAAGCAACAGTTAACATTAAATACTGCTTGCTTCAGTGCAACAGTTGGATTAGACACTTGTTAAAGTCATGTATGTTTTGCAGATAATCAAAGGTATTTCAGCTCTAGAGTTTCATTGTCTTAAAAACAACCCACAACAGTAGACAGCCAAATGTTGCAGTGTAGAAAAGATGTCATTATAGTTATCAGAATATCATCATCAAACTGGAGCTGGATAGTAATTGCTTTAAGCCTTATCCTCCTATCCCCGGCCTTATTTTACAGGGGTGGCATAAAGTCTGTGAATTATTTTATGTGCTTGCCAAAAGGACTATATAAATACTAAATAGAATGATGATGGTGCTTACTTCATCTATCCCCCCCCCACTGAAGAGCAACTCAGGTCCTTTATGCATGGGTACTTGGACTCACGTTCACCCCTGGACTGATTCGGTTGTTCCTTGGAGTTATGCATAAGTTTTCAGTTTCTCAGAGATGACCTCATGCCCAGGCCTAGCAAATCCCAGGTCTTCCTGATGCCGTTTAATCCAGATTCTTCTGTCTCTCCTGAGATCAGCCCAGGTCAAATCATCCTCCTCTCCATGCATAAGCCAAAGCATGTGAAGGGGGGTTGGTGTGTGTGTGTGACGTTTTATTATAGTAAGCACTACAGCCAATTACAAGGCAGCATTTCAAGGGTCAGGGACTCAAATGCCTCCTGATTTTTCATCTCCCACTCAGAATTCTGAGTAGATTTGTCGTGTTAAAGATGGGTTTTAGAATGACACTTGGATTCTCCCCCTCATTATGTTCCTTTAAAAGAGCTCCTTGTGAAATGTTTTTAACATGGCACTTGGATTTCCAAGGGGGGGGGGGAGGGAAACTGGACATTTTTCTCACAGCCAGCACAGTAAGCACTACAGCCATTTACTAAGCAGTGTTTTCAAGGGGCAGGGACTCGCACTTCTGGACTGGAGAATGGTGCATAGCATTTTTAGTATTTGCACCAGAAAAGTGTGCAACGAGCGAGCATCGAACCCCAGGTAAAACTCCCATGCATAAATGACCTCAGTAATGGAACAACTGCCTTGGAAGGAGGGGAGGGTTGTGGTGTTTCTTTCCTTTTAGGCTGTGAATCAAATGCTGGGCAGTTTGAAGATATACAATTTCACGCTTCAGGATAAAAGTTTAGAACAAATGTTTGCTGAATACCTTCCATCTGTGATTAATTATGTTAAGGAATAAATGGACAACAATGTGATCCTAAATAAAGCAACACTTTTCTAAATCCACTGACGTTAATAGGCTCAGAAGGCTTAAGACCGCTGTGCAGGTGGTATAGGCAGGCAGGAGAGAGAGGCTACAGCACAGGCCTACACACCTGCCTTGTATTCTAGAACTGCAATGCTCCTGACATAGCAGATAAAGCCCAAACCATCCCAAGTTACTGTAATGTGAACTAAAAATTATACTCTTTCATAACCTGGACTTGATTTATGTCACACTGACTAAAATAAAGGTTGGCCACTACTTTTGTAAAGTAGCAGCAATCAATATTTCACTGGTGGTCAATAAACATGAGACTGACCAAATCGTTTTAGAATATTACTTATTTCTAGATTGGTTGCAGGTGTACTTAGTATTTCCTTGGTGCCTCATTATCAGTGACAAAGTGTTGCACAGGAAGTACACAATCAGCCTCACTTGGCAATAATGCCAATTACATGTTGTTGCTGAGATGGTGATCTCCTACGTGCAGGACTGGAACTAGGGCTGTTGATTCGGTTCAGCCCAAACTGAAAAACAGCCGAATTTCCCCTGATTCGGTGGTTTTTAGTTCGGGACGAACCGAACTCAAAAATGGCAGGAAAAGGGGGGGTCGAATTCAGCGAGTTCAGGAGTTCACGAATAAATCCGGCAAATTCGGGGCCGTCAGTAAGCAGCATAACCGTCAGTAAGCAGCATTCTCCTTCCCCGGCCAATTGGTGGCCAAGCTGGGTCTTCTTCTGGCCAATCAGTCAGGATTGAGTACTGGAGGAATCAGCTGATGTGCGGCCCGACCGGGGAGAGAGAGAGAGAGGGAAATCCTTGTGTGTGTGTGTGGGGGGGGGTGCTTGTGCACATTTGCTCCTTTCTGTGGCTGCAAGGGGCATATTTTTTGGGGTACAGACCCCAAACTTTCAGCAGCGATTCAGCCAAGCCTTCTTAAGAGACCAGCCAAGTTTTGTAAATATTGGGTCAGGGGATCCCGAGATATGGGCTCCCCCCTTTTTTCTTTCCATGGCTGCAGGGGGCGCATTTTTGGGGGTACAGACCCCAAACTTTCAGTGGCGCTTCATATGAGCCTTCTTAAGATACCCCCCAAGGTTTGTAAACATTGGGTCAGGGGGTCTCAAGATATGGGCTCCACCCCTTTTCCCTCCCCCCTTTTCCATTTCCGTGGCTGCAGGGGGCGCTTTTTTGGGGATACAGCCCCCAAAATTTCAGCATAACTTCAGACAATCCTTCTTAAGATACCACCCAAGTTTTGTAAAGATGGGTTCAGTGGGGGCAGAAATATCGGCTCCCCCATTTTCTCTTTCCGTGGCTGCAGGGGGTGCATTTTTGGGGCTGCAGATCCCAAACTTTGAGCGGAGCTTCAGACAAGCCTTCTTAAGAGACCACCCAAGTTTTGTAAACATTGGGTCAGGGGGTCCCGAGATATGAGCTTTCCCCTTTCCCCTTTTCCCTATTGGGATGAATGGGATCCTGTGTGCATCTCCAGAGCAAAACGTCCCGTGCCTAAATGGAATCGTCTTGGATTACCCAGTCCTCCTCCCAGCCCCTCCTAATGGAACAGAAGACAGCCACAGTAAGACCCCTTTGGGGGCTTTAATCTATAATTTTTCTCCTGTGTGTGTGTGTGGGGGGGGGAAGCAGAGTCTGTGAGTGTGTGGGGAGGGAGCAGTTTCTGTGGGTGGGGGGGGGAAGCCAAAGGAGGCTTTTGCTGGTTCTGCCTGGGGTGTGTGTTCCCCCTCGAGTCTCTCTCTCCCTGGTTTGAGGGGGGGTTTCAGTTGTGTGTCTTCAGGTTTTCCCTCATTCATAAGAGCGGTTAGGTCTATTTGGATGCTTGCTCAAAACTGGTTTTCAAATGGTGACTTAAAGAATGCATTTGGAGTCCGATGCAAAAGGGGAAATTCCACCCCTCCTGGTCATTATGCATAGCTAGCTGCCTCTGTCCCTTTCCATGGTTTGCAAACTCCCAGGTGTCAGGTGTTGCTTTGCTCAGTTGCAAAGGTGTTGCTGTCGTGTTGCTTTGCAGTTGTGTTGCAATGCTTTGCAAACTTCTCAGCTGTTTGTCGGGGCTGGGAGCTTTGTGTGTGGGCGGCAAGCTCTGCTCAGAGATGCACATTAAGGGTGGGGAACCCCTTTAGGGGCCCATATCTCAGCCCCCCCTGACCCAATCTTTACAAAACTTGGGGAGTCTTTCAAGAAACGTCCTTTGAAGCTCTGCTGAAAGTTTGGGACCTCTACCCCCAAAAATGCCCCCCCAGAGCCGCGGAAAGGTGCAGTTGTGTTTTTAATAGCTTTATTCGGCCAAAAAATTTTCCCGAACTTTGAATTCCCACTGAATTGCACGGACCCGAAGCAGGGGAGTTCGGACTTCGGCATATCCCGAATCTAAACGGGCCGAATTCAGCCGAATCCTAACTATACTGAATTTTTTTTAATTCAACAGCCCTAACTGGAACAGCAAGATCAGCCAGCAAGAGAGTTCTCTAAAGAAGTTCTCTAACTAGGGTTGCCAGCTCCAAGTTGAGAAATGCCTGGAGATTTTTGGGGCAGAGCCTGAGGAGGGCAGGGTTTGGGGAAGGGAGGGACTTCAATGCCATAGAATCCAATTACCAAAGCAGACATTTTCTCCAGGTGAACTGATCTCTATCGGCTGGAGATCAGTTGTAATAGCAGGAGATCTCCAGCTAGTACCTGGAGGTTGGCAACCCTGCCTTCAACAGTGCAATCCTAAGTAAAGTTACTCCAGTATGTTTCAGTGGATTGCACTGTAATAGAGGCTGGCTCACTTTTTATCCCTAAGATTGATTAAGAAAAGGTTTTGAATTATATACCCACTTAAAATATGTCATCTATCTGTTTTGCTGCATCTCTCCTCCCCAACTACTGTTTTCAGTACTGTATCATCTCAGGCACTATAACACCTTCAGAATCCAAAGAACTTAATTGACATTAGAGTGGTGCAGGAGTGGGTGGAACAATGGGCCATTTTTCCTGACGATACATTCATTGTAAAGATTTGTATGCTTGTGCTTTTGGAGATCAGCTAGCCTGAGGGAATTTGGCTTAAAATTGTTAGCTCAATGCTCATAAGCAGCAGCAAAATAAATAAATAAATAAATAAATAAATAAATAAATAAAAAGCGATAAATGGGGGGATTGGAAAGTTATAAAAATGCCGTACGACCTCATTTCCAGGGATGCAGAGCAAAGAACCGAAAAGTTCCATTAAACTCAGTAGAGCTTTATCAAACAGACCACTAGAGCCTGTGTCATAATGCAGTGATATAAATTTCCCAAAGAAAACTGTAGTCTTACAGATTGTGAATATCCAGGTAAGTGTAAGAGTATAAATAATGAAACCCAGCAAATGTTTTAGCACCAAGACCAGAGCTGGAGACTGTCTAATTTTCTAAAATCCTATCTATAGTCAGTGCATAATAAACTTTGTTGACAACATAGCTTTTAAAAATTCATTCATTTTACACACTCTTGCAAAAATGAATAGCAATTAGCTTATTTTAATAGCCATGTACAAATATTAGATCTGCTCAAAATGATAGTAAAATGTTTAAGAAAGCACTTAATATTGTTAGCATATGTAAGTAAATATTGAAGATATATCTATCTATCTATCTATCTATCTATCTATCTATCTATCTATCTATCTATCTATCTATCTATATATACCTGTAGAAAAGTCAAATGGTATAATGTAATCACAGTTATAAAATGGAAAATGCATTGTAAACTTGAGAAAGTTGAGGAGCCTTTTGGAAGAAAGAAGAGGACAAATTTTGGAAGGGGGTTTTCAGTATACAACCTTTCTCGGTTCAGGAATCCATACTGTTATTTTGAATTTGCACTTTGCTTACAACGAAAGTTGCCCCTCTCCATGATAACCCCCTTTCATTTCATCCCATCAAACAAACCTAGTCTTAATTATGTGATAAGGTGGGGTGACGGCAGTATCGGAGGGTGGTACTTGCTGAAGACAGCAAAGACCTAGAAGGCTTCTTCTAACACTCAGAAGCGTCCAAAGCACTTAAGAAGAAGCCTGCTGGATCCCTGGCCACTGCTGGTTTCCAATCATTTTACAAGGTCACAATCACTTTATTGGAGGAGGTAATGTTATTTTATTTGTTGCTGTTCATATGATCTATAAAAATCTTATTTGCCATAATGTTATATTACAGACACAATTTTATTTATTTCATTTTTCTAAAGGCACCTGCAGCCGTATGTAGCCATGTATTCTGGGGCGGGGGGTGGGGAGGTTCATTAGGTAGCATTACAAAACTGTCTAGTGCTACATTAAAATTCACGTAGGGATACATAAATCTGTTACATTAATTAATTATCCATTCTGAATCATTAGTAAAATAAAAGGATGACCAGCCAGCAGCAGCACAGGTAAGAAATTTTTAAGAAGAGGTTAAATGGCCATCTGTCAGCAATGCTGATTCTGTGACTTTGGGCAGATGATGAGAGGGAGGGCATCTTGGCCATTTTCTGGTCACTAGGTGTGGGAGGGAGGTAGTTGTGAATTTCCTGCATTGTGCAGGAGGTTGGACTTGATGACCCTGATGGTCCCTTCCAACTCTATGATTCTAAATCCCTGGGCCCTGAACAAGTATTCATATTGATATCTATTTTTTTGTTGAAGTGTTTATAAATTAAGCAGTTTTGACCCTCAGCTTAAAACAATCCATTCAAACTAACTTAAAAGCATGTGCCAAAAAAAAAAAAAATTGCATTCCTAAATTCAAAGTTTAACTCAACCCATTTAATCTGATTAATTTTTCTGATCGGATTTATCTTTTTGGACAGGGTTCCTAAAACACAGAAATCAGTAGCTTCAATATACAGAGAAGGTGGTGCCAAACAGGTTGCACTTTTGAAACTAATCTGTGCCATGCTTACAATCCGTTCTTTCATATGCAGAAACTCATATTTGCAGCACTATTGCACTACGACTCCAGATAGTTCTTTCTGGATGCTGCTCACAGGTTCTGACATTATTTTGGCTGGCAACCAGGAAGCCTAGATTATCTCAAGAATGAAATGTCAATTGTTAGGATCAAAAGTCATAAGATCACCTAGAATTGAACTTGTTGCATGCTACCTAACTTAGGACTGTGCATACGGCTTCAGTGAGATCACTGGCTTTTCCCATTATGGGCCTATCCTTTGGAATGGCCTACCAGAGTGGCTGATAAGGATGTCTTCACTCAATACATTTTAAGAAGGCATGCAAGGCAGAAAGCATTTTGTAGAGAGTATGCTAAAATGACTAAAATGACTACACTGAGGCTGTTGCACTTTGGACATATTATGAGAAGACAAGAATCACTGGAAAAGACAATCATGCTATGAAAAGGTGAAGGCAGCAGGAAAAGAGGAAGACCCAACAAGAGATGGATTGACTCTACAAAGGAAGCCACGACCCTCAGTTTGCAAGAACTGATCAAGGCTGTTAAGGATAGGACACTTTGGAGGACATTGATTCATAGGGTCGCCATGAGTTGGAAACAACTTGACGGCACTTAACACACACACACACACATAAAATGTTTCTGCCAGTTTGGCTGTGCTCATTCCAATCCTGCGTATTAATAGGGTTGCCAACCTCCAGGTACTAGCTGGAGATCTCCTGCTGTTACAAGTGATCTCCAGCTGAGAGAGAACAGTTCACCTGGAGAAAATTGCCACGTTGACAATTGGACTCTATAGCACTGAAGTCCCTCCCCTCCCCAAACCCTGCCCTTCTTAGGCTCTGCCCCAAAAACCTTCTGCCCATGATGAAGTGGGTCCTGGCAACCCTATGTATTAATAATGTGTGTGTGTGTGTGTGTGTGTGTGTGTGTGTGTGTGTGTGTGTGTGCGGGCATTTTATTCCTGTGTGAGATCTTAATGTTGAGATCTTTCTCATTTGTAATATGTGCATTTTAAGCTGTGCTTTAATTCTGTCAGTTTTGACGGTTATAACTTGTGTCTTCACAACCAGATTGCTGCATTGTTGGCTGCTTTGAATCTGTGGAGATAAGGTAGGGTCGAAATGCTTTAAATAAATAAATAAAACAAATAATTATCTTTGTACCATGTAGCCTTTGTACCTCTACCTGTGTGGAGAGGGGGCTAGAATGAAGGCCTGGCTCACATATGCAGGAGACTGAGGTGTGAAGGAGCTGGTACAAATGACTCCACTGCAGGTGGTGCATTCCAATTTTGAATGCTCCCTCTCACAAAGAAGAAGAAGAGTTGGTTTTTATACCCCACTTTTTTTCTACCTTTATGGAGTCTCAGAGCAGCTTATAATCACCTTCCCTTTTCCTCCCCACAATAGATACCTTGTGAGGTAGGTGGGGCTGAGAGAGTTTGGAGAAAACTGTGACTTGCCCAAGGTCATCCAGCAGGCTTCATGTGGAGGAGTGGAGAAACAAACCTGGTTCACCAGATTAGAGTCTGCAGCTCATGTGGAGTACTGGGGAAACAAACCTGGCTCTCCAGATTTTTGCTTGCTGTTTCTGCTTGTATATGCTTTCTGCTTCCTTACCTTTCTGGAAATTGCACCCCTTCAAAATATGCTGCCCCAAGGAATTGTTTACTCTGCTGTTGGGCTGGCCCTAGTTTCTTAATTCTGAAACACCTAGATGCTTTGCCCTATAATTCAGCAAAATAACCTTGCATTCAGACGCTGAAATATATATACCTGCAATATTTCTCCTCCAGCCTAGATGCAACCACATAAAACTAAGGAATTATAATGAAAATGTCAAGTTGCCTTTAACTATTGGGGTGTGAATATCATTGAAATAACAAGCATATGTGCATGTTTATAGTGTTTCCATGGCTACATGCTTCATCCTTGGATAGTAAATATAATTTGAAAATTTTACAGCTGTACACTTTTAAAAATTTCATTATCATCCATCTCTTCTCTCTTTCCACATACAAAAATACACACAGAATTATTTGGGCTGAATGGTAATGAATGGGAAATAACATAACTCAATACATTTGGTTACTGAATTACATATTAACTATGTTCATTCATTACATAACATCTTACATAATGCTATTAACATATTTTGTACATGAAAGGCCTTAAAGTTCTTGTATGGAGGACTGTATAGAGTCATACCCCACTGAGGTGCCTCTCCACCCCAAACTCTACCCACCCAGGCTCCACCCTCAAATCTGCTTTACTAGGTTAATACCTGCACACATAGTATTTGAGAGACTTATACTAACCAGTATTACAACAAGAACCTATTATACCAGATGTTTGAGTAATTGGGAATAGAATTTACAACATATACAAACGCCTGGTTGGGTTTGAACTGTTTGTATTTGTATTCATTAATGTATTTCTGTAAATGTGTGCAGGTTTACAAAGGGTTTTAATTAACACTGGTGAAGGCCCCATAGGCCGAAACGCGTTTGGTATGTGGTTATAGTTATGAACCTCAGGAAATGCCATTGTGCTATTTTAATGCTTTTAAATAATTTTAACTTTTATACAGCGCTTCTAATAAATTATACTTTCAGTATTTATACATAGACTTATATGTATTTTTTCTTTTCACCCAACCTTTGGTACTCAGCTTTTGTTTTTAGGTTGGGTTTTATTCCCCTCCCTTTTTTCTTCCACCCTCAAATCTCCAGGAATTTTCCAACCTGTAATTTGCAGCTCTAGAGGGAGCCTGGACCAGCAGAAGTAAGACACCCAGTTATCTTGGCTGTATCTATTCAAACCTCACAAACAGAAGGAAAACCATTCCATTTTGAATGTATGTTCAAACACAAAAGGTTTGGGTCCAAGACAGACATGTTTAAATTATTAATCTACAAACATGTGACTGCATGCTTTGGGTGTTACCATCTCTCCCTCTCTCTTCAAGTTCATGCTTCCTTCTATGTAAAATCCACCATGCCACATATACGATCTTCACTTATGAAGTTTATCTCAATGTTTGCCACCACCCTCTAACAACTGGAAACGTCTAACCTTGACTGACAGCATAGAATTAACAGTCAAAGCAGAAGAAGCTTCTTGGCGCCTGAAAACTCACTATGTTTTTCACAAGGCAAAAAATATCATATCAAAAGGTCAACAGTCATTAATCAATTTAAAGTCAAAAGTCACCAGACTGGCACATATCCATCACACTCACATCTGCAGCTTTGAGGGCGCCTGACATTCATATCAAGAACATCAGGCTCCTCTAGGCTCCAACGCAAAGCCAAATCTGATGTGCAGGCATTGTTGAGGCCAAATGAAAATAAGAGCAATGCTTCTTGGACAGTCTCATGGTTGGCCCAAGCTGAGCAATAAAGAGAGGTCAGAAAATAACCTATTAACAGCATTGGTGTTTGAGCACTGCCTAGCTCTGCTCCTTTGAAATAGAAACAGGATCCCTGTCATAGTCTATTGTAATTTTTTTGTATGTTTTATTGCGTTACAACCTTTGTTACCCCCCTTTCTGTTTTATGGTCAGTCATGCCTTAAATAGTTTTTGGGCTGATTTGTTTACATTGTTGTCCAATTCTGTAATTCTAGTCCTACTGCACTGTTAATTAGAATCATCTGCTGTCTGGTCGGTTTATATTCTGTAGTATGCCTAGAGTCTCAGTGAGAACGAAGCAAGCAAGCAAACAAACAAATGTCTGGGTCTGGGATGCTGTCATAGCACTGCTGAAGACTGATGTGAGATGGAGCTGGGAGATAGAGCTACTATTCTTCCATCCCTGACACTACTGTAGCCACTGTAATCAAATGATAAGGAGGTTTGAGGGTTTAAGCAAAGTCGGGAGTTCCATGGGACATTTAGATATTATTATCTATTATTTACAAAGGTCAGGATTAATATTGGCAAAAACCCACAAGCTATTTGATTATTTATTTTTCAAAATCTTAAGATTTGAGTTGGGATCACTCGGAACAAAACTGGGGGCTTGTCCTTGGTATCACTTTATACTATCTGAGAATTTTTGCACTGGGCACAATGCAATTAGATGTCAAAGAGCATCTGGAATAATTATCTTCCATGATCCCCAACATGGCGTCCAAAGGCACCATGGTGCCTGCCAATGTGTTTCTTGGCACTTACTTGCTTCTCCAAAACAAAAGGCCAATCTAGAATTCCCTTTTCCTCATTCAATATTGGAGGTGCTTCAGTATACCCCAGGACACATCACCTTTGGGTCTGCAGTGAGTGCCCTTTCAGAATTAGATGTCATCATCGTAGGAGAAAGCAACTTGGAACCTTCCAGTCTTCTTTAAATGATCCCCCTGTCAGCCATTTTGTTTGTTCCAGCCTCCTAAGGCTTCCATTTTGTGGTGGCACCCATGACCCTGTCTCAAATATCCAAATGTGCCCCGAAGCTAACAAGGTTGGGGACGCCACTCTTAAGACTTTAACATACTGCAATTGGATTTTGCCCTCTACCAGCAACATCTTTGTCTGTTCCTTCACACCTTTCCCCCCTTCTTTTCTTTGTGTAAAGGCTGAACCAAAAGATGAGCAGAACGAACTTTAATCCAGTTTATTGGTTTGTGATTATTACTTGGTAGACCTAATACTGGTATTATGTGTAGTTTCCATATGGCTTTCCCCCCCTAACGGACCAACCCAGCTTTGAACCATTTGCGTCTGTTTTTCACTCGTAATTACACACTGCTTTTAGCATACTAGGCACAATTAGAACATTTCTATTTGCTATTATTGATATCATGACTGTATTTGTAATTCTCAAAAACAGCTACACTGGCAGGACTTTTGGATTTATATGTCAAATACAGTTCACAAAGGCAATACTGCTTGAGGCATTTTAGTCATTCAAAATGCTGTGCACATTTTTATTTTCATTTTGTTTTATGTCTTATATCAAGTTTTGAATTATCTTTTTTTAAGCACAGTTAGGTTGTATTAAGCATACTGTGCTCTGTGTCATTTAAAGACACTCTGTGAAAATATTTGGCAGGAGCCATTTTGCATTTTCCCTCCATAAATTATATGAGTATATGCAAATCAGCTTCTGACACTAACAAATTCATCGTTTCATTCACATATTATCTGCTGAACATGGTGGATTATAAAATAAAATTAAAACTGACATATCTGCAACCCCAGAAATACTTGCTAACTTACCATTTATGTATGTTTTCCAGTGACCTACAAAGATTTAGTCCGCTATACCCCAAAGAAACTTTCAGTACCTATGAATAGTTCCACATAGCAACATTCTACATATTTTGGCACTAGGGTTGCCAACCTCCAGGTACTAGCTGGATATCTCCTGCTATTACAACTGACCTCAAGGCGATAGAGATCAGTTCACCTGGAGAAAATGGCTGCTTTGGCAATTGGACTCTATGGAATTGAAGTCCCTCCCCAAACCCTGCCCTCCTCAGGCTCCGCCCCAGAAACCTCCCGCCAGTGGCAAAGAGGGACCTAGGAAGAGGGTAGGTGGTGATTTACTGCTAGGGCTGCCAGGTCCCTTTTCCCAACTGAAGGGAGGTTTTTGGGGTGGAGCCTGAGGAGGGCGGGGTTTGAAGAGGGGACAGACTTCAATGCAATAGAGTCCAATTGCCAAAGCAGCAATTTTTCTCCAGGTGAACTGATCTCTATTGGCTTGAGATCAGTTGTAATAGCAGGAGATCTCCAGCTATTACCTGGTAGTTGGCAACCCTACTTACTGCCCTGCCCTAGTGGAGGTCAAGGGGTAAAGAGGGAAGGTGATGCCAAGTATCCAGTATTTGAGCTTTAAGTATAGTCAACTTACTGCTGAAGGCCAGAAGTGATCAACATGTTTTGTGCTGTAACTTAGTTGTTCTTAAAAATAGTCACTAACAGTTTAATGCCTTGATCATAACCACATTTACTTGATCATAACCACAAGCCTAGTGAGTTTAGTGAAACTTATAGCCAATTAGACAATTTGGTTTCTGATTTGATTGGTTCTGATGTGGTTTCAATTTTATTTGTACTTTTAATTGTAAATGTTGCTGCCTCCTTGTTGATTCCCTTAAACCAGAAGGCAGGAAAGAGATTTATAAAAACCCAAAATAAATAAAGATACTAGATGCAATGAGTGAAAGAATGAAAGGAACTGGTGCCTTTAGAAGAAAAAGAAATGTGTGGCTTACAGCTGCTGTTGAAATTTTTTTTTATTCTCAACATTTCAATCAAAATATGAGGTTTTCACCCTGACAAAGGTACTGTGAAGTTTCTACTCACTTTTTAAAAGTTTAAAGTCTTTATTGTCACCAGACCTGTGAAGAATCACTGCTGCATCAAACCAATATTTCCTGCCTCCTTCTCCACTAGCATGTCTTACTGCAGATGTATAAAGTCACTTGACACGCTGGAATATTTTAACACAATGTACTTTCATGCCCTTTCATTTTCTATATAAGGAGTATAAATGTATTTTCCCTGTATCTTCTCTATACGGTTTGCCAAATATCTGTTCAGGAATTCATGTTTAGTTAGTAGGGGATGGGGTTCTCTTTTATCCTTTTACTGTTCCGAAAAGGTGCATGTAAGTAATATTAGTGCTCCCATTCTGTGCACAGAAAGCAAAAGGGGATGAGTCTTCCAAGACAACAGCAGAGCATGCGATACCCTCACCCACCCACCTACCCACCCAGAAAGACCCGATGTGCTAAATAGTGAGAGGAGAAGATCTTGAATGAACTCCAGGGCCACCTCTATAAGACAACCTGATGTAGTAGTCTCAGGTGGAATATTGTAGGGCAAACAAAAAGGGGGAAAGATCCAACCTAAAAACAAAAGCTGGGTACCCAAAGGTTGGGTGGAGAAAGACTAAATAATATATAGAAATGTGTTTATAGTAAGGCGCTGATATCTATAATAAAACATTAAAAGTCATAGTAAAAGAAACAATTTATCTGGTTGATACTAGTATACACACTTTGTAAGGGAGGCTAACATAGCCCAGAAAAGAACAACTAGCATGTATTCCACAACAGTGGACTCTTTAATCTGATCAAATATATTGGTCACAGAGTCAAATTGGAATACAACCCCAACATATATACCTGGGCTGTTGTAATACTGTTATAATACTGTTATACATGTTGTATAATGTGTATGTGTGCATTACAAAGGATTTTATTATGCCACTGATGAAGGCCAGTGGGCCGAAACACGCTTGGTTTGTGGTTTAAGTTCAACAAGCTGTATTAGTTGCCATTGTGCTATCTTTTAATATGACTTTTAATGTTTTAATATTTTTATCAGCGCCTTAAAATAAACACATTTCTATATATTATTTAGTGTTTCTCCACCCAACCTTCGGGTACCCAGCGAAATATTGTAGGAGACGGTTAACTCCTGTCCTAACCACTGCCAGCCTCCCATCACCTACCTGCTGACTACTGCCAATTGTCACCTTACTGTCCCTATATGGCAGCCAGATGAGAATTCTGTTTACCACCTCACTAGCAAGCTGAACATCTTTAAAAACATGCATAAAACAAGAATTGCCACTGGAGACCAGTTTTCATCAGCGTGGGACCTATCCTGTGGGGTCCCACAGGGTGCAATCCTATCCCCATGTCCTTCAATCTTTATGCTCTTCAATATGTATGTTAGGCAAAATCATTTGTAGTTTTCGGGTTGGCTGTCAACAAGATGCTCATCCAAATTTCCTGGTGATGTAGCAGAGGTCCTAAACTGCTGCTCTGTGGCTGTGGTTATGAGTGAACAAACTGAAACTAAACCCTGGAAAGACAGAAGTAATACCGGTTGGGAATGAGATTATGCTCCCTACTTTTCAGTGGGGGTCATCTCTGACCCTTACCTACTCAGTTAAAAGCCTTGGAGTTGTACTTTCTTCCAACTCATCATAGCTCAAAAAATGGCCACTTACCTTGAGAAGGCTGATCTGGCCACCTGGGTACATGCTACAGTGACATCAAGACTGGACTGCTCTAATGCATTGTACATTGGTCTCCTCTCAAAATCAATTTGGAAACTCTTGCACAATGCCATAGCTTGGCTATTACCTGAAGCCAGATGGAGCATGCAAATCACTCCCATTCTACAGTCACCCCACTGGCTGCCCATCTGTTACCAAGCTAAATGTAAAGTATTGGCTATTACATACAAAGCCACCTCTTCCCCTATTCTCCACCATGACAACTTCACTCATCTGAGCAGGGGCTTCTGAGCAGGGCCTTCTGCTCAGGTGCCAACCTGCAAATAGGTAAAACCAACAATTGCTCGTACATGTTACTTCTCTGTTTTGGCCCCCACCTTGCGGAATGGCCTCTTTGAGGGGGTCCGGAAGGCTTTCACTCTCCTGGCTTTCTGCAAATTATGGAAAACAAAATTATTCAAGAGGGCTTTTCTATGCAGGCAATAGGGTAGCACTGAATAAAGTACTGGGGGCTGTGGTCTCTAATACTGAGTATAGTTTTGCTTTATAGATTTCTGGTTGGTTCTATAACCCCAATGCTATCTCATTGTTTATTGAATGTCCTACCTTGTTGATTGTATTGACTCACTCTGTGTAATCCACCTTGAGTCCAAGTGAGAAAAGCAGACTTAAATAACATGAATAAAATAAAATAGTCAAGAACTTGGCCCCAAGAAAATAATTCAGATGTGGTCCCCAATAACTTTTCTCATTTATGAAAATATCAATTAAATCAAATGGCAAAATGTGGAGTTATAAACATACAGGTAAAATATTTTACATATAGCTTCCACCTAACAAAAGTATGCAAAATGGTGCTCTGGATATTTTATCTATTTAAAGTAATCTTGAAGTCTTTAAAAGGACAAATATAATTATTGGTAAATCAAGTCAAATTGTTTTGTCTCAGATTTTCTGGCAGGCCACTTTAATGCCCAAATCACTGGGATTGTAATGTATTTATTTTCTTCTCTTAAAAAGAGTTATTATCAAAATACAATGCAAAATATGATATTTAGAGAAAGGTCAGAAAGAAAAAAAACTTAAGAAGTTTCAGAAATGTAAAATGTCAAGACACACGAGAGATGTAATAAATAAAACATTTCTAAAGCTTCAATTCTAATTGGCTACAAGTTTCACTAAACTCACTAGGCTTGCTTTCAAGTAAATGTGGTTATGATCAAGGCATTAAACCGTTAGTGACTATTTTTAAGACTAACTAAGTTACAGCATATAACATGTTGATCACTTCTGGCCTTCAGCAGTAAGTTGACTATACTTAAAGCTCAAATACATTTGAGCTCCAGAATCCTGTGGGGCATTTTTCTTTATGTTCCTTATTATTCATTTTAAGCTTCAGTGGCCTCATGTTCGGCACCATCATTTATACTTTAAACATGGAATAGTTCCATTCTGAGCCGTTAAGCTATTAGCACTAGCTTTAAGATTTGTTCCTCATGTAAGGTATGCTTCTAAAATATTGCCATTAATAGGGAAGATAGAAGAACATTTGTACATTATTACTATGTGAATTAATGCACTGCAGAAAGCATACGGTTTGCTGAAGCTGGAGAAAAAGATTACACAGGGGATGCCACTTCAAAAATATTCTGCATTCTAGATCAGTAATGGATTAATTTTCAACACATTAGGAACATTATTCTACATGTTAGAGATGTACACAGAAATATTATTCATTTTTTGATTTGGCTCACTTTAATCAAAAATTTTGTTTGAAGAAGAAGAAGAGTTGTTTTTTTATACCCCACTTTCCTCTACTTTAAGGAGTATTTACGTAAGCGGCTTACAATCAAATTCCCTTTCCCTCCCCACAGCAGGCACCTTGTGAGGGAAGTGGGGCTGAGAGAGTTCTGAAAGAACTGTGACTAGCCCTGGGCCATTATTGTGTGTGTAAAGTGCCTTAAAGCTGTGACCAATTTATGGCAACTCAATAGGGTTTTTAAGGCAAGAGACTAACAGAGGTGGTTTACCATTGCCTTCCTCTGCATAATCATAGAATAGAATCACAGAGTTGGAAAGGACCACCAGGGTCATCTAGTCCAACCCCCCTAATGACCCTGGTATTCCTTGATGGCCTTCCTTCCAAGTACTAGCCAGGACCGACCCTGCTTAGCTTCTGAGATCTGATGAGATCAGGCTAGTCTGGGCCATCCAGGTCAAGGCAGGTAATTATTATATGTAGGTAATGTTTACATTGGGGTGGAGAATTGGGGAAGGTGAATATGCCAGTGAAATGGGATCAGGTCTGATTTATAATGTGTTTCAGACCTATAAGAATTCACATTGGGCATGGGATGGGGAGATGTGGTTGTTAGAGGAGTGTTGTCAGGGAGAGACAAGCAGAGTTGAGAGAAGTGATGATGGTGCTTTACACCTGACTAGTATCTATTATTTCTGGAAAGATGTAAGTGGAGAGTAGGGTTATGCAAAAAAAAAAAAAAAAAAACTGACCCCAAATTGTGTGCACTATAGACCTGTTGAGGACTTTCATAAGGAATCCCAAAACCAGAAGTAAATCTTGCCAGCAAATAATAGGCATCCGACCTATTGGGGGTAATGCTGTAACCAGAACTTAAGGGTATTAAACCAAACTGGACTGGGAGCCTTTAACAGGGCTTCCTCCAGAATCTCTCTCCCTCTCCCCCCCTCTCCCCCTCCCCACTCTCTCAAATTTGCTGCCTCATCTTTGCCTTAGTACTAGGGGTATGCATAAAAAAGGTATTTTCCAGATAGAGATACATTGGAACCGGAAAATATCAGTATTCCTGGTTTTTAAATACCACTATGGTATTCAGATCTGGGTTTGGTTTTTTGGAGGGGGTCTGATATTTTTCAGCTCCATGTTCCCTATGAGGAATCTTTCCAGGGGGCTGGGGGTGTTTTTAAGGTACTGGAACCAAAATTGCAGAGGAACTGCTGGTGCCTGTCTTTTAAATAACCCCCAAATGTCAATGGGTCCAAATCTATGAGCCCCTGAACAAGGTGCCCCCAGCTATCTTCCGTTGTTTCCTATGGAGGGACAAATAACCATGGAAAATATAAAACTCGAGAATCTCCCCTGTAGGAACTCTATTGAGACTATTGCTATGCAAAGACCAAGCAATGTAAAATCTGAGTACCTGAAACCATCTAACACCCAAGAATCTAAAACTATGTAAAATGTGTGAATCTCATCCTATGTATACAAGAATTTCAAAGTAAAATGTGAGAATCCACAAGAAAACACATGAACCTGACACAAAACAACAGCAAAGAACAAGCGTTTAAAAACAACAAAACCCCTTGAAAGTGACAGATTCTTACCTAAAGCAGCCCAGCAAGCCAATATCAAGGCCCTAGAGACACAGAAATACAGAGGTTATTTAAAAGGCACCAGCAGTTCCTTTGTAATTTTGGTTCTGGTACCCTTAAAAATCATCCTGGGAACCTGCAAACCCAGGCCCCAATGCTTCCAATTAATCCTGAATATTTACAAGATTTTTGGGACTCTTTGGGGGGTATCTTAAAACATCCCAGATATATTTGGGGGAGCTGAATATATGTGAAAAATACCAATAAGTTTTCTTTCAGGTATAGTTTTGGCTAGGTTATTCCTGAACACATGTCCCAAATTAGTACTACAAATATTTCCATCCCCCCACCAAATTGTGGGCTTAAAACAAAAAAGATGTTTAAAAGCCTGTTTTCTTATTGTTTCAAAATTTCACAGCACCACCTCAGAGTTTAATGGAGCCAAATGGAGTCTGTGCTCCTCTGGAGTCATTGGATCCAACCAAGTTTGTGGTTGGACACAAAACATCTTGAGAAAGTTGGGTGATTTGTGTGTGTTTCATTATAAACAGTGAAACTGACAAGCATTCCCTTTTCACTGCATATATTAACAAGCAAGTTGAAATCAGTTACAAATTTCAGGTCTCCAATGAAGATACCTCCCTCTGATTGCATCTCCGGTGAGAAAGCTTGCTAGTTTTGCCATAACCCTTTGAAATCTTTGCAAGGGCAGGGAGGCCTAGATATAATATAGTTTTGAGCTAGCCACATCTTGTGGTTGGGTAAGCATCCCATTGTTCAACCAATCAAAGAGAGGGAAGGTAACAGGTTTTGTCAGGGTGTGGAAATGCATGTTCGTGCACAAGTTAGGATATTTGATAAGCTATCTTAGAGACCCATGTTCAAATTCTTGGGCTAGCCATAACCTTGGGCTATTTACTCTCTCTCAGTCTAACCAACCTTATGGGGTTGTTGTGAGGATATAAGGGGAGGGAATGAGGAACGCAACACTGATCTCCTTAGAAGAAGGTGGAATAATGGTGTACTAAATAAATATACAAATAATTCATTCAGAAACAGCAAGAATATCTGCCACAATGGGACAGTAGAGGGGGAAACTCAAAGGGTCTATTTCCTTGCTTCCCAAATTTTAATATTTTCTTGCATTATTAGTAGCATCACATTTTGACCACGGGTGCCTCTGCTGAGAGCTTTAGATGCTTTCGCTTTTGACTTTTATTCTTATCTTTAACCTGGCTATGACTTTATGACTAAAAACACATCATGGGATGACAGGCATTCCAAAATACACTCAAAACTATTCAGGCATAGCTGAAGAGGTCCCAGAAGACTGCTCTCAGAACCATGCCATCTGCTGTATAGTGGTCTATTGTTCATAAAATAGTCAAATTTTTCTGTGTGGATACACATCTTAAATCAGCCAATGTCAAGACCATTCATGCTGTGCTTGCACTGAAATACAACACAACTTCAAAAAGTCACTGACTTGTTTCATTTTGTCTTAATTCTGTTTGAGCGCTCCACTGATTTAGTTGCTGTGTTTATGATCTCATACTAGCCATTTTAGACAAAGTCCCATGTACTACACTATAAGAACAATCTTTAATTTATAGCCTTCATTACATTTGCCACTTAATTACTATGATTTCACTTTTCCCATTGCATTCCTGTGTTTGAGCTATTTTTAACATGTAATTTTCTTTATAATTTGCTGATTAATTATAATGTAAAGATGTCTTCACAAGTGCTTTTCATATTCATAAGGTTATATTTCCCAGGAGAGTCTCAAATATTTGGTTAAGGTCACTGAAGAAAGTGAATAATATCATATGCCAGCATATTTTACCCATATATTTGAAAGAAAAAAAAATACGTTCCTGAGTATATCTCATACATATATAAACTTTAAGTAAACAAAATTCACC
Source organism: Euleptes europaea (assembly GCF_029931775.1). Classification (NCBI taxonomy): domain Eukaryota; kingdom Metazoa; phylum Chordata; class Lepidosauria; order Squamata; family Sphaerodactylidae; genus Euleptes; species Euleptes europaea. Next base: position 84,888,287 of record NC_079315.1, on the reverse strand, counting down.
ACCAGCCAGGTGCAGATCTAATACCTGTAATTTATAAGTGGGTTGCATTTTCAGTTTCAGACTGAAAGAACAATTTGTCACACAGAGGAAGTTACTAATTGCAGCTCAAGTTAGAAACACATAAACATACATATCCCAAAGCATTATGCCCTGAGGGTTCTTTCTAAGCACCAAGATGTAATATAAACAATAACCATAAAGATAATAAATACTTTCATGTAAAAAGTACATGGAGTGAAAAGGGGGGGGCATTCCATAACCATGGAAACATATTGTTCAAAATAAAGAAAAAGTCAAGAGAGATTTAATGTAATCAGCTTCTTCCAATGTTTCCTTTTCACTAACAGTAAAAACAGCAGAGAAAGGGAAGCAATTTTCACTAGGAACATGGTATTAGGAGAGAGTATTTTTAACCTTGCCCTCACATCTTGTTTGTGTGTGTTAAGTGCTGTCAAGTCACTTCAGACTCATGGTAACCCTCTGAATCAATGTCCTCCAAAAAGTCCTATCTTTAACAGCCTTGCTCAGGTCTCGCAAATTGAGGGCTGTGTGGTTTCCTTTATAGAGTCAATCCATTTCTTGTTCGATCTTTCTCTATTCCTGCTGCCTTCAACTTTTCCTAGCATGATTATCTTTTCCAGTGATTCTTGTCTTCTCATAATGTGACCAAAATACGATAGCCTCAGTTCAGTCATTTTAGCTTCTAGGGTCAGTTCAGGCTTGATTTGATCTATAATCTACTGATTTTTTTCGCCAGTCCACAGTATCCACAACACTCGCCTCCAACACCACATTTCAAAGGAATCCACTTTCTTCCTATCAGCTTTCACACCCATACATAGGGAATATGATGGCATGAATTAATATGATCTTGGTTGCCAGTGACACATCCTTACACTTCAGAATCTTTTCTAGCTCCTTCATGGCTGCCCTTCCTAGTCTCAATCTCCTTCTGATTTCTTGGCTGCAGCTTCCCTTTTCATTGATGATGGAGCCAAGGAATAAAAAGTCTTGAACAATTTCAATTTCCTCATTGTCAATATTAAAGTTGAGTAATTCTCTTTAGTCATTACTGTACTTTAGTCTTCTTGATGTTCAGCTGTAGTCCTGCTTTGGCACTTTCTCCTTTAATTTTCAGCAGTAGTCATTTCAAGTCTTTGCTATTTTCCACCAGTAATGTAGTATCATTGGCATATCTCAAATTGTTAATACCCACCCACAATTTTCACTTCACCTTCCTCTAAATCTAATCCAGTTTTCCTAATTATACGTTCTGCGTACAGATTGAAGAGATAGGAAGATAAAATGCACACTTGCCTAACACCTTTGCCAATTGGAAACCATTCTGTTTCTCCATGTTATGTCCTAACCTCTTGTCCAGAGTACAGATTGCGCATCAAAACTATCAGATTTTTGTGGCACACCCATTTCCTTTAAAACCAGCCATAGCTTTTTATGATCCACACAATCAAAAGCTTTGCTGTAATCTATGAAACACAAGCTGATTTTCTTCTGAAATTCTCTCGTATGCTCCATCTTGTTTAACCAATGGAATTCTCATATTACAGTCAATTCATGTACAGCTGAATGTGTGATACAAATCCCATGTTTATCTGGAAATTAGTCCCTGGGTTCATTCATAAAGTGAACACACATTGGCTTTTTCTTACAAACAGAGGTATACATATACAGGATTACTGTAACATGTGACCATGGCTACTGTCATGAACGGTCAGAATGTTTAGTTAAAAGACATATTTAAGGGCATAGCTTTCTAAGGGTTGAGCTGGTACTAGATTCCTATGCTGTGGAGTAGGGTAATAACTACTCCTAATAAGTACACAAATGAAAATCTGGAGAGCAATAACGACTATCTTCTGTCACAACATTGGAAGAAAGATGAACATGTAATGGTCTTGGACATATCACTTTCTGAAAGTTATTTAGAAGAAGAAGAAGAGTTGGTTTTTATATGCTGACTTTCTCTACCTTTTTAAGGAGAATCAAACCAGCTTACAATCTCCTTCCCTTCCTTTCCCCAAAACAGACACCTTATGAGGTAGGTGGGACTGACAGAGTTCAGAGAACTGTAACTAGCCCAAGGTCACCCAGCTGGCTTCATGTGTAGGAAACCAACCCAGTTCACCAAATTAGAGTCCACTGCTCATGTGGAGGAGTGTGGAATCAAACCCGGTTCTCCAGATTAGAGTCCACCGCTCCAAACCCCTACACCATGCTGGATCCCTTGCTGATGAAATGTGGAGAATAATCTTCCTTGCTAGTTATATAAATGAGGGCATGTTAAAAACAGAGTACACAGCTGTCTGGATCTCATTTTTAAAGTCTTGACTTCCAGACATATTTCAACAGACAACGTATTCTCTACTTTATTTTGTTGCTGGAAAGGGGAAACATTTCTCTGACTTGGCTCTCCACCATGCAGCACACCAGTTTTAAAGCAACCTTATTTACTCGGCACCATGCTTCCTGTCAGGGGAGATGAGAGCCTTACACAAGCATATGTGACATCACAGCATTAATCATTGTTATCAAGCCATGAATCATTTTGCCTACTTCACAGGCTAGAGAGCTAAATAAGAGGAAGCCCTGAGAGGATCCATCCTGAAAATAAACGAGTCAGTGAAACAAGTATATCCAATTTGTGCATCGCTGCTAAATGTAAAGAGCAGGCAAGGGTAAAAAGAAAAACCTAAACACAGATACAAATCCATTTCTTTACGCTCAGAGCCAAGATGCCCTAATCATATGTAAAGCAAAAGGACCAGGATTTTAGAACAGAGGGGGATTATGGTGAGAGAAGCAGAACTGTCTTTATCACTTTTCAGCCTCTCCACCTGATATCTTTCTTGGAGCTTAGGTTGGAAGAAAACATTTCAAGGGACAGGCTATATTGAGGTAACCCAATGGCAGAGGAACCGAAGTGTTCTAAAATTCATATCCCCCCATGATTAGGGTAAATCGATGTTTAAAGAAGAAATCTGCTACTGTAACACATCCCTAGCCTAGCCGCTGAGCATATATGCCTAACATATATTCAAAACGTATATCAATTATATATGATAATAACCTAAATAGGTTAGGAAGATGAAATGTAATTTCCTAACTTCAACATGCTATCCTAGCTTACAAGCAAGGAATGCTGAAAACTGGTTTTCTGAAGGGCTCATAATCTCTGGGTGAAGAAACATGTGCATTCTCAGTGTGGTAGAAGGTTTAAACACCTATTCTCTGACTCAGAAACAAATGTCTTGTATATCACAGAGGCTCAAAACAACACTTTAGAATGTCTGTTCAGTAGTGTTGCCAAAAGAAATGGGCAGCTGAAGCTTTCATGGCATGGAGAGAAATAACATCACCTGGCAAATAACATCCCATAAAGCCCCTATTAAAGGGCCATGACTTCCTTTTTTTATCCAGGCAGTTGGCAACCCTAGTCTTCATCTAGTCTAAACCTCAGTTCTCAGCGCCCTAAGATTCTTTGGGGAGGAGGAGAAGAGACATGATATTTAATGAAAATTAGAAACTGCTTTAAATTTGTGGGGCAGATGTGGAGAATGTGAGATCAGTGGCATGCAAGCATGTGGGTTAGAGCCATCCTCACTTCAGTTCTGCAATATTTGACCTGAATGATGAGTTGAACAAGCAGCAAGGTGAACCAGTGACTTTATTGTTGCCCAAATACATGAACACATGAAGCTGCCTTATACTGAATCAGACCCTTGGTCCATCAGAGTCAGTATTGTCTATTCTGACTAGGGCTGTTGAAAAAAAATTGGTAAAATTTGGATTTGGCAAAATTCGGCCCGTTTTGATTCAGGCCGTGCTGAAGTCCGAACTAGGGCTGTCGATTTGGTTCATCCCGAACCGAAAAACAGCCGAATTTCCCTGATTCAGCAGTTTTTTGGTTCGGGAGGAACCTAACTCAAAAAAGGCGGGAAACGGGGGAGCTGAATTCACCGACTTTGGGGGTTCGGCAAATAAATTCGGCCTTCCATGATGGCACGTGAGGGGCTTGGAATAGATGTGCGCCTCCCGGCCAGGAGGTACCAAACAGGAAATATGTCTTTGGTCTACATGTTGGCGTGTGAATTCTATCATTGGATGAGTGCACGCTTGATGTCTGCAGTTGCTTCTTTCCTTTAAAGAACAGGGCAGGATTTTGAGAAGATGAACTGACTCAGAAACTCAGGCTCAAATCATCATCTCTAAATGTCAGAATTTTCCTCAAGCACACTCATTACCTGCAAACTCATCTGTTCTTATAAACGACTGTAGCCCAAGGTGTTAATTAGTTACACTCTGAGTGCTCTGAAACAAAGAAGCCCCTACAATACACTTTAATTCATCCTGTGTTATATTTATAGGGCATGGCTTCTGCAGGGCCAAGGTTACAGAAAAGAATAACTAGTTAGATGCTCTTTTTCTTGCTTTGTCTTTAAACAGCCAGGGCTTAGATTATTTTTTTGGAGTGTTCCTGAGAGTTTTATATAGTCCTACAAACTAGCACCTGGAGCTGAGATAGGATTGCCAAGTCCCTCTTCGCCACCAGGGGTTTTTTTTTTTTTGAGCGGAGCCTGAGGAGGGTGGGGTTTGAGGAGGGGAGGGACTGCAATGCCATAGACTCCAATTGCCAAAGCGGCCATTTTCTCCAGGTGAAAGGATCTCGATCAACTGGAGATCAGTTGTAATAGCAGGAGATCTCACGCTAGTACCTGGAAGTTGCCAACCATAAGCTGAGAAGACACTGCAATGGCCACACAGCTCTAATCGTGCTTTACCTGCTATGAGAAACCATAGTGCTAAAGTACATGAACAATAAATTTGACATACAGCTTGACCAACCTTTTAATGCATTTGAGGCAGGCTCTCTGTCATGAGCATTATGATCTTATCTGCTGTTTTGTATCTACACAGTTGCTATTTCCCAGACTAGCAATGCAATGCTAAGAACACTTTCTTGGAAGCAAGCCCCCCTGAAAAAAAAAACCTGAGTAAGAGTATAAGTAGAACTGTTTAGGATTGCTTTTCTAAGGTTTCAGAAAGGTAGTTGCTGTGCTAGCATATGTCCACGGATTACTGGAATGCATTAACGTTTTAAAACTCATTACGGAATTTACAGAACAATCCTAAATCATAATACAAGCAATCGACAGGGAGAGAAATTTGTTGTCTGTCATAAGGGCATGGCATGCAAATATGACCTTTAAAAACAAAGTATGTTCTAACATTAATAACAGTTTGATCACTGGACAAAAGTACTGTTTCTTCAGAAACACCACAGGGAGACTCAGGACAGTAATCGGGGTGCAAAATTTCTCATGGACCAATTACTGGACTTTGGTCTCCTGGAATACTAGATAAACAAGATCCTTACCTGGGCTTCATGGGGGGGAGGGGCTCTACATCAACTAGAAGCCTCTCTAGGAATCACTTACTTTAACCTTTTGATTGAAAATATACCATGCATTGTCCTGCAGCAAGAAAGTACTTGTTAGCTTTTCAGGTGAAAGGAAGAACTAAATAAGAGATAATCCAAGTTCCTGGAGAGGCTTTCACCACTCTGGTCCTTAACCTGCTGATCATGTGTGAATTGAAGCAGGGAAGGGTGTTGCCAATCTCAAGGTACACACTATTATTAGTGGCTTTGTGGGATTAAGGCTATAGGCTAGTCTTCTATATTTATATGATACTCAGTAAACTTGGTTTGTATTTTTATTACATTCTCACCAATGTTTTAAGAGCTACTGTGATTAATATTTGCATTGATAACAGAATGCAAGTTTTTGGAGATCTCCTGCTGCCTCACACCATATGTGAAAACATTTGGGGGCATTCTTTAATGAAGCCCAGGAACTAGCTCACAGATATATTCAAGGTTAAATTATTTAAAAGCTCCTATTTTAGAAGCTTTTCTTGCATATATTTTCTCTCTTCATACTTTATGATTCTGTGCCTTCCCTAGTTGGGAGAACTAGTTTGGTATTCAAACCAAAGATCCACAACAAATTCTGTGGCATAAATAGATCACAGAGCACACAGCTTCACACTTTTTCTGCTATTATTCATGTTTTCTGAGAATGAACAATGGGAGTTCATCTTCTCCAAATCTAACCTTAAAGATATAGGCTACTGTGACAGACAGCTTTCAGTTCAACCCTCCAGGGTGTGTATACAAATTCCTCTAGACTCCAACCAATGAAAGGCCATGGATCCTCTGTGAGAGGGAGGAGGAAAGGAGTTGCGGGAGGGGAAGGTGATCAGCTCCTCAGATAGGTCTTAACCAGGGCTAGAGGATAGGGGTTAACTGGGGCTAGGGCTAGGAATAGTTTCCTTTGCTAGGCAGGTTAGTCTGTTTTAAGGAACAGTAGCTTAGGAATTCTTGAGAGGATCAAACCAGTATCTGGAGATCAGCTAACCTTATTTCCTGATTCCAAATCCAAGGTTGACTGCACTAGGGAAGAGCGGGGACTGAATAAGTGAGGCCTACCCTTCAAGTATTTCTGTCCACATCGTAAAAACATTAGTGAAGGGACCAGATATCCCAGGTGAACCTGTCCCAGATAAAATAAATCTGTCTCCCTCACCAGGAGAAACATTTCATTTATGTTTTTAATTGTTAGCTGCCTTGGTGGCCCTTAAAAGGGCTGAAAGATGGGGTATTAATTTTGGAAATAAAGAAATAACCCTATGGGAGGTGTGTGAATGTAACAATTTGTAAAGGAGCTCATCTGTGAAAAGAGACACACATTTACACCAGCTCATTGACCAAAATAATCCTTTTAACCCTTTTATTCAAGAAAAATAAACTTACTGTTGGTTTTTAAAAAAAGATGATATTTGTGTGAGTCCAAAGGGGTACAAATCACCTCAGAAACCACTGCTGCCTTCCTTAGAGCCACTAGGTTACTTCAGCGAGCTACCAAGCCATCTCAATAATCACATTTAGCCTTACAGATCATTCACCACCAACTTTATTAAACACAAACCTTCCCAAGTGGGGACTTGGGATTTTGTTGCTGGGAAAGTTTAGGAAGGGTTGTGTGGGATCTACTGTCTGTTTACCCCAGATTGCCCCCTTAATTTTCCAGGCTTGGGGTCTATGGTTTCTGAGCACCCCTCGAGACTGGGAAAGAATAATGGACCACAGCCTTTGAGTTTGGTGATGGAAAAACAAACACCCCTGTCACAACTACAGGTTACACTTTTGGAAAGCAGACTGCATGTGCCTACTTAGTACACTGAAGGCTCCTTTCTGCAGGCAGAGAATTCTAGAGGGACTGAAATACTTTCTCACTGCTAATTTAGAGCTGCTGTAGTAGAGTGGTCAGAATGTCACACTAGAACTGGGGAGATCCAGTTGATCATCAGCCATGAAACTCACTGGGTTACTGTGTGTCTCAGAGTAATGTACCTCACAGGGTTGTTTTGGAGACAACATAAGTGGGGAGACCATGTGGGGAGACACCCCCTATGTTCCTTGGGGATGGAACAGTATTTTTTAAATTCATCAAAAATCTTTTCTGTTATTTCTCCCTAAAGACAATTAGTTAGCTGAGTGAAAGAGAGCAATGGAAGGAAAAGAGGATACTATTGGGTTTTATATATGGTTAATATAGCAGAGTTTTCCCAGTCAGAGAAGTGTGATATTGAGTGCAATAAAATCAATCTTCCCAAGTAGTAAATTGCAAAAAAGTAGAACTTACATTTATTCAAGTTTAGTCTATTCTCATTCTTGTTGCAGTTGATAAAAGATAGAAAGCCTAATCTAAAGAATACATTTCCCTATACAAGTGGCTAGCTAATCCAGCATCATGTGAGTGCAAGAATGATTGTATTATTTTTTTTTTTTTACAGGAGAGACCTGTAGAAGTGTCTGCCTCCATGCAGACCATGTAGAAAAGAGAGAGAGACACAAAATGGCTACTGAGAAAGAAGGAGGAGGGGTTAGAGGGCCCTCCCCAGATTCAGAAAAAGAGGAACATGCTATTCAAGAGATAACAACTACTAACTTAGAATAACTTAGTGTCCCCCCCCCCAATGTCCAGGCATGCTGAGTTGCTCCCATTCCAACAGATACATTCCAGTCTAGAATTGGTACAATCTGGGTTCAAATCACGTCTTAGCTGTGAAGCTCACTATGCTCTTGGATCATTCTCCATATCTCAGTTTAACATCACTTACTTTACAGGATTGTTCTTGTCCAGAGGAACAATTATTAAATAATGATGGCTGTTCAACATTATCTTAGTTGTCTTAGATGGATGCAATTTAATTCTGTTTCTCTACATCCACCAGCATGGTGTAGTGGATAAGAGCGGTGGTTTGGAGTGATGGACTCTGATCTGGATGCATACCTATTCTCTCCAGGATCAGAGGAGCATGCCTATTATCTTAGGTGCTGTGGAACAAAGGCAGGATGGTACTGCTGCAGTCATCTTGTTTGGGGGCTTCCTAGAGGCACCTGGTTGGCCACTGTGTGAGAAGACTGCTGGACTTGATGGGCCTTGGTCTGATCCAGCAGGGCTTTTCTTATGTTCTTATGTTCTTAAGACCAGGGCTTCTAGCTTCTCTTCCATGTGTTGCTGTTCTAAGGCCTCACCTCATGCCTGTGATTCCCATTACTCAGTGTCTGGTTACCATGAGAACAACTTGATGCACTTGTGTGCCACTGGGGGAGTAGCCACTTGCCAACTGACTTCTCCTCCCCATCTTCCTGGTACCCCTTTTAAGCTAATGAGTTTGCAACAGTGGAGGTCTATGTGGTGCAGAGAACCTCAACCAGCGTTAAAGCATTTGTTGAAAGGAAAATGATCACATGCATACTCTCAGCACAGATTGAGCAAGGGATTAAAAAAAGAGATTTTAAAACGCAGTTCCTCGGTCCCTCCCTTTGTACATGCCCTAGTGGATGTTAACCTAAGGCAGACTCTTTAGCTTAAAAGGTTACAGTGGTTTTAAATGGTTCTAATTACTTTGGAAGAGACCCGTGGCAGTGGTAAACTGCAGTAATGCAGAGTGGTAAACTGCAGTAATGCAGTCCAAGGCACTGCTCATGACCTGAGTTCGATCTCGACAGAAGTCGGTTTCAGGTAGCCGGCTCAAGGTTGACTCAGCCTTCCATCCTTCCGAGGTCGGTAAAATGAGTACCCAGCTTGCTAGGGGTAAAGGGAAGATGACTGTGGAAGGCACTGGCAAACCACCCCGTAAACAAAATCTGCCTAGAAAATGTCAGGATGTGACATCACCTCGTGGGTCAAGAATGACCCGGTGCATGCACAGGGGACCTTTACCCTTTTAATTACTTTGGAGCCTCTGCTCAGGACTGCAGTCTTGCAAGTGGCAATGGCCACCTTCAGCAGATCCCAGGGAAAAGCTCTATCAGTCTTGATATAATCAACCCAAAAGAAACCCTTCTCCTTGTGCCAAGGAATTTTAACATCTGCTTCCCTAGCCATTAGGAGGGCAGGGCAGGGTAAGCTTTGCCTAGACTCCCCAGGAGGTTTTTCCTGAAGTCTTTTAATCACCTTAGGTCTTCCAAATCTCTGTTCCCTCTGTTACCATATTTCGAATGAATAATCTTTCTTTCTGTCTTCACTGTCCAATGTTCTTTACTGCCCAATGTTCACATCCTTACACAGTAATGGAGAATACTATGGAATGAATTATCCTGATTTTGGTCATCAGCAACACATCCTTACACTTAAGAATCTGTTCTAGCTCCGTCATGGCTGCCTCCCCAGTCTCAATCTCCCTCTGATTGGTTGCAGTCTCCCTTTTGGTTGATGATGGAGCCAAGGAATAGAAAGTCTTCAACAATTTCAGTTTCCTCATTCCTCAACCTTAAAGTTGAGTAATTCCTCGGTAGTCATTACTTTGGTGTTCTTGATGTTCAGCTGTAGTCCTGCTGTAGTTCAGCTGTAGTCCTGGCATAATAGAATCTATATTACATATAATATTATATATGTTAATATTTTTGACTGTTTGCCATTGGGGGGACCTCAAGTTGGGTAAAAGGTGGAATAGAAATATTTTAAATATTTTTTTTTTAAAAAAATGGTAATGGTATGAGAGAAACTTCACTTATTAGCTCATTCTGATATTACCAAACCATGGTGTTTTTTTCTGAACTAAGTTATAGGATTCTGATTCAGGGACTTAGGCTATAATTGTCTTCATTCAATTCATATATTGGACCCATTAATTTCACTTGTAGTTACACATAAGTGACTAGCATAGTGTAGTGGTGAAGAGCTGTGGTTTGGAGCGGTGCACTCTGATCTGGAAAACTGGGTTTGATTCCCCACTCCTCCACATGAGTGGTAGACGGGTTGGTTCCCCCACTTCTTCAAATGAAGCCAGCTGGGTGACTTTGGGCTAGTCACATTCTCTCAGCCCCACCTACCTTACAGGGTGTCTGTTGTGGGGAGGGGAAGGGAAGGTGATTGTAAGCTGGTTTGATTCTTCCTTAAGTGGTAGAGAAAGTCAGCATATAAAAACCAACTCTTCTTTTTCTGTTATGTATTATTTATTTATTTTTAACATTTTATGTATATTTGCATTTTAAATGGTTTCAAATGTCTGAAATATTTTAATGGTTGCTGCCTTGGAGACCTTGAATTGGGAGGAAAAGGTGGAATATGTTTTAAATAAATGTTTTAAATAAAGAAATAAGTTTGTGTCCAACCATTGTCTTAAGGAACTGAGTGAATCTGTTGAAAAAGAAAACAGATCTGCTAGGGAAAGAAGTATGTCTGATCCTGGCCATCATGGTGTTTAGGGACCTGATATCCTTGATCTACTTGTTACAAGCTCTGGCATAATAGAATGAAAAGCCATTCACATTTGGTTTTTGTCTATTTACTTTTATGGGGGAGGCTCTGATAGTAATTTCAGCTTAGGGGGCTCATTGACAAGATGAACCTAATACTACATCTCAGTACTATTCATAGTTATTTGTGATACCCTTTTAAAAAATGGAATAGCCAGATAAAATAGCATATTTTCTGGATGCATTTTAAACTAGTTAACAGTGGGCAAATTGCCCAACAAGGGGCAGCCTCTTCCAATTACTTATCAATTTTAATACATTAATTGAATTCATTTAATGCTGTTCTCTGAACTGTGAAACTGATATCCATTCCCTGTGACCCAAATTTGTTCTCTCTTAAATCCATTAAATTAAATTGTGTGATACAAAGATTAATTAATCATGCATACTCAGCAGCAGAAAATCAGGCACCTAAACAGGCTATCGATCTCAAAGGTGGTTGTTTGTTTGAAACCATAATGGAATTTGCAACAGGTTTGTTTTTTTGCACAATAGTTATATAACAGCAATCAACTTTATAGTTCATTAAGCCACAGAGCAACATTTCACAGAATTGATCAAAGTCTCATGCCTGATGGAAAGAATGCCTCTTTTGTATAAACCCCTTTGACAAACATCTCTTTTATTCAATATAAGTTTTTGGCCAGTCTGGAGATATGACCCATAAATTAGGTCATGAACTCTATAGTAAAATTATTCTAAAGGTGATGATGAAGTAGAGGAGTTGGTTTTTTTATATGCCGACTTTCTCTACCACTTAAGGAAGAATCAAACCGGCTTACAATCACCTTCCTCTCCCTACAACAGACACCCTGTGAGGTAGGTGGGGCTGAGAGAGTTCAGAGAGAACTGTGACTAGCCCAAGGTCATCCAGCTGGCTTCATCTGTAGGAGTGGGAAACCAACCCGATTCACCATCTTAGAGCCCACCGCTCATGTGGAGGAGTGTGGAATCAAACCCGGTTCTCCAGAATAGAGTCCACTGCTTCTTATCACCAGGGTTGCCAGGTCCATGTTGGGAAATACCTGGAGATTTTTTGGGCGGAGCCTGAGGTGGGTGGTGTTTGGGGAGTGGATGGACTTCAATGCCATAAAGTCCAATGGCCAAAGTGGTCATTTTCTCCAGGTGAACTGCTCTCTATTGGCTGGAGATCAGTTGTAATAGTGGGAGATCTTCAGCTACTACCTGGAGTTTGGCAACCCTAATCACCACTTTTAACCACTATACCATGCTGGCTGATGGCTTACTACTGAACCATACATATGCTTGCTACTGAACCCCGCAGTGGGTTTTTTATTCTGTTTTGTTTCATTTTTCTGGAAAAGCCACTTCGAGAGTGATCTGAAATGGAGACAGAGCAGGCAGACAGATTGCATAATCCCTTCACTGACTACTGTCTGTGCATTCAAAATTGCCTCAAACTATCTCTCTTCCCCCTGCTTTCAGGATTCCAAATACATGTTAGTGAAGCCAGCAGTTTGGGGAGTAGGGTTGCCAAGCTCCAGGCGGAGCCTTAAGATCTCCTGTAATTACAAGTGATCACCAGAGTACAGAGATAGGTTCCCCGGGAGAAAATGGCCGCCTTGGAGAGTGAATTCTGTGACATTATACCCTGCCAAGATCCCTCCCTCCACAAACTTCACCTTTCCCAGGCTCACCCCCAAATCTCCAGGAATTTCATGAGTTGGGGACAACCTATTGGGGACAATTTTAGAAGTGGAGAAACAATGGGAAGCATAAGAGTAAATCACACACACACACCGTCGTTTCTCCATGCAATATCAGTAGTATGTTAATGGGGAGCTTTTATCACACACCACCTGTCAAATTTTGTATGGTGCCTGTGTGTGTGTGTTTGCGTGATCAGGCATGTGTGTGTGTGAGTGTGACCGAGCCATTCTCTTTAAGAACCAGAGAGAGGTGTTCATTCTAGTGTATTAGTCTGAGAGCGCGTTACAGAGTCTGACCACCGTGGGTCAGCGTAGAGAGACAATAAAGCTTATAGTCCTTGTGGGCTGGTTTTTTAAGAAGGACCCCTTTTTTCCAGGTAACCACCTCCAGGCAGGAGATTCCCCCAAACAAGTGTTTTTTTGGACTAGGATTTTCTTTATCAGGACAGAGGGTGCTTATGCATCCGTGTTACAGATGGGGTGAGTCTCCCCCTAGCTCTTCAGAGAGAGGAGAGAACCCCCACCATTTAAGATTTTTTTTAAAAAACATAGGTTTTTACACTCCTAGCGTTATGCAGAGAAGCCAGGCGTGTAGATTTCAGCCTTTTTTCCCCCACATACAAGCACAGGAGAAGAGAATCGCCTCCCCTTTTTTCCTACCAGCTGATCCCCACTCAGTTAAGAATTTTGAGGGGGTAGTTTTAGGAAGGGGCTCTGCAGACCAAAAGCCCCTGGTTTTTTAAAGTGTTAAAAAGGGCTGACTCCCCCCGTTTTTACTGCTCTTGTGTTGAACACATCTTACCCCAGCAGAAGCATCCAGCGAAAAGAAAAGAAAAAGGGTAGAGAGTTGGTGTTAGAAAAAAGCCTCCGTTCCCCCCCACCCACCTGACTGGCTTTAAGAATTTTGATAGGCTACACACGGGGGGGGGGGAGAAGGGAGAGGAGGGCTTGGCTTCTCTCCTTATCTTACACCTTCTAAGGCAAGAACAGCAGGGAGCCTGAAACGCGACCCTGTGGAGAAACAGGGGCTGAGCGTTTCTTCCCCCCAGTCGTAGGGGTGTGTAAAGCCCCTCCAAATGGTTTTTACAACCCATGCCACCTCCAGGCAGGAGATTCCCAAACAAGTGGTTTTTTTTAACTAGGAGGGGCAATAACCAGGACTGCATAAAAAAGCTTACAGAGAGAGGGGCTGCAGGGGGCACACAGGAAAAAAAAGTTAAAGCTTTTTGCAGCTTTTCATGATTCTAAAGCAAGAGAGATAGAGAAAGACCCTCCCCCTTGAGGGGAAGAGAGAGAGCGTATTTCCCCCCCCCCTTAGACCCCGGCTGCAAGGCTGCAGGAAAAAGTTAAAACTTTATGCAGCTTTTCATAATTCTACAGCTAGAGAGACAGAGAAAGACCCTTCCCCATGAGGGGAAGAGAGAGAGAGAGCTCTGCTTTCTAGTCTCCGGACAGTTTAAACAGTCTCACTCCCCCCGCCCCCCTCCACCCCACCCCCACCACACCACAGACAGACTAATTCCACACAACCCATTCCTGAACAGACAGAAGAAAACAGTCTAAAAGCAGCCCTCCTTGCAGGAACTTGGAGGGGGAGGGGGAGGAGGGCTTGGCTTCTCTCCTTATCTTGCACCTTCTATGGCAAGAACAGCAGGGAGCCTGAAACGCGGCCCTCTGGAGAAACTTCCTGTTTTTCTAGTGTGTGTGTGTGAAAACTATGCCTCAGAGACAGCACCCGCCACCCAGCCCCTGAAAGAGACTATTTTTAACCCCTTAATGCCAAGCCAGCTGGGCTGATTTTCTAGATCAACGCACAGTGTTAAAAGCAGGACACTTTCTAAAGGAGAAAACTTATATCTCATACCAAAGCCTGCAGCTGAGCAGAGTGCAGTTTTTTTAAATCTTTCTCCTGTCTGCCTCTCACCCCAGCCCCAAGACAGAGGAGCAGCCACTCTAGCGTATGTAAAAGTTTTCCCCTTTTGTTCTCTTAACGACCACCATCCTGCTCTTTCAGCAGCTAGCCAGACAGAGGGGTGTTTTTTTATCCAGAGAAGCTGACAAACCAGTTTTATCACTCAGCAGACACACGGAGAGGGGGAGGGGAGTTTTTTACAGAACACCCCCGGTAGTGCAGAAAAGCGTCGTTTGAACAGAGAGCGAGAGAGAGAAATCAGCACACAAGCAAAACACTTCCACAGACACCCAGCCACCCCCCAGCCCCTGAGAGAGACCGAGCAGTGGGCTGGCTTTTGCCCGCTTGTGTGGCTTTTTAAAAAAACACCTCACGCAGAGGGGAGACCTTCCCCCAACCTCACTGAACCCTCCCCCCCCCGGCAGGCAGTCAGGAAAGTTTACAGAGAAAACTGGGGACTGTTTTAATTTCAACCGTTTCTCACCCTGCAGAGCTCTCACGGCAGAAAGAAAAGTTAAAAGGCGCGCTCCCCCAGCCGTCTATACAACAAAGAGGGGCGGAGACAGTTCCCTACCCACCTGGTACAGCTTTAAGAGAATAGGATTGGAGGATGGTTAAACATGTGGGAGAGTGGCGAGAGAAAGGAGGGGGGAGAGTGGAGGGATAAAGGAGGGGGAGGAGGGACTGATCACCCCCCCCACACACACACACACACACCCCACACCACACCACAGACAGGCAGAACAGCTACGGTTAAAAATGTGTGTGTGTGAGTGAGAAGAGATAGCTGTTGGAGCCTGCAATTTTTTCTAAGTGTTTGAAGGGGCTGGATGACTCCTGCTTGCTTAGAACGTCAGAAAGACCCTGCTGGATCAGACCCAGGTCCACCCAGAGCGGCAGTCTGTTCACACGCTGACCCAACAGAGCGGGGCAGGGATGCAGACGTGAAAGTAAACTTTCTTAAACTTTTTTTCCCCTTTAGCCGTAGGCAGGAGAGGCTCCTACACGTGAACAAAGCACACACAAATGCCCCCTCTGTATCTGCCCCCACGGGTGGTTTTTTTCCAAAAAAAAACACTTCACGCCAACCTTGCAGGGCAGGCCTTTCTAACCCAACTCGCAGAGAGAACCGGCCAGAGCACCGAGCTTCGCCACGGTGGTCAGGGACGGTGAGCCTGGCCGCCCTGCCGATTTTCGTGGCGTTCCGAGCGGGTTTAGCCAATGACCACTAGGGAGCGCTCTTCCCGCACATGTGTCAGCGGGAAGGTGGGGAGTGACCTCTCGCCGCATGCGTCAGGGCGAGGGGATGACGGGGCCGCGATCCCTGAGGTCCTGCGGCCCGCCACGGAGGAAGGAGGGCGCAAAAAGCGCCCCACATGTGCAAAAAGAGCGGCTAGCGGAGCGAAGCCGCGGCAGCAAAAACACTCACACAGACACCCTGACCCACCCCGAGAGAGAGACCAAACGGGGCCCGCCGTTTTTTGCCCCCGTGGGTGGTTTTTTTTTAAAAAAACACAACGACAGCCGTGCAGGGCGGACCTTTCTGACCCAACTTGCGGCGAGAGCGGGGCAGAACGTTGAGCTTTGGCACAGAGGTCAGGGACGGCGAGCCTGGCCGCCCCGCCGATTTTCAAGGAATTGCGAGCTAGTTTTTTTAAAAAACAATGCCGGCCCTGACGAGCAGGCGGTTGTAACCTGAGCCACGCTTGTGTCAGTGGGATGGTAGCGAGTGACCTATCCAAGCGTGTGTCCGGTTGAGGGGGTGCCGGATCTGTGATCCCCGAGGGTCTGTGCGGTGGCATGGAGGAATTAGGGTGCAAAAAGCACCCCCGGGGTGAAACACAACGTTCTGATGGGGGGCGGGAGGCACGCCTCGGGGTGAGAGGGCCTCCGAAGCTCGCAACAGTCAGTCAATGCAGATGCTCCCGCGGTGGCAACAGCGACCAATTCCAGAAGTTGTAGCATTCAACACCCTTTAGTGCTACAATAAAGGGGTAGAAAAAGATGCAGCGGGGTAAAATGACAGTTCCCTAACAGAAAAACTTCTTCACGATGATGGCAGGACGCGATGAGTCCTTCAACATGAGCTTCAGGGATTAAAATAGCGATGCATAAGAAGGTAGCTGCTGTGTTGTGGAAAGCCTTCTTTAAGGCCTTTAGGACAGACTAAGGGTTTTAGGGTACGGATGTATCTAAGCCCCTACCGACCCGTATACTGATTCAGCTGTTTTTACAGATCAAGGGTGATCAGGACTGGGAAGCTGCTTCTACAGCCACTGTGAGATTGATAACTCTTTCCCACCCTTCAGGGTTGTACCACCCCGAGAGCAGGGATGTCGTAGAACCAGGCTGGAGCGGAATGCCGCTCCGTGACTTTTTTTTTCCCTAGCCCCAGGAGTGGAGATGTCAACAACCAGAACGTCTTCAGGCCCACAACCCTACGATGGGTGTTTAACTGTGCAGAAGTGAAAACGGTGTCGCTGAGAGAATGCTAGGTGCATGTACAGTGTTGCTACCTCTCTGGCACTTAGAACCCAATGCTGCCAAAACATTTTTTTTAAGGGTCTCCCTCCACGCTAGTGTTTGCCAAACACACATACATCCTCACAGCTAGATGTGGCATTTTATTAACCACAGGGGGTAAAGATTACCTAAACCTGTTCTATGAGACCGCTAAAAAGTCTTCTAATGAACATCTTCCTTTTTGTAAAAGAAGTAAACGGTGTTCAGTAACTATCAAAAGATTTTATTTTATCGGTGTAATTTTTTCTCAAAATAAAAAATTATTAACACGCTTCAAAGTTTTCTTTTGTTTTAGGATGAAATGTTTAGCAATATAAACTATAATTTTAACAGGGGGTTTAGCCACACTTCCTTCTAATTATCCTAAGAAAACACAAAATGCCAAGATTACTGAATAGTAGGCATGAGCCCATGAAATTACTCAATGGTATCAAATATTCTAGACCTGTTAAACTTCTTGGGCCCTAAACAGTAGAATATGCTGCTAGCACGGCGTAACGTTTTAATGTTCCTAACTCCTACCCCTAAAGAAACACTCTGAAAAAAGAAGCTTAAATTTAAGAAACAAAACAGCGGCCGCCTAGAGAAATCACACTCGGTAGAAAATAAAAGTTTAAAAACGTGTATTAATCAATACTGCCTCTACACCACATATGTGCTACATAGTTCATTTTCTATTCACACCCACCCTGGGGGCTCTGAAGAACCCTTGTTCTCAGACAGCTTTACTACTGTCTTTCCACATTTAGTGGGCTTTAAGCCCAAACTTCTTCCAAAAGTGCACTTCCAATAAAACAAAACAAAATAAAATGGGGCTTTTATTTAAGAAAACCATGTTTTGTTTTTAAATGCTATGAATGCTCAGATGGAGCAGGAGGGCTATCCTGTAGATCTCTTCTAACAGAATGCGGTTTAATGAGATGGCGAGAGTCACTAGAAAAGGCAGTCATGCTAAGAAAAGCGGAGGGACAGCAGGAAAAGAGGAAGAACCAACAAGAGAGGGATTGACTCAATAAAGGAACCCACAACCTTCGATAGCAAGATCTGAGCAAGGCTGTCAGGGCGTGTGTGTGTGTGTGTGTGTGTGTGTGTGTGTGTGTGCTGTGGTTTTGTCAAGGGAGTTTCCTAAAGCAGCTCAGGAAGATAAGAACGACAGACCTTTTCTGGAGCAGGAAGGGCTGTTTTCTTGACAAGCAAGGGTCACTACGTATGCTTAAATACAAACAGTGCAGAATTTATGCAGTCACGGAACTGAGCAAAGCCTGGTATGAGTTTTTGAAAGAAGAAGATAATCGTTGGCTATCTCAAGGAGTTTTATAGTGCTAAAATCGCCAGACACCGTAACAGGGCTGATAGGTGATACCCAAGCAGATCATTTGCTTGATTTTTTTTCCTGTGTGCCCCCTGCAGCCCCTCTCTCTGTAAGCTTTTTTATGCAGTCCTGGTTATTGCCCCTCCTAGTTAAAAAAAACCACTTGTTTGGGAATCTCCTGCCTGGAGGTGGCATGGGTTGTAAAAACCATTTGGAGGGGCTTTACACACCCCTACGACTGGGGGGAAGAAACGCTCAGCCCCTGTTTCTCCACAGGGTCGCGTTTCAGGCTCCCTGCTGTTCTTGCCTTAGAAGGTGTAAGATAAGGAGAGAAGCCAAGCCCTCCTCTCCCTTCTCCCCCCCCCCCGTGTGTAGCCTATCAAAATTCTTAAAGCCAGTCAGGTGGGTGGGGGGGAACGGAGGCTTTTTTCTAACACCAACTCTCTACCCTTTTTCTTTTCTTTTCGCTGGATGCTTCTGCTGGGGTAAGATGTGTTCAACACAAGAGCAGTAAAAACGGGGGGAGTCAGCCCTTTTTAACACTTTAAAAAACCAGGGGCTTTTGGTCTGCAGAGCCCCTTCCTAAAACTACCCCCTCAAAATTCTTAACTGAGTGGGGATCAGCTGGTAGGAAAAAAGGGGAGGCGATTCTCTTCTCCTGTGCTTGTATGTGGGGGAAAAAAGGCTGAAATCTACACGCCTGGCTTCTCTGCATAACGCTAGGAGTGTAAAAACCTATGTTTTTTAAAAAAAATCTTAAATGGTGGGGGTTCTCTCCTCTCTCTGAAGAGCTAGGGGGAGACTCACCCCATCTGTAACACGGATGCATAAGCACCCTCTGTCCTGATAAAGAAAATCCTAGTCCAAAAAAACACTTGTTTGGGGGAATCTCCTGCCTGGAGGTGGTTACCTGGAAAAAAGGGGTCCTTCTTAAAAAACCAGCCCACAAGGACTATAAGCTTTATTGTCTCTCTACGCTGACCCACGGTGGTCAGACTCTGTAACGCGCTCTCAGACTAATACACTAGAATGAACACCTCTCTCTGGTTCTTAAAGAGAATGGCTCGGTCACACTCACACACACACATGCCTGATCACGCAAACACACACACACAGGCACCATACAAAATTTGACAGGTGGTGTGTGATAAAAGCTCCCCATTAACATACTACTAATATCACCCTTCCTGAAGAATTCCTCAAAAAAAAAAAAAAAAAAGAATGTAAGGAAACTTATCAAACGATCTTGGGCCAGTAACTCACGTTCAGCCTCATATCCTGCACAGGGTTGTTGTGAGGATAAAATGGTGGCTAGGAGAATAATGTTAGCCACTTTGGGTCCCCATGGGGAGAAAGGTGGGATATAAATGAAGACAATACCTTTAAAACCTTTCTTGGCCTGGGACTTTCATATCTGCAAGACCGTCTCTCCTGGTATTTTCCCTGGAGGACTCTCTGTTCAGTTAATTCCAACCTTTTGGTGGTCCCTGGCCCAAGGGGTGTCCAGCTGGCCTTGACCAGGGCCAAAGCTTTTTCTGCCCTGGCCCCTGTCTGGTGGAATAGCCTCTCTAGTGAGACCAGGACCCTGCGGGACCTCAAAGAGTTCCGCATGGCCTGTAAAACAGAGCTATTCTACCAGGCCTATGGTTGAGGCCAGCTATGGTTCCCTATATAAAAATGCTGGCCTCCCGAACCTCCACTGCAGTTATATCTTCCTTATTCAATCTGGGATTAATTCCATCTGCTCGCCTAGTTGAAGTTTTGTGTTTTACTCTAGAGTCACCTTAGGTAAACTAGGATAATGTTTTATATGTTTTTAAAGGGTTATTTTAAATGTTGTTTTAATGCTTTTACTGATTTAATAGGATATCTCTATTCCTGTAAGCCGTTCTTCACCCGGTTCTTGGCCAGGGAGAGTGGGGTGGTAAGTGGAAATAATAAACAGACAAACAAATGAACGAATGAATCATAATTGAAATATCCCTGTGTGACATTACCACGGAAACATTAAACAAAAGAAAGAACTTTATCATTAGGTACATGAGCCCCATGGCGGAGAGTGGTAAGCTGCAGCACTGCAGTCCAAGCTCTGCTCATGACCTGAGTTTGATCCTGACGGAAGTCAGTTTCAGGTAGCCGGCTCAAGATTGACGCAGCCTTCCATCCTTCTGAGGTCAGTAAAACGAGTACCCAACTTGCTGGGGGTAAAGGAGAGATGACTGGGGAAGGCGCTGGCAAACCACCCCGCAAACATAGTCTGCCTAGTAAACGTCAGGATGTGACATCACCCC
This sequence comes from Euleptes europaea, assembly GCF_029931775.1. Taxonomy (NCBI): domain Eukaryota; kingdom Metazoa; phylum Chordata; class Lepidosauria; order Squamata; family Sphaerodactylidae; genus Euleptes; species Euleptes europaea. The sequence goes on along the minus strand of NC_079315.1, from coordinate 84,867,730 downwards.
ATGGGTCAGGACCTGGTGCTTGCACAGAGGACCTTTACCTTTACCTTTTTTACATGAGACAAGCTGAGAAAAATTTATAGGGATGAATGACTGAAGTATTCCAAACACCTTTTATAAATGGGATAATGTTTAGACCTTTAGTATAACAACTGACCCTCTAACAGTGGTACATACATGGGTTACTTGGCTAGGGAATCATCCCTGAAAAGACCTGTCTGTGTTAGTGGCATGTTGTTAAGTACCAGGAAGAAAGAGAGAGTGTAATATGGAGAGAGCTGTGAGGCATGGATTCCAGGATGATGCCCATATTTCTTTTTCTTCAGTACATCAGTTTATTCTCCGTTCAGTTCTTTGTTATTAAAGTCCATGACCAGTAGGTATATAAAGACATCAGTTTATTGAAAATAGCTGGGTTGTGAGAACTGGTGGATATTAACAGTGCATTCCTGAAAGGAATCCCTGCGCCGGTTTTAGGAGGCAACCCAGCGGCGTTGCTTCCTAAAGAGGTTTTGGCCAAACCTCTACCTGGAGCCAAAAACCCATGCAACCCTCATAGGGCTGCAAGGGAGATACGCCAGCAACACGTATCTTTTTAAAAAGCTGGCGTATCTTTTAAAAAACAAAAAGGGACATTCCAGAGCCAAAACGGCTCGGGAGGCTGACCAATGTCGGCTCCGCCCCCACTGGTGCTGGAACACCTTGGGAACGCCTCCTGGGTGCCAGAACGCCTCCTGGCTCGCAGCCGCAGCCTTTGCCAGAAGCCAGAGGCTGGCAGGAGGCTGCGGTGGCATCCAGGCCCAGCGCTGCTGTGGAAGCGGCCAGGGACCAGCGTCCGGGCCTGCACACCGGTGCTGGGGCCACTCACACCGGAGTGTGCCTTCCAGGTGCCGGTGGTGTGGGCCCCTGCGCCAGCACAGGCCAGCGTCGGCATCCTAAGGCCTTTCAGCCCGATTTTCAGTAATGGGCTGTAAGGCTTGGTGGCACTACCTAAAGCTGGCATATAAGTACAAATTAGTGCACCCTCAGTCCACAGTATGTTGTTTAAGTCAGAGCTCCACTTAGCATGACATTTCTGGCCAGTTGAATTTTATTCGTGAATTTATGGTATGACAGATTTCACTCATATTCTTTTTTTTCCCTTATAACATCCTTCCACAGCATTTTATATTGATTTTAACTGTAAGCCAAAATGAATTCCTGAATATTTTTTTAAACTACACTTGGCCACTGATTGTCATGTATTCTGCATGTTTTCAGGATTTCTCAGTTGGCAGATATTTGACAGAACAATGCTTTATTTATCTATTTCAATATCTGTACTCCATTTTTCTTTTTTAAAGGGACACAAAACGGTCTATAACAATAAAAAAATACAATATAAACCAGCCAAACAAAGTAGGATTCAATGACTGGCTCATCCAACTTTGAGCCCTTTGGCCGTGTGCAAATTTATACCTGCAAATGTAAAGGAAAAGCAAAAGTACAGTAAAGATGTCAAAGATGTTCCTCCCATTATTTCTCTCTCCACCTCAAAATTTGGAGTTGACTTATAGAAGCCATACCAACTTCGATGGGATACATTAGGAATCCAGCTTCAGAGCTACACAGAGAATCACTCCAGGGGATACCGATAAATGGCTATTTTCCTGTAAACATCTGTTTACAAGAATGTATCTCATACTGGGAAACTGGCTCGTCACAACTCTGAAGGGTCAATATCTGACCTTTATCACTCTGCCATGACTCAAAGGAATCAATATTTTTCATTTTGTGCTACATGAAAGTAAAGCTTAAAGCTTCGTGCAGGAGACATGTTGTCTAGCCTGATTATTTGCTTGCTTTCTTGAAGGACGTTTTGATATTAATAATTAAGCACATACTCAAATATTTACCAGAATGGTTGTTTTAAAAACCAGAGAGGAAAAGAACAGAGCGATCCTTTTTGGCTTATGGCAGGATTGATTTATAGTGTTGCCACTATTTCATTTTTTTATAGATACCCTACGATACGGCCAAGCAAAATGACAAGTCAGTGCTTTAAACTAACCCAAGAATCTATATTACTTGAAAGCAGAACTCAATTTTAATGTATTAATTATGAAGCTAGATAAATGTGCAGATGAAAGCCTGCTTGCCCTTACAATGATGCCACCTAAGCCCTCTGATGTATTAATAAGATCCTTGAAAAAGCCTTCTCTTTACTGTGGGATTTGCTCCTGATTTTTACCTTTCCAATGAACTTTACTAATTAGGCACCGGTGAAAGGTTAAATGAAGTCAGAGTTCATCACAGATGTAAATGTGAAATGCAGACACAGCAGTTAAAATAAGGGACTTCTGGCATAATGCACGGGATGGTATATGTCTGTTGAATTATTCATTGTTAAATATGATTCATAACTTAGGCAAAGGGTAGTTTCTTAACGACCAATTTACCAGAAGAGATAACTTAAAGAAAAATATATATATATGTTAACAGACATGTCAAATGAAATAAATATATCTCACCATACCATGAATCCAAACATCAACCTTATATAGTCCACAAAGGCTCCTCTTCATGCACATATATGGCAGAACAGATCCCTCTGACCCGCAGGCCCTGTTCTACCTTGCCGTCTGAGGCATCTGGGTACCAATGGCTGTCTGAGATCTCCAGGCACATGCCACCCACCTGGCTTTGCCAACACCTGGAGGGGCTTTTCTGTTCCTCTGTTCACCTATTGCCATCACCTGGCCTTTGTAGGGACTGCACATTGAGAGGGCCGAGGCTTCTAGATTCTTTTCCATGTGTTGCTGTTCTAAGGCCTCACCTCGTGCCTGTGATTCCCATTACTCAGTGTCTGGTTACCATGAGAACAACTTGATGCACTTGTGTGCCACTGGGGGAGTAGCCACTTGCCAACTGACTTCTCCTCCCTATCTTCCTGGAACCCCTTTTAAGCTAATGAGTTTGCAACAGTGGAGGTCTATGTGGTGCAGAGAACCTCAACCAGCTTTAAAGCATTTGTTGAAAGGAAAATGATCACATGCATTCTCTCAGCACAGCAACAGATTGAGCAAGGGATTAAAAAAGAGAGTTTAAAATGCAATTCCTCGGTCCCATCCTTTGTACATGCCTGAGTGGATGTTAACCTAAGGCAGACTCTTTAGTTTAAAGGGTTACAGTGGTTTTAAATGGTTCTAATTACTTTGGAGCCTCTGCTCAGGACTGCAGTCTTGCACATGGCAATAGCCACCTTCAGCAGATCCCAGACGAAAGCTCTATCAGTCTTGATATAATCAACCCAAAAGAGACCCTTCTCCTTGTGCCAAGGAATTTTAACATCTGCTTCCATAGCCATTAGGAGGGCAGGTCAGGCTAAGTCAAAGAAGCTTTGCCTGGACTCCCCAGGAGGTTTTTTCTGATGTCTTTTAAGCACCTTAGGTCTTCCAAATCTCTGTTCCCTCTGTTACTATATTTTGAATGAATAAACTTTCTTTCTGTCTTCACTGTCCAATGTTCTTTACTACCCAATGTTCACATCCTTACACAGTAATGGGGAATACTATGGAATGAATAATCCTGATTTTGGTCATCAGCAACACATCCTTACACTTAAGAATCTTTTCTAGCTCCTTCATGACTGCCTCCCCAGTCTCAATCTCCCTCTGATTGGTTTCAGTTTCCCTTTTGGTTGATGATGTAGCCAAGGAATAGAAAGTCTTCAACAATTTCAGTTTCCTCATTCCTCAACCTTAAAGTTGAGTAATTCCTCGGTAGTCAGTACTTTGGTGTTCTTGATGTTCAGCTGTAGTCCTGCTGTAGTTCAGCTGTAGTCCTGGCATAACAGAATATATATTACATATAATATTATATATGTTAATATTTTTGATTGTTTGCCATTGGGGGGACCACAAGTTGGGTAGAACAATGGAATAGAAATATTTTAAATAAATGTTTTTAAAATGATAATGGTATGAGAGTATTAGCTCATTCTGATATTACCAAACCATGGTGTTTTTTTCTGAACTAAGTTATAGGATTCTGATTCAGGAATTTAGGCTATAATACTCTTTATTCAATTCATATATTGGACCCATTAATTTCACTGGCAGTTACACATAAGTAACTAACATGGTGTAGTGGTGAAGAGCGGTGGTTTGGAGCGGTGCACTCTGATCTGGAAAACTAGGTTTGATTCCCCACTCCTCCACATGAGCAGCAGAGGCTAATCTGGTGAACTGGATTTGTTTTCCCACTCCTACACATGAAGTCAGTTGGGTGACTTTGGGCTAGTCACACTCTCTCAGCCCCACTTACCTCACATGGTGTCTGTTGTGGGCAGGGGAAGGGAAGGTGATTGGAAGCCAGTTTGAGTCTCCCTTAAGTGGTATAAAAACCAACTCTTCTTCTTCTTCTAAATGTGCACAGAACTTCAGCCTTGGTGGGATTATTTTTGAGGTGGTTCTGGTGTAGGGTTGGCAGGCATTGGCTGGCAACCGGTGGGTGGGTGGAGAACAGGGAGAAGGACAGCACACTGACAATACAATGCCACTGAATACCCAGAAGTTACATCATGTTTTTGACATGAAGTCAATGTGATGCTCTAGGATTATGACAACACTCTATGGTAAAACTGTAGAGTTTTGTCTGAATCCTAGAGTATCACACTGGTGATATAATGTCACTTTCAGGTATTTGCCAGTAGTGGTGTCACACTTATTTAAGTGATGCCACTTGTTTAATCTCCCCCCCTCTCACACACATACACCAGCACTGAGTGTTAAACAAAGAGGGAGGCTAGGAGTTCTCCCTATTGTGGAGAAAATTCCCAGATCTGTGTTATGTACATGAACAGCTTGCTAATGCAGACAACTTGGAGAGCCAAGTGAAAGTCATTCCACTTCCTTGTACCAAGGATTACAGATTGCCATGTATTTGTACCATTTTATATGTTCACTCTCTCACCACTGCCCTTGACTCTCCATTCGTGACAAAGGCAGGGTACAAATGTAAATAAACTATTACCATTTTGTGTGCATACATTTGTTTAGAACAGGTTTTCAGAATATCATACAGTGATCTATGAAACAGCAAACCAAACAAAAAGAGAATTATGTTAACTTTTATGAGGAAAACCTGCATTTACCCAACTGAGGAAAGCAGAAATCAATTTCAGGTTTTTGATAAGCCATCTTGTTAGGCAATCAACAGGCATTAAGCAACCATTCAATGAGCAGACTTTTATGGCAAGTTTAAATTGTTGTCAGGCTCAGCATCTGCATTTGACTGGAAACAAGCTTTCAGTTGATCCATGATACAATAAAACTTAGATACTTATATTGATTTAGTTGCTCTGAATCCAGGGTTCCATAAAAGAAGTCAGTGGAATAAAACTCATTAATATCAAAATGGTAGGAAGAACACTATTATAATCTAGTTGGCCAATGTGATTCTGGCCTAGATAGACTTTTGGCTTATTCCAGTTGGAATCTTTTGTTCCTGTACTTGGCGATAGATGATAGACAGACAGACAGACAGACAGACATTATTTTTGAGAACTAATGACAAGAACTTCAATGAGTTTATTCACATAACCAATAGCAACTTCAGTTTGAGAGCTTACTTGGAAAATAGGATGCCCAAGTGTGGTTGATACCCTAGCAATATTACTGACTGATTGGCCAGAAGAAGACCCAGCTTGCCCACCGATTGGCCGGGGGAGGAGAATGCTGCTTACTGACGGTTATGCTGCTTACTGACGGCCGAATTTGCCAAATTTATTCGCGAACTCCCGAACTCGCTGAATTCGGCCCCCCTGGTTGCCCGCCAGTTTTGAGTTCGGTTCCTCCCGAACTAAAAACCACTGAATCAGGGGAAATTCGGCTGATTTTCAGTTCGGGCCGAACCGAATTGACAGCCCTAGATTCCAATCCAGATCTCGCCAGCCCTAGTCCAACGCTGCAACCAAAGCACCGCACTGATTATCCTGACCAACACAGTCTGCTTCATCTCCTCATCTCCTGTCTGTTGTGGGGAAAGGAAGGGAAGGCAATTGTAAGCCGGGTTGAGTCCCCTTAAAGATAGAGAAAACCAGGGTATAAAAACAAACTCCTCCTCCTCCTCCTCCTCCTTCCACAGACCTAACACAATGGAAGCATTGTCCGGCTTGTGATTGGGCTTCTGCTCTGCTCCTTTCCCATTCTAGAAGGATGAGATTTTGAAGCAAAGCAGAAGCACCATTCCCCCCCCCACATTCCCATTAAAAACAAGTGATCTAGTTAAGCAATTGTGTGTGTGTGAAGTGCCGTCAAGTCGCAGCCGACTTATGGCGACCCCTTTTGGGGTTTTCATGGCAAGAGACTAACAGAGGTGGTTTGCCAGTGCCTTCAGCAGTATGTTAATTGGTCAGGAATAGATTTTTTTTTGCTTACTGTCATAACATTTATTTATAGTATTTTCCATTGTACCTTGCTACTAGGGCTGTTGAAAAAAAATTCGGTAAAATTCAGATTCGGCAAAATTCAGCCCGTTTTGATTTGGGAAATGCCGAAGTCCGAACTCCCCCAATTTGGATCCATGGAATTCGGCGTGAGATTTGGAATTTGGGAAAAAATTCAGCTGAATAAAGCCATTTAAAGCACATCCGCGCCTTTCCGCGGCTCTGGGGGGGCATGTTTGGAGGTAGAGGTCCCAAATTTTCAGTGTAGCTTGAAGGAACCCTTCTTGCAAGAACCCACAAGTTTTGTTAAGATTGGGTCAGGCCCCCCCGAGTTATGGCACCCAGAAGGGGTCCCCCCAATCTGCTCATTGCAATAAAGCCATTACAAACACATTTGGGGCTTTCTGCAGCTCCGGGGGGGGGGCATATTTGGAGGTAGAGGTCCCAAACTTTCAGTGTAGCTTGAGGGGACCCTTATTGCAAGAACCCCCAAGTTTTGTTAAGATTGGGTCAGGGCCCCCCGAGTTATGGGGCCCGGAAGGGGGTCCCCATCTGCCCATTGGAATCAAGCCATTAAAAACACATTCACGGCTTTCCACGGCTCCGGGGGGGGAGCATTTTTGGAGGTAGAGGTCCCAAACTTTCAGCGTAGCTAGAGGGCACCCTTCTTGCAAGAACCCCCAAGTATTGTGAAGATTGGAATGGGCAGAAGGGGGAACGCCTTCCGGGTCCCATAAGTTGGGACCCCCTGACCCAATCTTCACAAAACGTGGGGTTTCTTGCAAGAAGGGTCCTCTCAAGCTACACTGAAAGTTTGGGACCTCTACTTCCAAACAAGCCCCCCCCCCGAGCCACGGAAAGGCGCAAATGTGCACACGCACCCCCCCCCCCACAGGGATCTCTCTCACACACAAACAGACACTCTCTCTTTCTCTCCCCAGGCTGCACAACAGCTGGGCTCACACACTCAACCACGACTGATTGACTGGAAATAGACCTGGCTTGGCCACCATTGGCCGTGGGAGAATGCTACAAGTTGCTTACTAACTGACGGTTATGCTGCTGATTCGGAGCCCCCGAATTTGCCAAATTTATTTGGTGTTCGCCCGAACTCGCCAAACTCGGCTCCTTGTTTTTTTGCCTTTTAAAAAATTTGGCTCTATCCGAACTGGAAACCGCCAAATCCGGGGAAATTTGGCTGTTTTTCGGTTCAGGGCAAACCGAAACGACAGCCCTACTTGCTACTCTATTATTACCTGTATTGTAATCATTATGTTCTATTGCACATATTTTGTATGACTCATTCTGTTTTCATTCTGTAGATTTACTGTTGTTCTGCAGTGCAACATTTTAGTACAAGTCTTCAATTTTCATGCTCTATTTTTAACATTCAGAGGCCTTTAACAGAAGGTCATTTGGGAGTGATCAGTTACTCTCCAAGCAATTAAATGTATCTCTCTGCCCCCACTTCTAGTGTTGTGGTAATCACTTCCTTATCCTTCACTTTAAAGCTTCTGCAGCAGCTTCTCTCTTCTTTGTCTTTTGTGTGAAGGAGATGGAGGCAAGCACATGTGCATACCATTCCTGTAGATGAGACAATGATAACACCAGCCTGTTTTCCTATCCACCTCTCTTCCTCTTTCATGCATACACACACACCTTTTCTACAGGTGGGAAAGAAGTGTGCTATTGACCCTATGCATCAAATGCCTCTTCCAGGGGAAAAAAAACATAGAGGTAAATGTATAGTGTTTTTTTTTGGGGGGGGGGGAGAAATCTAAGCCTCATTTGAAAAAAGCCTTTCTTTGCTCAGAAAGAGCACCAAGGTAGCAGGAGCACTTGAATCCATGCCTCTTTACACACTGCTTTGTGATTGGCTGTGAGAATAGCCAATCTTCTGTGCTTCCCCTGTTTGGCTATATGCATGCTGCCTTGAAGAGGGGTTTGGAAAAGGGTGGGGCTAAGCTCAACCCGAGAACGGAGTATGCACTCTCTGTGACTCCAGAATGAGCCAGGATGAACAGTTTAATTCGGGCCAGAAGAGGAATGGGAAAAGCCAGGTTCGTTTTGCATTGAAACAGCTTTGAGCTTCCAAGGAATGAGGTAATGTGCATATTGAAAAATTTGATTCTGGCTGAAACAGGGAATAAAGGAAGTTAAAGTGACCATGCATAAAATACCTAAGACTGCCATAAATTGTGATCACAGTCACCATTAACAGGTGAAAAAAGCAGCATCAGTGGTGCTTGAATGCCACTCAGGAATACTCCGATGCTAGGGTTACTTGGACATACCACATTTGCATGAGTAAATTCTAGGTTCATCACTTTCTAGACAAAGTGATGAATCTTACAGCCATAGAAGAATGTGTGTGTGTGTGTGTGTGTGTGTGTGTGTGTAAAATATGAAAAATATATACATATTTTACCATACGAAATGTGAGGCAAAAATTGCCTTGTGACTATTCTTCACCCTAAAAAAATGACCATATGAATACCATATGAATAAATGTTTTTTTAATTCAGAATACAAAAATAACTTACACATTCTCCTTCAGTGATATCTTATTAGAGTTTTTTGGAGGACACAGTCATTCTACCCTTAGACATATATGAGCTGCTATCTAGGACAGCAGCTCCACAGGGGGCTATGGACAGGCATGCATGAATGACTGGCCTATTAGAGCTCAAAAAACTGTCATTATTCAGGGCTCACTATGTGAGGAAGGAGATGTGGGACTCAACTGTGATGTAATGCCTGGCGGTCAACAGCATAAAGGGGAATGTATTTTGGCTTAGCTAAAATTGGCTATGTGAAGGAGATACATTTAAAAAGATGTCTGAAGTAGAGACCTTGACAAGAATTCAGGATCAAGAGTCAAAGGTGGGAAAGTAGCAAAATATTATATGCAGAGTATCTGAGAAAGTTTTTATTGCTGTCAAAATTATATGGTGATCTATTTTGGGAGATGAAACAAGTAACAATATATAGCAGATAATCTTGGAAATACATTCTGATTTACAGAATAATTATGATTCTGTCCAAGAGAGTCTAAATTCATATTTTTTTTCTATGCATGAAACCATATCTGTATTCATGAAGACTTACCAAACCATAGGGTGCAATTTGTGGAATAAATCATTTAATAAAATAGGCCTTTTGCAGAAATATCTGCTTATCTACTAGGGTACGATTTTAATAGAAAACTGAAAAAGTCTTGATGAACAAAGAGAGATGCTGAGCTATATAGGTATGGAGAACACAAGTGATCTTCAAATATTTTAACAGTAGGAAATAACACTCACTCTTGCACAGATTGCATTGAGTATCAATTTTGCTTGGCATTTCTTAATCTTAAACTAAATTAAAATCCTCCAAAGGATCATACTGCTGAAAGCATTTTGCTTTCTTTTGTCCTGTTGCATATCCTCCAAAATTACTATGTCTATAATAGGAAATACTTTTAGCAGCTCTGGTCCCATAAAATATTGTGATAGTGGTGGGTCTTTCTGTCCATTCAGAATTATGAATCTGCCCACCTTGAATGGGATGAGTTTTGTGTATAACTTTCTTTCTCATTTCATAGTAGCTTCTAAAATAATCCCCAAAGCTATTTGAGAGCCAGCATGGTGTAATGTTTAGAGTGTCAGACTAGGACTGGGTTAGAAGCCTTACTCCGCCATGATAGCTTGTTGGGTATTTTGGGCTAGTCACACACTCTTATACAGGGTTGTTGAGAGGATAAAAATCAAGGTGAGGACAATGCAAGCCACTTTGGGTCCCTACTGAAAAGAAAGGCAGGGTATCAATGAAGTGAATAAATAATAAAATAAATACATGCCATTGGCAGGCATAATTAACTACTGATAATATTTAATATCAGGCTATTGTTGATATGGTCATTAGATTGCAGTGGATGTTTTGCTTTCGAATGCTAAATTATTGTAATAATACTAAATAATATATTTTGTACTATTAATTTAACTATCAAAAGCTGAAATGGGGAAATTTCCAAATATTCCTGAGAGTTTATGCTTCCCTTTTCCTGTTGATTCCTTAATATGAAAGAAACGAGAACTATTTTTAGATAATCAACCATTTTTATCACTTCTTCCTGGAGCCACATTGATTAGCAGTAGAAACTATAAGTAGAAGTAAATACATGAGGGAAACTAAGCCATTATGAATCTAGATTATGGAAAGTGGATTTGCTTCATTGATCCATCTAATTCAGAACTATTGTCCTCTAACTGGTATGGTTTACCAAAGCCTCAAGACAGTTTTAATAATCAACCCCAAAAGGGTAGATTAGAGACAATTAGCTGATAATTAGCTGCATTGTTTTTCTGTAGGGATGGTTTTTTAAGTAGTGGATGAATAACTGCCTCTTTGAGTGCTTGAGTAAAGGTGTCCTGAGTTAGTGACTGATTTATAATAGATAATAAGGGTTTGTTAATGTGGTCCTTACATGATTTTATCAGCTAGGATGGGCAAGGATCCAGGCTACAAGTAGCAAACAAGTAGCAAATAACTGAAACTGTTCCGGAAGTCGCAGCGTGCAAGAAAGTGGGATAAGAGGAGGGCATGGGTTGAAGGGGAGTGGGGGATGTGGGCATGGATGGGTGACAATGAGCAGCGGGAGGAAATGCAAATGAGCATGTTGCATGAGGAGCAAAGTGAACTCTGAATCATCTTTTAAAAAACATCAGGGTAAAAGTACTCCCCAAACGCACAGAAAAACCGAGTGACCCCTGTAGATACAAAAACACGTGCAGAACTATTTTTTAAACAAAGTAGTATGGGGGCAGAACTGATTAAAACCACACATTTTGCCTTTAAAAAACAGCAACAATAATCTCTTTCTTTCTGAATATCCAAATTGATAGTGATAGAAAAAATAAAGGCACAGAAATTACACTACTGAACATCCTTGTTTGAATTCTTAGTGACTTTACAGTGAATGTGTTACATTGTGTTACTAGTATGAGGCCCGCTAAAGTAAATGATTAGCTGATGTAATCAAGGCTATTTTGTGCAAGCATGAATTCCAAGAGATTCAATTGGAAGTTTAAAATTGCCTGAACGCTAGGTACCATGGTAATCTTTCTGAAAAACAGTCATTACTAGAAGAAGTGTTCAAAATATGACCCTTTGAAGCTAGGGATAAGGCATCATTAAACTGTGCCATAGTCCAATAGTACAGATTCAAAGGCATCTCCTTAAGTAAAAAAGCTGGGTAAAAGCTTTTACTTGAGAGAGCCTAGACTAGAGGTGCCATGAATTTCACTGAGAATAAGTCCAGCAATATTATTAGAGAGCCAGCATGGTGTAGTGGTCAAGAGCGGTGGTTAGGAGTGGTAGTCTCTAATCTGGTGAACCAGGTTGGTTTCCCCACTCCTACACATGAAGTCCACTGGGTGACCTTGGGCTAGTCGCAGCTCTTTTAGAACTCTCTCAGCCTCTCCTACCTCACAGGGTGTCTGTTGTGGGGAGGGGAAGGGGTGATTGTAAAATGATTTTATTCTTCCTTAAGTGGGACAGAAAGTTGGCATATAAAAACCAACTCTTCTTCTTCTTCACTTCTGTCCTGAAATATTATGGTAACTGTAATTAATTGAGCTTGTTTAACCCAATTGCACTTGTTTAACCCAAAGTTTGTTTTCAAATTATGTGTTTACCCTACATGTTAGATAGATTGTTGAGAGTGGACTTTTAGGAGTACCAGACCATTTTAAGTATTCATGTTGCTTTAGTGAAAATATGCTTTAACCATTAGACACCAATGAATACATGACCTTCTCTCTTGCTCTTATTTCCAAGTGGGAAGTACTTACTTAAGTCTAACCAAGGAAACCTCCTGGAACACATAGCTAGAACAAGGGTATATTAAAGACAGAGTTGAGCTAGTGGCTTCAGCAGTATTAGTGACAGGTTCTGAAATTGTACATGCTGTTGGAATGACTGAATTTGACCTTGTCTCCACCACAACAGTTAAGACCAGCTGCTCAAGAAGATTCCCTTATTATCAGGTCTTGGAGATAATCCATTCAAATGTTCTTGATAGTCTATTTTCAGTGATACTGTACAAGAAGGGAGGCAGGGGGGACTCAAATCCCTGGGCCATCAATCACAGCCTGAATAGGGGCTGCTTCAAGCAGCAGACTGGAGTGTTTTCTAGCCAGCACATTTGGAGACTCCATTCCTTGGGAGCAGAACTGTTAATTGGGAGTGGCTGCAGTGTATACCCTTGACTGAAGAACGGTACACTCCTTCTATCTGGGATGGCTATCCTCTTCCACCGAGCGCACAGCTTCGGGAGGACGCACATGGAGCGGTGAGGGAGGTAGGAGACACCCGCCTAGCCAGCCAGATCAGCCGAATCAACCCTGGCAATCAATGGGGTGACAGATGTCACAGCCAGATCGCCCTCACATCTGACTGCAGTGTGCCAGGTCAAATGGTAGGATGGAAAGTGGGATAAGTAAATCTTGCTAGCAGATTTACTCATGAATAAACGCTGCATGAAAAACTGCCATTTCTTTCCATCGACAGTTCTTCTTTTATTTGTTGCCGAAGTAAGCCTACTCTTGTTCCAATGTGCAGCATATTACAAGGAACTGTGAAGTATAGTGTCTTACTTTTTTTTATTCAGCAATTGTAGCTTTATGGCAGAATCTTCATGCCAGCATTCCTGAGTTCCAGTAGTTTTGCGACAGTATTGCAGCACCGTGATTCAGCAAAACACAATGATTTCATGTTGTGTTGTCACCATCATTTCAAGGACTCCAGGAGTTTGCTAGACCCAGACAAAGCAGAGAAAAGCTAAGGGGTTTGTTGTTGTAGCTTGTCTGCTCTGAACCTTTCAGATAATGCTCAGGGAAGCTCAGATGTGTTGTTCTCACAGTACAGTGGTGTCAGCTGGACCTGCTGTTTATGTTAACATACGTTTAGTAAATGCCAACTCAATATAATTCTTGTGGGATCCCTATAGGTGTTATTATTTCTTTTCTGATCTCATAAATGGCTTCCTTGTACCTGATTTGATCTTCAGATTTGAATTTTTATCTATTATAATTGGGTAATTAGAAAAATCAGGTAATTTGCTTAATGGCAGCATTGTACCATTTCTTTTTTGTGGGAACCTAATCTAAAACATATGTGTTAAAATCCACTGATAGTATGACTTGCATGACTTGGTCTTTTGAGATGCACAATTAGGGTCAGAGTTGGGAAGAAAACTTATCAGAAGATATTTACATCACAATAATCCAATTTAGATTGCACAAATGCCTTTTTATTATCTGATTAAAATTGATCTCTGATTTTTCTAGTACAGAGTTGATGCAAGCAGTGTAGCTAGGAGCTTGGGGGCGGGGAAGGATTGCCAGGTCCCTCTTTGCTACCTGTGGGAGGTTTTTGGGGCAGAGCCTGAGGAGGGTGGGGTTTAGGGAGAAGAGGGACTTCAATGCCATAGAGTCCAATAGCCAAAGCTGCCATTTTCTCCAGGTGAACTGATCTTTATTGGCTGGAGATCAGTTGTAATAGCAGGAAATCTGCAGCTACTACCTGGAGGTTGGCAACCCTAAGTAGAAGCAGTCACTCTTGGTGAACAGATGGCCTGGCAAGCAACTATGTTTGCTTAACTCCTAAGTTGGCAAGCAAGATATATAGAAACTTCCAATGTGGTGCAATGATTAGAGTATAGGTTTAGGATCTGGGACCCACATTTAAATCTCTACTCTGCCATGGAAGCTTGGTGAGCCAGTCACACACTCTCAGCTTAACCTGTTGGTTTAATTCCTTTAAGCAGGAGGCCTCTGTTCCTACATGTTCTTCGCACCCTGGTGGCTACACAACTGTCAATAAGAAGTCACAGACTCCAAAATATTACTGATGTGAATTAAATGGTTTATTGGGAGGCACAATTGCATAAAATGCTACAAAAGCAAACTACAAACAGAATCAGATGCATGATATATGAATACATGGGAGAAGTCATGGATATAAAACCACCAGAAAGATGTGTACAGCTGCAGCAGATAGTATGGAATACATAAATGGGCAGTGCATAAGCATAAGCAAATGAGACATGAGTGTGCAGTACAGTTCTAAACCAGTCCCCAGTAGAGGACATATTAGGCAGTGGAGAGATGAACCATGAACCACAAGGTCTTGCACATACACCATGGAAACAAAAGGTGGAAAACATAGACCAACCTTAATGCATATTGTCCAGTCTGAATATTAAAACACTACTTGCCACTAGGGTTGCCAGGTTACGCTTTGCCACCAGCAGGAGGTTTTTGGGATGGAGCCTGAGGAGGGCAGGGTTTGTAGAGGAGAGGGACTTCAATGCCATAGAGTCCAATGGCCAAAGCGGCCATTTTCTCCAGGTGAACTGATCTCTGTCGGCTGGAGATCACTTGTAATAGCAGGAGGTCTCCAGCTAATACCTGGAGGTTGGCAACGCTACTTACCACCCTATCACCCTCCCACCTTTCTAGTTATAGCTCAGTTGCCTAGCAAGCAAGCTGATGCAGTTTCATAGCTACCTCACCAAGGATCCAGGAAAACTGAAGAGGCAGAACCCTTTCAAACTTGTGGCCCTCTCAACTAGGGCTGTCGATTCGGTTTGTCCCAAACCGAAAAAAAGCCGAATTTCCCCTGATTCCGCTGTTTTTAGTTTGGATGGAACCAAACTCAAAAAAGGCGGGAAAACGAGGAGCAGAATTCAGCGAGTTCGGGGTGTTCAGCGAATAAATTCAGCAAATTTAGGGTTTGGCACAGCAGCATAACCATCAGTTAGGAAGCAGCATTATCCCGTGGCCAGTCGGTGGCCAAGCTGGGTCTTCTTCTGGCCAATCAGTCGTGATTGAGTGCATGAGCCCAGCTGCTGCATGGCCCGGGGAGAGAAAGAGAGAGTATCTGTTTGTGTGTGAGAGAGATCCCCCTTGGGGGGGAGGGTACATGTGCACATTCGAGCCATTCCGTGGCTGCAGGGGGCACATTTTTGGGGGTAGAGCACACAAACTTTCAGCATAGCTTCAGAGGACCCTTCTTGCAAGAACCCCAAGTTTTGTAAATATTGGGTCAGGGGGGCTGAGATATGAGCCCCAAAAGGGGTCCCCCCTCCTTAATGTGCATCTCTGACAATGGGGGTTTGCAATGAGCAGAGCTTGCCACCCACGCCCAAAGCTCCCAGCCCCAACAAACAGCTGAGCTGCACGGAGCAAGGACGGGGCAGGTGCGAAGAAGATGGAACAGAAGACATCCTCAGTAAGACCCGTTTTGGAGCTTTTCTCTATACTTTTTCCCCTGTGTGTGTGTGTGGGGGGAAAGCAGAGTCTGTGTGTGTGTGGGGAGGGAGCAGTTTCTGTGGGTGGGTGGGGAAGCCAAAGGGGGCTTTCACCCATTCTGCCTGGGGTGTGTTTGCCCCCTCGAGTCTCTCTCTCCCTGGTTTGAGGGGGGGGGGCTTCAGTTGTGTGTCCTCAGGTTTTCCCTCATTCATAAGATCGGTTAGGTCAATTTTGATGCTTGCTCAAAACTGGTTTTCAAATTGTGACTTAAAGAATGCATTTGCCTGGTCCCGAGTCCGAATCAAAAGGGGAAATTACACCCCTCCTGCTCCTTTAGCGTGCCTCTGTCCCTTTCCATGGTTTGCAAACTCCCAGGCGTCACGTGTTGCTTTGCATGGTTTGCAAACTTCTTTGCACCTGCCTCGCCCTTGCTCCCTGCAGTTCAGCTGTTTGTTGGGGCTGGGAGCTTTGGGGGTGGGCGGCAAGCTCTGCTAATTGCAAACCCCCATTGTCAGAGATGCACATTAAGAAGGGGGAACCCCTTTCGGGGCCCATATCTCAGCCCCCCTCACCCAATCTTTACAAAACCTGGGGGTTCTTGCAAGAAGGGTCCTCTGAAGCTACGCTAAAAGTTTGGGACCTCTACCCCCAAAAATGCCCCCCGGAGCCGTGGAAAGGCGCAATTGTGTTTTTAATGGCTTTATTCGGCTGAATATTTCCCCGAACTCCGGCTGTCACGCCGAATTGCACAGACCCGAAGTGGGGGAGTTCGGACTTCAACATTTCCCGAATAAAAATGGGCCGAATTTTGCCAAATCCGAATTTTACTGATTTTTTTTCCCAACAGACCTACTCTCAACCCTCAAACTCCTGAGAGCTTGGAGGAGTGCACCCTTTGAAGATAGGCCTTTGGGGGCCTCAAAACACAGCATCCTTATGGGAGGTGGACCATAGACAGAAAGGGCCAGTGCTGCCCCAAAAGAATAGGCTGCTACCTAGCCTGCCTTCCTCTTGGACTTTTCTACATTTCCTTTGGGCAGGGGTGGTAGCATGTGACACCCCACTCCTCAGAGGTGGAAACAGAGGCATGGAATTAATTGGTTACTTTGGCACCAAAGTCCAGCAATCCATGCTTCTCCTCACCCCATAATATCATGTAGGGTCAAGCACAATTGGGGTCATTTGGTGGGATTTTTTTTTCTGTTGCAAAATCCATTTGAACAAGTTTTAGGCAAGCTTCCCCCTCCCAATGAACATTTTCTCTTTATATTAACTGGTACTTTTCAAGTATTTATAGCAACTTGTGGTGGTTAGATGTTCCTTCTGGAATGCAAAACAATCACCCAGTGCTGTATTGCTGCAGTCTCAACAAAGGTTACAATTTCTGGTGGAAAATGTCAGATTCAGGGTCTAAAATCCTTTTAGTTCAAATATGGAGGCAGTTAACTGGGCTAATCAAAAATGAACCTGACCAAAATAACCTACCTCACAGGATTGTTGTGATGTTAAAATAGAAGAGAGGATAATCCAATTTCTTTAAAAAAAATAGATTCAAAGATAGCTATGATAGCTTTCTTTTTAACCTTTTCTTGTACCAGAATTCTGTTCCTGGTTTTCCAAAGGAAAGGAGATTCCACTAAATTTTAATGCCCCTCCAATGGACCAGAGTTGACAGTGGACAGATTTGACTGGTAAATCATAATGTGAACATAATAGCATGACATACCCCATGTGCCCTATTATTCTTTCAAACATGAATTCAAAATATACTGCCTGATGAGTTCAGAGACATCCACATGGAGCAATGGAAATTTGCATAAAGCTTCAAAAGGGACCATGCAATTAGTGATTGAATGGGGGGAATCCACTTTCCATTTTCCCTGCTCTATGAGCCATTGCTGATATTCACTGTTTAAAGCTTAATATAAAACAATATCAATTGATCTTAGATGAAAACATTTTATGGAGATGTTAGACAATCACAGTCAAGGGATCACATAATGTTTGCTTATCAGTTTTTTAAAAATAAGATAGGGAATAAATGGATAATGATTGGCAAGTAGCAATTTTCACTTTAACATGGACAAAAAAGTAACGGACTGTGACCTATTACTTTTTTATATTAAAAAAATTCAGTTTAAAATCTGCTGGTACATCACAAACTGGATCATAGAAATCTATAAAAGTGTGTCTCAACCTTTGCCATAACTTTTCTCCTCATAGATACAGACAAAACTCAAAATAGATAAACTGAATGGAACAGGACAAAATGTTCCCTTTTATTATCTGTCTTTGTTGTCTGCAAGTCTCTCATGGAAGGGATCAGAGCTTCTCTAGGGAGGGCAACATCATAGTTTGCAAAAGATGAGCTTAGAACATATGTGAAGAAATGGACATTGCAGTTATCTTGTTTGTTCTGATCTCTGAATCATCAGAAGGCATGTTTCATTGTGTTTCATAGAGGTATAAGAATCTGGGACTTGGTCAAGTATGAAAGTAATGTTCAAAAAATGCAACT
The DNA here is from genome assembly GCF_029931775.1 of Euleptes europaea. Lineage (NCBI taxonomy): Eukaryota > Metazoa > Chordata > Lepidosauria > Squamata > Sphaerodactylidae > Euleptes > Euleptes europaea. The sequence continues at coordinate 84,849,492 of NC_079315.1, read as the reverse complement.
GCCAAGTCAATGATTTTAATATGTTTTATGTGGCACACACACTAGGGGTGTGCATTAGGAAATTCCAGAGCTGAAGATATACATAGAGATTTCTGGTTCAGGTCATTCCCATGATTTTCCAGAATGATAACACAAATCCAGGATTCTTAGGTATCTTCAGGGACTGCTAGCTGGCTACAGCATGTGCTCGTGATTTTCTTTGATTGTACAGATTTCCCAGGAAATGACGTTTCTCCCTTCCAATCGGCTCCAATGTTAGCCATCATTACTGCTATCTTCATTTATCATGGACAGCCTAAAAATGTGCTTAGAGGTAGGGCTGTTGGAAATTTTTTTTTTTGGTAAAATTCAGATTCGGCAAAATTCGGCCCATTTTTATTTAGGAAATGCCGAAGTCTGAACTCCCCCAATTCAGATCTGTGGAAATTCGGCACGAGATTCGGAGTTCGCAAAAAAAAAGCCATTAGAAACACATTCGCGGATTTCCACGGCTCTGGGGGTGCATTTTTGGGAGGTTGAGGTCCCAAACCTTAAGGGTAGCTTGGAGGGACCCTACCCAATCTTCACAAAAATTGGGGGTTCTTGCAAGAAGGGTCCCCTCAAGCTACACTGAAAGTTTGGGACCTCTACCCCCAAAAATGCCCCCCCAGAGCCACAGAAAGGTGCAATTGTGTTTTTAATGGCTTTATTCGGCCGAATTTTTCCCTGAACTCCGGATCTTATGCCGAATTGCATGGACCCGAAACGGGGGAGTTCGGACTTCAGCATTTCCGAATAAAAACGGGCCGAATTTTGCCGAAACTGAATTTTACTGAATTTTTTATCGACAGCCCTAGTGGGAGATGGGGGTAGGCAGAGCCTGAGGAGGGTGAGGTTTGGTAGGGGAGGGACTTAAATGCCGTAGAGACCAATTGCCAAAGCAGCCATTTTCTCCAGGTGAACTGATCTCTATCGGCTGGAGATCAGTTGTAATAGCAGGAGATCTTCTGCTATTACCTGGAGGTTGACAACCCTAGGGTAGGGTTGCCAGCTCCTGGTTGGGAAATTTCTGGAGATTTTTGGGGTGGAGTCTAGGAGGACAGGTACATCAGTGGAGTGTATTGCCATAGAGTACACCCTCCCAAGCATCCATTTTCTCCAGGATAACTGATCTCTGCAATCTGGAGATGAGCTGTTATTCTGGGAGATCCCCTGGCCCCAAGTGGAAATTGGCTTTCTTTTACTACAATGGTTGGCCCAGCCTGCCCAAATTATTGTTTCCTATCTTCAATTTACACATCCAGTGTTTACTATGGACAGTCATGCAGAGAAGTTTAACAGAAACAAACAAGTCTGTGGGCTAGCTGAGGGTCCTGAGGTTTGAAATAATAGCCTAGAGGTCCTGAAAATGAGCCCCAAAATCTAAATGTCAGGACAAAAGCCTGAGATGTGGAACTCTGATTTTGTGTCAGATTGCTGTTACTTCCTCACAGCCCTATTAGGAAAATAAAAAAGGTAAAGATCTTCACAGATCAGACATGGTCTGGCAGCATAACGTAATCTAGGCAACAGGAACAGGAGAGGCAAACTGGAAGTCCAACTCAATAGTGTATTTTTTAATCTCATGTTAAATAGTGGCTTAGCCAGTATTTCAGATTTCCTTCTTGCAATCTAGTTTAGGATTTTCTAAAAATAGTGTAAGCTCCACCAACCCAAATTGGTTTTTTAAGTATTCAAATTAGTAAATGAGGCCGGTTCAGATGTAGTTACATTAGCAAAATGCAGAATGTCTTAATACAAGTTCCTCCAATTAAGATAAGTGAGTCTGGCACTTAAATATTCAAATTATTCAATAAAATAATAAGCATGGCTGAAAATAGCTTGTAACCCTTGCAGAAACCTTTTCCCTCAAAGATTCTAAACAATTATTATCAATCCTGAAAGAAAATGTCCTGGTAGAGTTAATTTGAATGTCTTTTAAAATTAAATAGGGATTCAGTTTGGTGACTTGATCAATCTCTACATTGCAAACTGAAACTTGTACTTCATTATGTATAGTTAATCACTACAATAAAAAAAGGTTTCTTTGCATTGCAGGAATAGATTAAGAATTAATGAACAAATAAAGACCAAGCGTGGGATCCCCCCCCCAATCTGATTCAGTCCAACACTTTTTATTTTAAAACTGGCTTGTGGATCAAATTTTGAATGATTAGAACTGTATTGAAAATTATAATTGCTCTGGCTAATTGCTTACCTCTTATTTTTGAGCTGGAAGAGTTGTAAAAGAAATATAATTTGTAGGAATCAACTGAAATCTGTTTTCTTCCACTTTCTGTAGGTAGGATCATCACCATATCTAAATTCAATACAAACTTCTACATCCAGTTGAGATATTAGGTAAGAGATAGTAGGAAAGGTTAAAAAGAATCTGTTTGGGTATATCTGTAGAGCAAAGAACAGGTTTAACAATAAAAACTTGATGTAACCTATTGACCAGAAAATCCTTTATAGTGCTGGTTTTGAATTTTAAAGCCCTTGGCAAGCAGGATATCTGAAGGATTGCCTCTCCATGTATCAACCAATGCAAGGCCTTTGTAGTGCTTCTCACATTTTGTTCCCCAACCCCTTGTGTGGCAAATTCTGTCTACGTCTATTCCTAAATTTATTTAATTGCTGCCAGGTTTTTGTAGCAGTCTTCCAAAGGTGATTGGCAAGAGCTGTACTCTTTCAAAGGGCTTTTCCATGAGAGAATGTTATCTTCCTAAGTCGAGGTATATGATGTGGTGTCACCAATATTTGGATGATACCTGGCTCTACCTTTCTTTTCCACTGAATTCCAAGGATGCTACTGATATTCCAAACCAGTGCTTGAAGTCAGTAATGGGATGGATGAGTGTGAACATGCTGAAACTTAACCCTGACATGGCAGAGGTGCTCTGGGTTAATAGTAGGGGTGTGCATTTGGTAAACCTGAACCAGAAAAAAAACCTGAGTAATAGCTTTTCAGTATTTTTCGGAGGAGTTTTTACCCGGAAAAAAAAAAAAAGCAGGGAGCTAAAGGAGGCCAAAAAGCAGATCACGAATAATGCTGAATTTCTTTAGCATCATTCAGGGCTGCTTTGTCCTCACAGACATTTCCCCCCTTCGCTCTCTCCCTCCCCCCTACTTAGCTGCTGGTTGAGTCCTTGTTGCTGTCGTATCTGATGTTCATGCATAAGAAAGGGTTTTGAAAAGATGCTTGGGTCCATTCTCCCCCCCCCCCCCGCACACACACACACATACACACCATTCCTTTTAAAGAACTAGGTTTGTTTTAATGGTTTTTAAAATGGCACTTGGGTTTCCACTGGGGGGGAGAGGGGAACTGGACGTTTTTCTCATATTAAGCACTACAGCCAATTACAAAGCAGCGTTTTCAAGGGGCGGGTACTCAGTTGCTTCCAGATTTAAGCTTGGTGACTTTAATGGGGCATAGCCAATTTTGGGATTCGCGACACAAATGTGTGGGTTGAGCAAGCATCAAACCCCAGGTAAAACTCCCATGCATACATGACCAATCTTGATCAAATGTTAGCCTATCACCTGGTCAGTTCAGCTCATGTCAAACAGCCACAAATGCCTGCAGAACTGGTCTGTATCAGGTTTTTGCAGAACAGTGGATGCACAAAGACACTATCCATTCAAACCAATTAGCAGCCATTACCATTGTTAGAGGCTACTTAAACAAATGCCAAAAGGTAGGACTGTGTTAAAATTTGTGACTGATTGTAAAAGATTTCCTGCAGGCTAGATGCCATCTCTAAGGATTTCGTCCTCCACCACAATACAGTTTCTCACCTACCACAAGCACCAAAGTTCCCAGCTGGAGTGGTGTAGTGGACTGTTGGACTAGGATCTTGGAGATCAAAATCCAAACATCCACAGTGCCATGAAAGTTTGCTGGGTGAACTTGGGCCAGTCACACGCTCTCAGACTAACCTGCCCCAATGGGGTGTTGTGAGGAGGAAAAGAGAACAATGAAAGCTTCTTTGGGCCCCTGTTGGGAACAAAGGAGTGGTGTAAATGAAGTGAATAAACAAATAAAACTAGTTTGAAAGAAAAGGATCTAGGCTTGAGTGTAAACCCACTCAAGCCTGGGTTGATAACAGAGGTAAAACTGACGAGTACAACATGCCTTGCTTTTTGAAGTCAGCGAGAACAAAATTTGTTCAGAAACGCACACACAATGGAGGTAAATAGTAACACTTAACCAGCTGTTATGGCTTGTGAGATTTTACACACTATATACCACAGGAAACCACTCTCTAGGCAGGGTTATAATATGTCAATACAGCCTTCTGCTGCAACTAAGTTAAACAACAGATCTAGCAAAACCCTGCGGGTCCACTGTAATACCCTTCTATATTCAGTTCCTGAACAAGGAAACTTAACCAAAGATCAGATATCACCTCAGATCTTTAACTCACACTCCTCTTAGATTAAACCTTCTCTGTCAACCTACCTTCTGACACGACTTTCCCCTATTAGATTTTAACTTTTTTCCCTGTATACGGCTCCTACTGGTTAATTCAGGGCAGTGCTCTGATTTTATCATGTGTATCTGGGGTGCATTTTGGTGTACTTCATTAATTGAACTAAGCTCTGGACCAACTGTGTGTAGACAGAGCAATAAAGGCTTCACAAATAGCCCTGTCATAAAATCTGTATATGCATTGATCAGATGTTCTGTGAGGAGGTTTGAGCAGCCGAGGGGAGCAAAAGTCATCAGATTTCCCTTCCAAACTTATGCAGGCTCTCAAAGTTGGAACCATGCTGTAAGGCTCCCCTGTTTGTGGGTCAAAACCCAGGACTGGCTCATCCTCCACCTTCCTTTCTGGCATTGGCCTAGAATGGGCCTCAGAAGTATGAGAAGAGTGGGATTCAGCTTCAATGCCCAACTGAAGGCATTGTTTTTGTCCTTTAAAGACCTACATGACTTGGTACCATGGTATCTGAAAAACCATCTTGATCCATATGTTCCTGCTCAAGAATTAAGATCGTGGGAAGATGTCCCATCAATTGAAGAGTATGAGGGGAGAATCTATTTTAAAAAAAAAGTTGTCAGGCAGATTTTTAAAAAACCTATTAACAAAATAACCATACAAATTAAAATCTACATTTTTTTCAGAGACTACATTTTGTCAAACTTTTGTTCTGTGCCAATTTGTATCGTGAAATTTATTTCATTATCTATCCAGCATTTCATAACATTATGGAAGTGTTTTGATGCGGTGTGCATACATCTATAACAGCTTGAGTCTGTTAAAGGGAAAAAGAACCTATTCCATAGCCAGCTGAGGCTCCTGAACCAGAGTTGATTCTCAGGTAGGTCAAGTGAAGCCACCAAACGGAGATTATCATGTTTAATTTATGACACTGTGGTGAGACAGAAATCTCACAGGAGTCCTTGTCTATTGAACACAAATGAAACAGAGAATTCATTATGGTATCTTCTCATGATGTATGCAGATCAAAGTCAGGTATGCTATCATTTAACAGGCCAACCTTTTTCATTAATAGACACTGGGGTTTTTACTTTCATGTCAAAGTCAGCAGAAACAAATAACTCTGAAAACAACATAAATTAATTTGAATGGGAAAAAGGGCAGGGAATTAATTACATAGAATCAGCTGTGGTACCAATGTTGTTACATCTCTTGGCATTATTTACTATATATGAAGGCCAGTACAATAGTGCAGTCAATTCTTGCTACATTTCCCAGATGTGTTCTCAATTTATTTAAAGACAGACAAATGGCCCGAATAAAAGCAACCAGGCAGCTTCTTCATAGGAGTCAGTGCTGCACATGCTGTTACACTGTTTCCCATTTACTTTATACTGGTCTTGTAATTCGACATGGAAAGTATCTCATTACAGTTTTAAAGTGAAATATAACCTTGCGGCAACATTTTATAGCTCATCTCTGCCCTTTGTCTAGCCAAGGTTTTAAGCCATTTGAAATTAAGCATATAGTTCAATCATTTTTTATGGAATGTTCCACATGTGGAATGGCCAATAAGTATCCAGTCTATCTCCTGCCAATCAGTTCTTGAGGTACTTTACAAAAAGCAATAAAATAAAATCTCATTGAATTCCATGTACTGCCTTTAAAAAAAATGAAAGAGAGGAGAGGGAAAAGCAGCCAACAGAGCATCCCTGAAAAGTACCTGAAAAATAAGATAAAATGATGCCTTCAGTCAAGTCCTTAAGGAGGAATAAAAGGGGAGGGAAATAGTTATCACAAATTAAAAAATATGTATTTTTAAATTTATTTTACTTTTTCTCTGACATATTCCTTTTTTTTCTCTTATGCCATATTTACAATATTTTATGCCATTTATTGGCCATTGATGAAAAAGGTGCCAATTTTAACTGCAATATTTGTAGGGGAGTAGTCAGTATGGTTGTAAAAAAGGACGACTGCAGAGAAACTTGACAAAAGGAGCTTCGACTCTCAGACTTATGTCCTGGAAATCTTGTTGGTCTTTAAGGTGTTGCTGGACTCAAATCTTGCTCTTCTACTGCAGACCAACATGGATGCTCACCTGAAACTACATAATCAAGTCGGAGTTGTTATGCAATTTGGCATACGCAGCATACAGCAAGTGGGCCATGTCTATTCTAAAATCCCAATCCCAACCCTCAGAGGCCCAATGCCAGCTTTAAGTTTTAAAAAAACCCTCCCCCCTCCAAAAAAAAGTTTTTATCTGAACACACTGAGAGAGTTGTGGAGTGGATGCTAAAGGCTGATTTCACACAGAACCTTTAAAGTTATCCGTGTGAACTTCAAAAACCATGCAATGATGTGTTTTAATCTATTTTACTGGTTACAATATCCCCCCACACACTTTCCAACCAATATGTCTCCAAAGCCATTGACAACAAATTAGTGTAATAAAATCACATCAAAACACTTAGCTTAGCCCGAAAGCTCTCTGAAACAGAACAGATTAGATCTTTTTCTTTCTGTATACCATCATTGAAAGAGCCATGTGTGCATTCCTCAGGAGAGTATTTTACAATGCTACCAAAAAAACCCTGTTACTAGCTACCATAAACTGTTGTTGATGAAAATTGATGGGGAAGGTCATATAGAACAAGTAGGGTTGCCAACCTCCAGGTATTAGCTGGAGATCTCCTGCTATTACAATTGATCTTTAGCTGATAGACATCCGTTTCCCTGGAGAAAATGGCCACTTTGGCAATTGGACTCTATGGCATTGAAGTCCCTCCTCTCCCCAAACCCTGATCTCCTCAGGCTCTACCCCAAAACCTCCTGCCGGTGGCAAAGAGGGACCTGCCAACCCTATGAACAAGGTATCCTGGTCCCAGACGCTTTAGGCCTAAGGGTCCAAACCAACTTTGTGAATTGAATACAGCACATGTGTAAATGTTGTCCAGCCCGTCATGAGTGTTTTATACAGAAGGCAACTGCAAAGCCATGTTCTGATGATGCAGTACACTGCACACACACACCCCATGCCGGGGGAACTACAAGCATCACTTAGAAAATATTTTAGCCCCAATTCTGATTACACCAAATGTATAGTCAGTACATTGATTATGTTTTTAGATATGCATTCCACAATGTCATGTTCCTAAAGTAGTGGCACACACATAAGTTGATGGTGCACACACACATGAGTGAGTATAGAGGGTTTCTGATGAAAATATCCCCTTCGCATGTTTACCCTATGCCCAGAAGGGCAATTCTTATATTGTACCAGCACACAGATCACCCTTACTAGATTAAGGTGCAGATGTGTTGTCTGCGTGTGCGTCCGTGTACGTATGCACAGAGGGGTTTATATGAATACAGATTCCCCCCCCCATCAGATATATCAAAACATTAAGTCAATAGTGGCCATAGTTAGGAACAAACACTTATGAAATTCCAACAATTAGATTCTATTTGCCATCAATTTATACATTTTCTGCAGGGCCTGTTGTCTGGTATCAGCAATAATGTAACCACTATGCTCATGATTACAAAACTAGAAAAAAAAGCTAAGTAACTATGCTTTGATAATGATATGCAGTCTTAATCTGCAGAAAGTGCTTTTGCATTTGTTACCTTGAAACAGACAGGTAATTATTTCCTTGGACTAACTGAAAGGCAGAAGTAATGCTTTAGACACTTGTAGATAACTGTGATCCTCCCCCCTTTTTTCAATTATATATAATAATAGTTACACAATAGTCTACATTATGTGTACAGGATACAAAACCTATTAGAGAAAAGAGTCAGGCACAACTGACTCTTTCTTGTTAAGTGAAAAATAAAGAATGTTTTAAGACTATATTACCATAAATAATACTTGTAACTTCAATTATTCCCACTCATGTTAATGGATCCATTTCATGATTACCCTGGTATACACAGTTTTTGGAGCTGTCTTTGGTTTCTGCATTCTGGATGTAGCTATGAACCATTAAAGGGGAAACAAAGAATTCTGCACCATTCTATATTCTACAGAATTTCGGTGAATGTGAGCTTATTCACTCTCTGGGGAAAACATTGTAATGAAGCCATGTCTACAAAGCTTGTGGGACAATATTTGGCATGGGATAATCCACAGATGTGTCAACATGGGGCTTACTTCTAATTTGGCAGGAAAAAAGGTACAACACAAACACTATGACACAAACAGTGTACATTTAAGCATCAATAAAATGCAGGGTAGGTAGGACCTGTGTCTGTAAATACACATTAAATAAAAGCATGAAAGCAAGAATTCCCTAAAATACTTTTCCCCTGGAATTTGTCACTGAGTTGAAGAAGGCTTGTACAAGCTTCAGCTTACTATTGGCACTTTTAATCCAGAACTATGGTGTACCACCAAGATGTTGGTCGATTCTCTTAATAGATTGTTTGGAAGATTCAAAGCTTGGTCCAGTTGATCATGTGGTGAAGCAAATACCTAATTGCCCTCTTTCTCAGCTAGGCCAGTTTTCATCATGCAACAAAGTTAGTATCAAGAAAAGAAAAGAAGAAGCATTCACTACTGTTAAACCAGGGATTAATTTGCCTCAATCCCTCTCCAAATAATTTTGAGGGTTTCCTCTGATTGGGAGTGGGGGAGAACATTTTTTTTATCTGCTTCATTATTTTCAGGAGAGATGGGGTAAATTTAGATAAATTAAACCTAGTCATAGGAAGGAGGTTTTTGGGGCGGAGCCTGAAAAGGGTGGGGTCTGGGGAGGGACTTCAATGCCTTAGAGTTCAATTGCCAAAGCAGCCATTTTCTCCAGGTGAACTGATCTCTATCGGCTGGAGATCAGTTGTAATAGCAGGAGATCTCCAGCTACTACCTGAAGGATGGCAACCCTATGAGTAGGCCATAACAAGTTTGGCACTGATAAGGGCGGGTTGTGCATGTAGGGTAGGGATGAGTGGAGAACAGCCTGAACCATCAGGCAACAGTATAGGTGGAGCTGGGAGTATTTTTCCCTCCAAAAAAGAATCCTCCATTTCCTGAAGGTGAGGAGAAGGCATGAGTGATGGTGGTAACTGAGCTGGTTCCTCCTCCTCCAAGACTATTGGAAACTCGGTAACAGCTGGAGCTGAAAGTCTCCGTTCCAATCCTTTTGAACAACATGAAGTAGGTGCCTTCTCTGCATGCTTAGACATATGCTTAGAAACATTGTATAAGTGGTTGTAGAAAACACAGAGATTAAACAATTGGAAAATATATTCACTACCAAACAGAGGAAAAACAGTGCAGACATGAAAAGATAAAATGTTTCATTAAATGGTGCAAACAATTAGTGCTGAAACAGCCTTAGATTTGTCTTTTTGGGGGGAGTGGTTGAGAAGCCCTGTATTGGGAAGAAGACAGAAGTGGTGACTGGCACTGATGACAAGGCAGGTCCAAGGACAAAACTGATTGCACTAAGGACACGGACTCTGGTTGGGACGACTGCTCCCACGCAGCTCCATGCTGCTGGGATATTGGAGCTGGTCTGGGCTTTCCCCCAAAGGGCTGCCTTGAAGCGAGACACCCTATCAATCGGGGCTTTTGAGGTGAAGCTCTGGCAGTGGCAGCATGCCCAGACATCAGGTGACTCACTGAGACACAGGGAACACAAAGAGTGTTCATCGATATGTATCATTTTGGTGCCGCGTTGGGCACCCTTTTTGAATAAAGAATGCTGGGCTATCTTAGAAGGGTAAGTTAATGATGAAAAGGACTCACAGAAGTGAGAAGAAACATGAATGGAAGAAAAGACATCTTCTGTCAGAGGCGGAGAAGGCACTGAAGGAAAATAGTGCCCTCTTCCCATGGTGCACATCAATTTTGATGTTGCATGCCTGAGGGGAGGAGTGCCTTTTCAGTCATACTAACCTAGAAAGTTCTTTCTCCGCAGCTGGCTTGCACATGCGCAGTCCCAATGTGGAATAGTGAAGATGAACTATGAGTTGGCCATAATCAAAACTAGAAACTATGATCTAACCATTGTTGCCAAATTTTGCAAACAAACTATGATTGGCCTATGCCAATTATAGCTTGCCCAGTTAAGATGCAATACAAATGTCATTACATAGTTTCCAAAGAAAGAAATGAAGGGGGCATGTGGGAAAGAAAGCAGGTAAACCAATGGCAGCTTCTCACTTTTCCAGTACATGGTCTGGAGAATTTGGAGACTTATTTCTAAACTGGCCCCCTGTTAATCCATTTTTTTTTGTTCTATTATTGCATAGTATATTATAATTGTAACCAGTTATTTAAGGTCATTTACTGTGGTAAATAGATTGTGTTGTTAATAGTTATACAACTTTAATAAGTATAAAGTAGACTGAATATGTATAAGTTCAGCAAAGAATGATTCACCCTAACAAAGAATCTGAACAAAATCATTGGTATATTTATAGAACAGGGTTATTTGCATAGAACTGATACATCCAAGAGAATAGAAGCCAGTGTGCATCACTTTGACACCAAATTGCAGTGAATAATTACACCTTTGGATTTCCTCTTTTTCCAAAACCTTGTTCAGCTTTCTTTCAGATTGATGTACAATATTTACCCCAATTGCTGACTGCAGCACTTTGTTCCATCTCATTAATTTAAAGAATAAGGAGCATCAAGGAATATCAGGAACATCATTAATCCAAGACCCAGTTCTTTATGTTTAACTCCTAACCAGTTTATTAGAGATTTTATATTTTTTATGATCTGAGCAAAATGGATGAAAACTCTAACATGATGAAGGCACTTTTAGAACAATACCTTTTGATTGTTGTTATGGATACACACCATGGGATGCAGAGCGCATCTTTCTGATTCAGTCCTTCTCAGTTCTGAATATATTCTCACCTACCATTTCAAGTACAGTAGGTTACTCCTGACATTATTTTAGCAGTATTTATTTCTATACTATCTCCTCTGCCACTTCAGTGTTCTGCCATTTGCTGCTGTGTCCCTGCCCTGAGAAGAAACAAGGGTAAAACATAGGCTGCTTTTGAAAATGGTTCACAGTGCAATCCTAAGCATTCCGTGCCCATTGACTTCAAGGATTATGTTGTCAGAAGCTTAAACTGAATGTGGCTGCTCATTTATAGGCTGGAATGTGTTACTGTCCACATATTACCCATATTTTAAAAAGTGTCTATTAGATTTTTTTCAGTGGTTACTGGTTTGTTTTCTGGGTCGTATTGAAAGTGTGGCCTGTAAACCCCAGCATGGTCTGTGCCTAGGGTACTTAAAGGACCACCTCCTCCCACATTGTCTTGACTGAACACTGAGATGGTCATTACCACAGGCACTCCTCCCTATCCCTCCTTTGAATGAAGTGAGGTGGGTTGCCATAAGAAAAGCCCTCGTTGGATCAAACCAGTGGTAAATCTAGCCCAGTATCCTGTTTTATATAGCTCCCAAACAGTTGACCAGGAAGGCCAACAAAGCCAGGAATAGAGGACCTTCCCTTGAAGTCTGATATTCTGAGGTTTACTGCCTCTGGATGGGGAAATCACCTTAACTGGTAGCCATTGATGGACTTGTCTTCCATGTGTGTGTGTTAAGTGCTGTCAAGTCACGTCCGACTCATGGTGACCCTATGAATCAATGTCCTCCAAAATGTCCTGTCTTTGACAGCCTTGCTCAGATCTTGCAAATTGAGGGCTGTGGAGTCCATCCATCTCTTGTAAAGTCTTCCTCTTTTCCTGCTGCCCTCAACTTGTCTTCTCATAATGTGATTAAAATATGATAGCTTCAGTTTAGTCATTTTAGCTTTTAGGGTCAGTTCAGGCTTGATTTGATCTATAACCCACTGTTTGTTTTTTGGCAGTCCACAGTATCCATAACATTCTCCTCCATCACCACTTTTCAAAGGAATCTACTTTCTTCCTATCCGCTGTCTTCAGTGTCCAACTTTCACACCCGTACATAGTAATAGGGAACATGATGGCATGAATTAACTTAATCTTGGTGGCCAGTGACACATCCTTACACTTCAGAATCTTTTCTAGCTCCTTCATGGCTGCCCTTCCCAGTCTCAATCTCCTTCTGATTTCTTGGCTGCAGTCTCCCTTTTGGTTAATGATGGAGCCATGAATCTGTCTAATTTCCTTACAAAACCACCTATGCTTATGGTCATTACTATGTCCACTGGCAGTGAATTTCACAACTTATTTACTTGTTGACTACCTAAGTATATCCTTTTGGCCACAATAAATCCATTGCCCATCCACTTCACTGGGTAACTGAATTCTAGCATTATGGGAGAAGGAGAAAAAGTTCTGTATCCACTTTTTCCACCCCAGCTATAATTTTAATGGGGAAGGTGGGGGTCAGACAGATTTATGGAGGATATGCTATTAATGGCTACTAGCTGTAATGACTTGATGGAACCTCATCATCCAGAGGCAGTAAATTTCTGAATGCCAGTGCTAGGAGACAACGTCAGGGGAAGGCTTTGGCCTCTAGGCTCTGTTTGTTGGCCCTCCAGAGCAACTGGTTGGCCACTATGTCAAACAGGATGCTGGAATAGATGGACCACTAGACAGATCCAGTAGGGTACCTCCTTTTTATATATAATTGATTGCATATTGTATCTGGCATACACAGAATTTTAATAGATTTCCCAGATGAAGCACACACCTAGTGATTAAAGTTAAACACTTTAATAAACAAAAATTAAAAGAATTTCTGGCTGTATTTTAACTTCTATTTACTGTATCACAGTCTGTTCCTTGACAAGATTAGGCATAACATTCAGCAGCAATCATTCCAATGTACCCTGTAATTACTTACTGCATATAACAAAAATGTATCTATACTTAATGAATGTGTATGAAAAACCCAACATCAGTCTAGAATATATCATTATCCAAGTAAAAGAGCACACTGAACATTTTAAACAATTAAATTGTGCATTCAGCACCAGACATCATTTCAAATGTTAACAATTAGAGATAAGATCTTCTATTCTTTTTCTTTCTGCATAGTAATATAAACAGTTTGGCTTTACAGTCATGAAGTAAATGTGCTATATATGCCTTATTGAAATATTCGTTCCCATACAACATTTTAAAATTAACTTCTTTTATTAGTGTTTTCTGCTTTAAACTGCAAGCAACATGATTCACTCTAATGCACAGAATAGGAGAGCCTTAAATTAAGTCCTGAGGATTAGCACTTGCAAGTCAGAGCACAGGCAATTTTAGCCTAGCTTATTCTTCATATCCACTCAATTAACCTCACAGTGCTTTAGAACAAAAGTCAGCGTGACAGGCACCATTTGAAGGGAACAAATGCCATTTTTTCTGTCAAGGCACCAGCCCCTCTTCGCCAAGGCCAGGGTTCAAAATGAGGTACAGCAGCTGTGAAGTACCCAGCCACTTAATTTTCAGATACTTCAGAAATATTTCCGATACATCATACTTGGGTATATAAAGCTTAAAGATTTCTGTCATGTATCTGAAGAGGTAAAAAAGCTTTTAAAAGACCTTTATATACACTCTTAATACCATTTGGAAATTAACTGGCATGTTCTTGACAGGTGTCCCTTTTCAATTGATGCCTCAATCCACTTAAGTCAGAGTACACACAGGGAATGAAACTTATTTTTTTTTCTGGGAACTGCACGTGGAGATGGATACTGTGTGCACAGTTCTCACAGGTTCAGTTTGTATGAAGGATAAATGAAAATGAAATAGCAGTTTTTGAGTCAAAACAGTGGGATACAAAGTTCAGTAGTATTTCCTTACTAACAAAGCCTAGAGATAGTGTTTAATACTGGAAAAGAGAGGTGCCAGAAGAATATACATTCTGCCTTAAAAATGCTTCTTGACCTCAAATATCAGGACCTGCAGATGAGTAGAACGAACACTCAGTCTTTTATTCAAGACACTTTTCTTTACTATTGCTTGTAAGAGATTAAGAGGCCTAATAGTGAATCTGCTCAGTATGCCTTATGATCAGTCAAGATGGGTTGTCTCAGAATCATATATTTTGTTCCAAACTGAGCCATACATTATGGATTAATAGATCAGCAAAATGGAACTAGAGATACATGGGGGATTTCTCTACAAACCTTAAGGGCGTCTCAAGTTTGCAGAAAAATCTGAACTAAAAAAATACACCGGAGGATGAAAATTCCTCAAGATTTAAGCTACAATGCCTGTAGCTTAAATAAAATAATTCTCACTGAGCTCTCAATGGCCATTTTGATGATTGCTAGGCAACCACAACAATATTGATAAGCCTTCCAAGCCTTGATTTCTCTAAAGCAAAGCCATGGATGGATGGGTTTAGATAAAGCAACCGTTGAGAAGGTACCATCCTTCTCCCTTGTCATGTACCTTGATGTTGGAGGATTTGTTGGGGACAGCCTGGGAGGTGACCACCAAAGACTCACTACCCACATCATTTGGCTTTTTAAATTATTTTATTTATTTATTTTATATCCTGCCTTTCTGTTTAGAAAAAAACACCCAAGATGGCTAACAAATATAAAACATCCTATTATAATGCATCAAATAATTAACTATCAAAATCTCCCCAGGCAAAGGCAGTACCTCCAGGTTGCAGCTTCTTTTAAAGGAATTTTAAGAGATGTTTCCAAATTTCTCAGTGTTATTTCTCCAAATATTTGGAGTTCTGAGCTACCTGGTCTTGTGTTTGAAAAAGAAACAATGTATAAGGAATTTTCCTTTGTTTTGCTTTGTATTTCTGAATTTTGTACTGCTCCAGGCTCCACCCACACGACCCTTCTTGTTTTGCACACCCAAAATTCCCATTGATTGAATTTTCACATCACTCATCATGCTGAGGTGATTCTTGATCCCTTTAGCTTCTATAACTGAGCATAACAAGGTGTTTAGGAGGAAAGGGAGAACTGAGGGGATTTATTACTTACAATAGAAAGGCATTTATGGGTAAGAAATCTGGAAATTAAAACAAAGATTCTTATTCAGCTTCTGCCTTTCTGATGCGAAGATTGCACAGATTCTAAAATATACCCAGGGTTTAGTGTCAGTGCTCTAAAAGTTTCTGTTGGTTATGAGGAAATCATTCACTTTCCATCTAGGTTTTTAAAGCCCTGCTGGAAATATGGCCTCCCACCTAGCAGGAGACTACCCCACCTTTCAGAATTTAAACTGTAGTCCTAAAATGTCTACACAGAAGAAAGCCAGTTGAAACACATGAAAGTGCGTTTGGATGAGGATATCAAACCAGGTATTGTACGCTACAAGAAAGCTTGATGAAACTGAGCCTCAGTTTCTAGAAGAAGAAGAGTTGGTTTTTATATGCCGCCTTTCTCTACCACTTAAGGAAGAATCAAACCAGCTCTCTAAGAGAGTTGTGACTAGCCCAAGGTCACCCAGCAGGCTTCATGTGGAGGAGTGGGGAAACCAACCCAGTTCACCAGATTGGCTTCCACCACTCATGTGTAGAAGTGAGGAATCAAACCCAGTTCTCCAGATCAGAGTCCACCACTCTTAACCACTACACCACGCTGGCTCTATGCTTCCTTATTCATTTTTGAGAGTGTATTTTAAGTATATACACATACTTTTCAGAATCAAGCACTTTGCCTGGTTTCAACGACACTGGCAATGATTGTTGTTCCCTCTAGACTGTTAAAATTGTTGAGGATGGTGAAGCATTGTACATAGTAAAAGTACCATAAAAATGAGCGATAAACTAAAATAATATAAAATCTTTGGGAAAACAGAGCAAACTGTTGCCTGTCAACACAAGATTACTATGATTGTATTTCTGCAAGGGCATGACATTTGTATGTGTACATTTCCAAGCATCTGCATCATTTTTATCGGCGTCATATTATTTTATGACACCCACATATTTGATTTGGATGATTGCACCTAACAGTTGCTAAAATTAGCAGCGCATCAACTTGATTTCCTAGATATGGGTCATTATTATTTTTTGAATGCATTTTTGTGGAACTTTTCATCTTTCAATTATAAGCCTGCTATATTTGGTAGACAATCCATAAATTCTGAATAGATAGGATCCCCAACTCAGGGAAGATGGTGGTTTAAACAGAATGCATGGTTATACAGTTGGTATACTCACCAAACTTTTAATTTTCTATGCATAGTAAATTGGTGAAGAAGCTTGCATGGCTGTCCCTGGGCAACTCCTTGCAGCTGTCGCATTCTTTCATTTAAAACAGAAACACTGAATTATAGCCTATTCGAAAACAGATTTAAATGCTGAAACCTCCATTCTTGCTTTGCTTCGGAGAAAGATGAGTCAGCAATGGAAAAGTATCAGGGTAAAGAAGCAGTGTGAATCCGCTGTTAGTCAAATTAATAGAGTTATGTCTCAGTGTAGATTGTATAATCATTAACAAAATTGTGAGCAATTGTTTGACCAAGAAAGGTCACATTTTTTTTTAATATATTTGAGTATGTCCAGGTCTTTCCCAAGCACTGTAAATATGGTTCTCCTCACCTCTATTTTATCCTTAGAACAACATGTAAGGCAGGTTAAGTTGAGAGCATGACTGCCCCAAAGTTACCCAGTCAGCTTCATGGGACATGGAGATAGTTAGTGACTTTCTGGGCCAATTCTGATTCAAGCTGGGGAAACTTTTCCCAGCATGACACTCTTCAACTTTCCTCTTAAGTCTTTGTTTTTATCAGGTTGGCACATATATTATTTTTAGACTTGTACATGGGGAAAGCCATATCAAACTAGACAATACCAGATAATAACCTCACAAGCCTCCTTTTTGTCTTTCAGAATGTTTACTTCAGTATACACCTTATAAGAAAACAAGGACGGGTTGTAGCGGCAAATCTAATTTGATTGTGATCTACTTGGCAATTTAATGTTACTATTTTTCTTTAGTTCCCGTGAAAGATTCGTAAAGTCAGTCCTAAAACTTTATTATCAGGGCAGAGCATCAAGATGTTCCTTGCCCATTCATCACAGAAGTTATGCTCATCTATAGTGGAGTATGAATCATTCTAGATTACCTATCTACTGCTTGAAAGCCCAGCTACAAAATAGCTGCAGCAGAGATTAGACTTCTCCCGTTGCTACTGAATTTAAAAGGCTGTTCTGCGAAAGAGAAAGGAGTTCATTCAACAAGCTCTACCAGTGAAAGAGATCTTAAATCAAATGCATGCTTTAGGTAGGACAGCCTTAAGAGTATGCATTGTAGGTCAGAGGTGCCTTGAGAGTTCTTCTTCTTTGAGGGCTGCTTCATAAATGTTGATCACTTCATTGTACCCTGCTCAGACAGCATTAAGGATGAGTGAATGCATGTGGGATGTGGGACCTATGTATATTTAGTTGAACGTCTTCACGGAGCCTACACACATACACCATGTGCATGCAGGGCTCTCTTCAGGCAATAAAAAAGCTGCCTTTCCACATTTCCTGATAGAGAAAAAAAACGTACACATGGTCTCCTGTGCATACCTTGCAGATGTGCAATGATTGGAGAAGTACAAAGTTGCAATAGATTTCCCTGTCACTTGCTTGTAGAAGGGCTACGAGAGGCGCAACAACTAGCCAGGGCCTCTAAACACCAGTGGAGGTACAGAATACTAGATGTCTGAGCTTGACATCCCCCCTTCCCCTTCTGATGTTTGCACAGCCTTTGCTCTGTGTGGGCACAGACCTGGCTGGGGTAGAGAGGAATCAAGACTGGAGCCCATGCCACACCTATCTTTCCCCCTGGGGCTTTGGACTGGCCTTGGTCTCTTTGAGGGGGTGAGGGGCTGTTCCACTTACAGGTGTGGTTGGGGGGAGGATTGCCAGCTCAGGTTGGGAGGCCCATGGAGCTTTGGGGATGGAGCCTGGGGAGGTGAAGAACCTCTGTGGGGTGTGTTGCCATAGAGTCCAGCCTCTGAAGCAGCCACAGTCTCTGGAGGAATTGATCTCTGAAGTATGGATATGGGCTGTTACCCCGGGGGATCTCCAGTTTCCACCAGGAGGCTCCCAAACCTTCCATGGTCCCTTTAAGAAGGATTGGGGGGATTCACTAACTGGCTGCTCATCTCCCTGACCCACCTGTCTCCTCTCCTGGGCTGGGTCAGCCACAGGGCTTGGCACCCATGCCTCCAGCTCCATCATTGGCTGTGGCTGCCCTGTCCATCAGGGCCCTGCTTCCAACGCCACCGCCACCCC
Source organism: Euleptes europaea (assembly GCF_029931775.1). Lineage (NCBI taxonomy): Eukaryota > Metazoa > Chordata > Lepidosauria > Squamata > Sphaerodactylidae > Euleptes > Euleptes europaea. Next base: position 84,830,859 of record NC_079315.1, on the reverse strand, counting down.
CATGCTGCAGCTGACCACTGCTGCACCACTGCTGCATGATGGCACGATCACAGCCATGAAAATTAACTTTAAATGCCTCCATTCTGCTTCTGGCTGCTGTGGAATTCTCCCCATAGGGAGCGGACCAGCAGTGCTAGTATTGCACCATGGTCCATATGATGGCACTACCCATTGCTACTTAAATGTCCCCCCCCCCCCTGTTCTTTTTTTTTTACTTTAACAAAGACAGTTGTGAAAAATGACATTTTAAGATTAATCAGATGCAGTAGTCTCTGAAAACCGTGCTGCTGTGCTTTAATTTATTCTGATCTGGAATGTTCCCAAATGGTACTATTAGATGCATAAATAATCTTTACCAAAATTAACAGCAGCCAGTACAACAGCCCCACAAGGCTAAAATCTTCCACATTCTTCCATGTCACCATTTTCTTGTCTCCTCAGCCAGTTTTGATTTATCTATCTAAAATTGTGTCCAACATTTTCTGAATTATTGACTCAACATCTTTTATACATGCCATTTGAAGATTTGTAATTTTTTTTTAAAAAAATGCAAACACATTGTCAAAGTGAAGAACAACAATAATCATGTTCAAAACCACAGTGTAAATTGAAAAAAAAAAAAAACACACACACACATGCCAAATGAATTCATTTATCCTATCCAACAGGGTGACAAAGAAGTACAACATCAAATTCAGAGCATTCTTAATGAGCAAATGCTACAAGGAAAGGTCTTAACTGTGTATGTAAACAGTCCAAGGTTCAAGGATCTTTGATGACAGGAACTGTGTAGCATGCTATTTTCCATTCATTAATCCTTTCCGGTGTTTGGTGCATCCAACTATTAATCTATAATCCTTCCCCTCCCCTCACACACCACCAGTTCTTAAGAGAGCCAGCATGGTGTGGTGATTAAGAGCAGTGGACTCTAATCTGGAGAACCGGGTTTGATTCCCCACTCCTCCACATGAGTGGCAGACTCTAATCTAGTGAACTGGGTTGGTTTCCCCACTCCTACATATGAAGCATGCTGGGTGACCTTGGGCTAGTCACAGCTCTTTCTGAACTCTCTCAGCCCCACCTACCTCACAAGCTGTCTGTTGTGGGGAGAGGAAGGGAAGACTGGTTTGATTCTTCTTCAAAGGTAGAGAAAGATGGCATATAAACTTTTCGTCATCTTGTAAAATCAGTGGAAATAGGGTCGATTCATTCCCACCCGTACCCAGTGTTGTTGCTTTAGCAAAACAGAGAGCATTCCCTTACACAATCTGCATCAACCCTTTTTGTCAAAAAAGGCTACTAACGTTTTCTTCCCCTAGAGGTCTTCCTCATGCTTCCTCTCTTCAAGCCAAGAAAAAGTGATTGGCTGGATTTCTCAAGACAAGAAAAGCAACCATCACCACTGTACCCACTCTAGGCACAGAGGATGTGCCAATGACATGTATTTAAATGGCAAGACTAAGAAAACATTTTGCCCTTGCAATGAAAGGACAAATAGGGTGCTGGAAAAAATAGGCCTGGGTCTTGAAACTGAGCACTGTAGGCTGTGAGTGGCACAAAGAGCTGCCCAAATTTAATCTCTATTCAAATCAGATATATCCCCAACCCTTTTAGTTTCTTGTTAGACTTATGTATGTCACTCTGCTTTTAGTGGCTGTGAGGACTGGGAGAATTCTTTACTGAATGTCTATGCTTATTTTCCCCTGATGTGATCCCCTCCCCACTTCAAATCAGAGAATTCTGAGCTACAGCAACAGCATATGTCAAAGGCTGGTAAACAGCTAAACATAAAGTACTCAAAAGCTTTATATGCCTGGGAACTGGTATTAGTATGTACCAAACCCTTCATAGGCTGTAGATTTGAAAGTCAGTTATTCTGACATTGTTCCACTATTCATGACTTGTCAAGTGATCGTCTCCTTGTGGTTGGAATTACAGCTGTGCAATCAGAACCCAGCCAGGCAAGCACTGACCTGAATCATGCCCATCCTTTCATGCAAATATTCCCATTGTGAAAATTTAAGAAAGGCTGGAAAACTTCTACTACGATAGTTAATCTAGTATGTTGCTGTCTTTCGGTTTCCTGGAGAACAAGGGAAAAGATGGCAAGGGGAGGGAGGAATATGTATATATTGTGGGAGCGAATCCCTGCCTCCTCAACATTTTGCTACTCAAATACTGGAAGTCAGCCAGGATGCTGAAAGCAAGAAAGATCAAGAAAGAGTCTGTTTACCACCTGGCCTGTAAAGTTCCAGTGCTGCATAGGAGAGCCAGCATGTTGTAGTGGTTAAGAGTGGTGGTTAGGGGTGGTGGACTCTAATCTGTAGAACCGGGTTTGATTCTCCACTCCTCCACATGCGGGGCAGACTCTAATCTGGTGAACTGGGTTGGTTTCCCCATTCCTCCACATAAAGCCAGCTGGGTGACCTTGGGCTAGTCACAGCTCTCTTAGAGCACTCTCAGTCCTACCTACCTCACAGGGTGACTGTTGTGGGGAGGGGAAAGGAAGGTGATTGTAAGCCGGTTTGATTCTTCCTTAAGTGGTAGAGAAAGTGAGCATATAAAAACCAACTCTTCTTCCTCTTCTTCCTCCTCCTCCACATCCTGATTAGAAATATTATAAAAAATCACATGCCTATGAATGGGATGGGGAAGGTTTGCTAATATCCATCTACTCTAATTTCATTGGCAGAACAGCAGCTGCTCCACTTTGAGGGGAGGTGTAGTGCTTCCATTAGGACTTGCCACCAGTCCAAGGGCTTCTTGCCCGTTGATGTATTCAGTTAGATCCGAGAGGTGATGATCAGGACGTGCTGCTTGGAGTAAGGTTTCTGTCAACTGCTTCCCCAGAGCTTTGTGTTGTTATTATCCTCGAAAGCTGCAATTTTGTGCATGAGGACCCCCCCACACTCCAACTGTTCTGTTGGTCTTTGGCTGATGGGGTACTAGGCCTTGGCTTGGTAGGTATTTTTGTGGGGTGTATTTTCCCCCAAGATTGACTGCTAACCTCAGAGCATTTTTGTAATTCTTCAAATGAGCCTCCAAGATTTAGGTGATGTCAGAAAGGACAACATGTTCATGTTGATGTTTATTGTAATTATTAGTTCTTGACTTCTTCACATATTTGAATTTTGGATTGTGATTTTAGAGATAGTAGGCCATTTTCTGAAACAAAAAAGAATATAAACATTTTCTTTTCTGAAACAAAAAAGAAGAATATAAACATTTTAAATGAACAAAATTAAAATGCCAGGGTATCAAAAAATTTCCCATCTTTGACATGCTACATTATATGCTGGTTGAGCATCCTAGGAAAGGAGGTAAAATTTCTGTTCCCTGTGCCTGCTCTGCAAGAAAAGGACCAGTGCTTTTTCCCTCCTCTGCTGCAGTTTTGGTAGGGAAAAATAAGTACAGGTTGAGTATCCTTTATCTGGAATGCTTACGGCCAGAAGTGTTCCATATTTTGGATCTTTCCATATTTTGGAATATTTTGGAATACTTGCATATACATAATGAGATATCTTGGGGATGGGACCCAAGTCAAAACACGAAATTCATTTATGTTTTATATATGTTTTATATACCCTTTATACACATAGCCTGAATGTAACTTTAAAGGATATTTTAAATAATTTTGTTTACATTGAACCATCAGAAAGCAAAGGTGAGAGAGACTTGACTTGCTGCTAAGGGCCTGCAGGTAATGCCTGCTTGTCAGCTCAAAACTTCCTGCTTTCGGGTCATTCCAGTTTTTGGATGTCCAGTTAAGGGATACTCAACCTGTAATACAACATCTGAGATTTTCATCCTAATTGACAAGAGGAGAAGTTATATCCACCAACATGTTTTCTGTTGACTGCTAATGGAAATGATTATTCATTTTATTATGATTAACTTACTACTAACTATGATTTTGAGATTACAGAAGCAGGCTCGTGTATTTAAAATGATTAAAATTATTAAAATGGACTTTGAATCCATTTTTGTACACTCCTAGTAGGATTGAACACTTTGATATATTCAAATGGATCTTTGGCCATGGATAAATCCTTTGAACAAACTTTTATTTTATTTTTTTGCCAAACAACTGTGAATTTGATATTTTTTTATTGCACTTGTAACTGCAGGCAAATAATCAGTCTTGTTTCATTTCTTTTGCTGTCTGGATCCTTGTGGGCGACATTTGCATATTACAATTTCACAATCAAGTAGGTCACAAAAATAAGGCAATTTGAATGTCAAAAGGAAAATAACTAATTTTGTAGAAGCAAAAATAATAATAATCTCTAGACATAAATAGACTATTCCAGATTTACTGCCAGATATGTTATCGTGAAGTCTTGGTTACTATATAGCAATGACTTTTCTCCTTATATAATTTGAATTTTTCAATAGTTTTAAGACACTCGAAGCAATTTTGCCATGTTTATTTCATCACTCTGGTGACTGAAATTGCTTGGACTTTCAATCAACTGTGAGAAATAAAATAAAAATGTAAAGATTGTATGTTGGTCTATTATAAAAATGTGAAAAAATAGTAACATATGAAAAAGCAATAGCAGTGTAATGTCTTTTTTGAGGATGAACCAAAGTCAAAAAGCAGTCACATTTTCCAGAACATCCTTAGTGTTCTAATAGCATCTAGAACAGAGGAACTTAGCTCTAATGGCTCAGACCTTGTTTATAAAACTACATAAACTTGGGCTGGTACTCTGACTGCTCTCTTGGTTCTCTGACCTATGATCTGGAGCTACACTTCTAGTTCTCTGCACATGTCAGATAATGTCTTTATTGCCGCTCCCTTTGTTGGACAAGAAGGCTATCATAACACTCAGTTCATCAACATCCAGGTTGATGGAAAGTTCTGGGGAACTCAACAGCTTATTCACTGCTTTATAACAATGTACTTGCACCAGGATGGCCTAGCTCAGTAATGAAGAAAACCAGGGAGATACCTGGCCTGCTTGTGGACCTTCTGGGGCATGTGGCTAGCCATCAAACTCAGTGCCAGACTGGTTGGATTGTTGGTCTTCTTATGATCTTAACAGTTACCATCTTTGATTTATTTTTAAATGGTGTATTAATGTTTATGTGCTTATCTACTCATTTGTTGCTTTATTAATTTTTAAAGGACGATTTTATTTAAAGTGCTGCAAAGTGTCCTTGCTGCTGTTATTGGATATATCTGTAGCATCTGACATAACTGACCACGTGATTTTTGATTTGAAATGTTTGGAAGCCGAGATCAGAATTGGAGGAGTAACGTTAGGGTGGTCCAAATCACTTATTGACTATGTTCAGAGAGTCATTGTTGGAAATCAGGAATCAGCACTGTGGGCTCGATCTTGCTGAGTGCCACAAGGCTCCGCGTTTGTCTCCTATGCTATTTAATCTGTTCATGAAGCCCTTAAGTAAGATAATCTGTTACTAGGCTGATGAGGTGTCATCCACATGTTGATGATACCCAGCTTTGTTTTCTCTTTGTCTAAACCACTGCAGGCAGCTGTGGGCATCTTTGCCAGTGCCTGTCAGCCTTGGTGAAGGGGTTAAGGCTGAACAAGTTGAAACTGAATCCTGCCAAAATAGAGATGATGCTGAGCTGGATCCACACATTGCTGGCCACTGAACTTTTGTAGCACTATAGCAATGATTTGCAATTGGGTTGGCTTATCCACAAAGGGAAATCCAGTGGTAAATGTGCAACAATAGTGCAATATCCAAGAATGTATGAATGCAGGACAGGTTGGTAAGGCTGAGGTCCAGGACGGTACTTTGCTCTGTATTTTAGATGAGGTCCGATTGACTCTGTCTGGCTTAGTGAGGAATTTGGGAGTTCTGTTAGATTCAAGTCAATTTGGAAACTTCCACTGGTGCAGAATGAGGTTACTCAGGCTCACCAAGGCCTGCACTATTCCAGGGGCTTTCATGTCTCTAGAAAAATGGCTCATATAATCCAATATAACCACTATACACTTGTTTTCCCAGTCTATTCTCTCTGAAGGGCTGGCCAAGTCCATTGGTATCCTTTAAAATTGAAAATGTTATATTGGTGCTGGCAGTGGGATTATTTTACATTATACTATATCATTAGGGTTGCCAACCTCCAGGTAGTAGCTGGAGATCTTCCATCATTACAACTGATCTCCAGGAGATAGAAATCAGTTCACCTGGAGAAAATTGCTGCTTTGGCTATTGGACTCTATGGCATTGAAGTCCTTCCCCTCCCCAAACCCTGTCCTCCTCAGGCTCTGCCCCCCAAATCTCCAGGTATCCCCCAACCCAGAGCTGGCAATATTTACATATCATACAATATTCCCTTACCTCCATAGCCTGAAGACTAAAAGTCATGTTCCAATACAAAAAGACCAAAAGATATGTTCCATTTAGGTCTCAATGTGCCCAAGATGACCTCCCCAGAGTTCTAATGTTGTATCTGGTATGTCCAGCACCTTCATCCTGCACCAGTTGTTTCACCACCACCTCAGTGTCTCCTACCTTGAGACTTTAGGAGATATTTGGCAGCTCTTGTTGCTGTTCAAACTGGGACAAGCATAGATTCCACCAACTGTGTCTTACCTGTTCCTCGCACCTTGACAGTTCTTCCCAGTTGTCATGAAACATCCAACCCTGAGTCTGCTGTTTCCAGAACTGCAGATCAGTGGTTCATTGTCACATAACATTTGCCTGGGCATAGCAAAAACAATGAGTAGGCAACACTCTGTAGAGCATTTCTGATGAACCAGTTCCACGTTGGAGATAAGAACAGGTAATTTAAATTTCAAAATCTAGGAGAAATTAGATTTGGAAAATGAATGCATTCCTAATTAATAATGGATGTTATGAATGTGTGTTTCAGAGAATATAAAGCTAAGCAGAAGAGGTAATGTGTATAATTCATTTGCATTGTTTATTTATCACATTGGTAGCTCATCTTTCTTCCACCATGTAACTCAAGACAACATAACAAAGGGTTACCAAGAGGTCTTGCATCCAAGCCCTGTCCAGACCCAAATCTTCTTAGCTTTGGCAAGGTTGGTGTGCCATATGACCATACCCTAGAACCATATCCACTCTTCCTTTCATTTCAATGAAGCTGGCATAGAAGAATGTCCCTGGTGGACTGTATCCTTAATTCTTAAATGTACTGACTATGAAACTATGATGTTTTGCATCTTTAAATAGTAACACCTTGCATTTTTGTGAGCTTTCACTTCACCTAACAAGATTGTTGCTCTGTTTGTTGGTGTAGTGGTTAAGAGCAGTGGACTCTAATCTGGAGAAATGGGATCGATTCCCCACTTCTCCTCATGAAGCTTGCTGGGGTGACCTTGGACTTGTCACAGTTATCTCAGAACTCTATCAGCCCATAGGGAGGCAGCCAATGGCAAACCACCTCTGAATGTCTCTTACCTTGAAAACCCTGAGGTCGTCATAAGTCCGCTGTGACTTGACAGCACATTCCACCACCACCACATGACATCTCAGTATTTTTTTTTTAAGTGTTGTTTTCTCTCATGTTTTCATGTCTACATAGCTGTTCCATTCTTGGAAATGACCGGGCAGAAATAGAAAAGGGTGGACCAAAACACCATTTTAGATGTTTGCTCTGCTTGGTTTGGAGACCATTCTTGATTTGCCCTCCTGCTTCTTCCCAGCACACCGGCAGTTGTTTTCAGCCAATTTAACATTTGCTTTGCATTTTAACCTTCACTTTGATATGTATGCACCCTTTTGGCCAATTTCATCAAACCTGGATCCAATTGATGCACAAAACAGGTGCAAGAGTTGAATGAATTCTAAGCAGATGCAATAGCAGGATATACTGGCAGGGAATAACCAAAACAAATTGCTTCTCACTTCTTTCCTCCCAACACACACACACACACACACACACACACACACACCCCTACCTTTCACTCCACTCTCCTTTTAAAATGTTTTCTGTGTAACTTTGAAGTAGCTGGGGTTTTGGCAGCTGTGTACCATTTCAGTCGCTGATGAGACTGATGCTTTCTAATTTTCTGGGGCGATCGAATGATAGACTGTCTTTGTAAATGAAGTCCCATGCTGCTACTGTCTACAGTTCAGCATTGTCATGTTAGATTAAACAGCAATGTGTTTGTTGCCCCTTATTAATTATGATGCCTCCCACTGCGTCTCTGATTGTTTTGTTCCAAGGGTACTGTTATGCAGAAGCGCCGCTTCTCTTAGTGAAGCCCATCATGCTGAAAGCAGCTCATTAACTTCAGACTCCCACTCAGTTTGCCATGACAGACTTCCCTAACCAACTTTAGATGTGCGGTAATAAAGTTTTATCTCTTTGCACAGCGTCTCTAGACAGTTCATCATGCACTCTTTCGCACCGACCGAATTCTAAGCGCAAATGCCTCACGTCAGGAAACATTTGGGTACGAGATGCCTGCAAAATTCAGGCAAATAATGAGAAACCACCCCTCAGTAAAGACTCGCAGCATCTGATACACAGAAAATAAAGCTGCATGGGACTAACTAAGGGTTTGTTAGGGACACACAAATTGTCTCTTGCTTTACTGCTATCTATCTCCTCAGCCACTTTTCTCTTCATGGCACCTTTTGGTCATTTTGTACTTGAGGCAGAGTTAGGGGCAGAAGGACATGCCCACAGCAGCTAGAATAGGTTCTACTTCCAGTTTCTTTCCCCTACTGCATTTCATGCCACCTTCACACTGTTTAGGAGGAGCTTCCCCTGAAGTAGAAAAGCAGTTCTGGTTATAACATACTTATTTCACATCCAGTTTGAATGAGGTTGTATGAAATTTTGTTCAACTGATCTAATTTTGTTCAATGGATCATACCTGGTACATTTCAAAGGGATGAGGGTAGGGTTGCCAGGTCCCTCTTCGCCACCGGTGGGAGATTTTTGGGGCCGAGCCTGAGGAGGGCAGGGTTTGGGAAGGGGAGGGACTTCAATGCCATAGAGTTCAATTGCCCAAGCGGTCATTTTTCTCCAGGTCATCTGATCTCTATCGGCTGGAGATCAGTTGAATTAGCAGGAGATCTCCTGCTACTACCTGGCAGTTGGCAACCCTAGTTGAGGGAAAGAGTTCTTGTGGCAGGACTTGTGGCCTATGAAGTCTGGAGAGCAGGGGCAGATGGAGGCCCTCCAGCTAAAGGTCCACATCAATTGGGATCAATGAAAGAAAAATACTGTAGCAAGTATTTAGCTATGAAGAAGAGTTGTTTTTTATGTGCTAACTTTCTCTACCTTTTAAGGAGAATCAAACCGGCTTACAATCTCCTTCCCTTCCTCTTCCCACAACAGGCACCGTGTGGGGCTGAGAGAGTTCAGAGAGACCTGTGACTAGCCCAAGGTCACCCAGCTGGCTTCATGTGTAGGAGTGGGGAAACCAACCTGGTTCTCCATATTAGACTCCACCGCCTTTAACCACTACACCATGTTGGTTCTCAAAAAGGGTGAATTAAGGCAGGCAGTTTATGCACTAAAAAGGGTGGCTTGCCAGAAGCTGCTGTGGATCCTGAGGAGAGAAGGCGAAGAAAATTCCCTTCCAAGGGGATTATTATGTGGCAGAACAAAGAGAGAGAAACATTTGGCATTTTGAGAACCAAGCACCATTGTATAGCTGTTTTAGAGTGGCATTTGGCATCCCAAAAGGGTTACCAGGCCCTCCCTCTTCACCAGCGGGAGGTATTTTTGGGCAGGGATGGGCAGTTGCACAGCCGCTTGTGGTTGCACGTGATCTCTGGGATTTGAGTGGTGAAGGGCCCCTTCACAATGCGGTGCTTCCAGGACTAAACTCAAAGGTGATGTAAGTACATCATGTGCAGCAGGGCGCGCACACGACTGCCACTCCAAGCAGGCTGCTGGGTTGGCAGGCAATTGCCCACTGGTTCCAGCAATCTGGCAACCCTACATCCCAAGTAAGATGGATAAAGTTGCACATCTGGCAGTAATGTGCATGTTACAGGCACAGGCAGCCTGACAGAGGTATAGAGGGGGCAGAGAGAGGTGTTTGGCACTCCAAGGAAGGGAGGCAGAGTTCCAAAACAGTCATTGGCTTGCATTTAACATAATAAAGAATGCAAAGCTGACATTACTGCAATACAGCAAGTAGGCAGAGACTGGCATTTGGAGCTGCCTCTAACGATAGGACATTTTGGAAAACAATAATTCACAGTATTGTCGAAGGCTTTCATGGTCAGAGTTCATCGGTTCTTGTAGGCTATCCGGGCTGTGTGACCGTGGTCTTGGTATTTTCTTTCCTGACGTTTCGCCAGCAGCTGTGGCAGGCATCTTCAGAGGAGTAACACTGAAGGACAGTGTCAAGTGTGTAGGAAGAGTAATATATAGTCAAAAGGGGGTTGGGTTTGAGCTGAGTCATTGTCCTGCGAAGTATTAAAGGTAATGTGCTAATCATTGTCCTGTAAGTATCAATATAATGTGCTAATTAGGGTGTGGTATGTTAATGTGGAACCATTGTATCCTGAAGTGATCTGTTGACATGTGGAATCCAAAGCTAATCCGCATGGCTATTGTGGACTGTAGTCTTTGTTAGTCAGGAGGTTTTCTCAACAGCAGCATTTTAGTCTAACCAGTCTTCATCTCAGACTGAAAAGGCAAAGAAAGGCAAAGAACTAGAGAATGGTATAATGACTTGAACTCTCTAGTCTGTTTTAGCATTGCATGCATTGAGCTTCAATGTTTGTTGTTTGCTAAATTCCCTGTACACTCGCACATTGATTTTTCTTTAAACAGGGTAGGAAGCCACAGAAGAATTGTGATTAAATTATCAAACGCTTCCCTTCTCGAAAAGGGAAGCATTTTTCTGTTCTTTATTTTTATTCCTTAAAGCATTGGTACAGGGAAGACTTCAGAAGAGAAACACACATTTTAATAATAATGTAGTAAGTAATAATAATAATTTTAGTCTTAGTAAAACTCCACATAGCAACTTTTTCTTCCCATCCCAATCTTCCTCCTTTCGGGCCTGCTATTATGAAAATAATATTTATATTTCCAGGTTACTTTCTAGTCCTTGAGAATATAGATCTCCTTCTAGAAATATAATATAATCTGGGTAAAAGAAGGAAAACAAAAAGCTTTGAGGGCTAGTCATTTAGGCACTTGTGTATGGGTAGTAGCATATATAGCAGTCCAACAAACATATGATGTGATATTTATTTTTCATATCAGCCTTTGTGATCCCCCCCCCCCAAAAAAAATAGGCTTGCGTGCTGTGTATGAAATGTGTTGTTATTTGCAGTTTGTTCTATATAACAAATACATGCTCAGGGGAAAATAATTTGATCTTTCCTTCATGATATTTCATAACGCTTTTGAAGGTGGCTGCATTTCCCTTCTCATTAATAATAATTAATGAATGCTATCAAATGCTATCAAAAATGCCAATCCAGTGCCCCGCTTCTTTCATTCTCTCCTCTTGCTATGAATTGTGTTTCACTATTAACACACCACAAATGAAGATACATTTGGAGAAAAATATTTTGTTGAGCAAGTATATACAGGACAACCTTGATTTTTTTAGATGCATTTAAAAACACACCTGGGCTGTTATAAAATAGTTTTATCTGTTGATTTATGTGTATGTGCACATAATATGTTTTACTAGACCACTGTTGAAGGACTCCAGGCTGAAATGCGTTTGGCATGTGGTTTTAGATTATCAACCTTGTATTTGTTGCCATATGAGCTTGTTTTTAATATATGCATGAGTGTTTTATAATAAATATATTTCACAGTTTTGTTGAGTTATTTTCCACCCAACCTTTCGGTATCCAATGAGCAAGTATACACAGCCGTTTCTTAATAATTCAAGAGTAGGCTCTCTCCCTCAAGTGTAATGTCAGGAACCCTTAAGGTGGAATGTGATGTCAGTTTTCAAATACAGGTTAACCTCAAAAAAGAGGAACAGTTATTTATTAGGGCAACTCAGGGAATGTTCTCAGTAAAGCAGATTTTGGCTGAGTATATTAGCCAACACTTATGGTTGAATAACAGCAAGCTTTGCAGTATAAAGAACAGGAAGAAATTCTGAGAATCAAAGGCCATGCAATGAATAGTGATGAAAACCCCAGTATTGGGCTATGTGACATTAAATAACTTTTCAGAATTCCTGAGAACTATTATGAGCCAAGGCCTAACCTCTTATAGAGTTCAAGACTGGCCCATAGTAGGCTAATCATCAGCATTTCTTGCAACCACAGCTCCAGTCACCCTTCATTAATTAGATCACCAAGAGAAGGATATAATTAAAATTGTTATTTCACTCTACATTTCCCCAAACAGAATATTTTAAAGGGAGTAAATTCACACATTCAGTGAATAGTCATCAATGCTGAGGAATCAGTTGATGTTCCTGTATCTTTGCTGGTACTTAATTTCTTACTGCCATTCCTTGTAGTCTTACAGTGCATTCCTAAAGAGAGTTACTCCAGTCTAAGCCCATTCATTCCAATGGGCTTAGACTGGAGTGACTCTTCTTAGGAATGCACTGGTATTCTTCTCATTGTTCTTTCAAAGAGGACCATTAAATAATACTCCCTAGAAGTATTTGAATAATAAAACCATGGAAGTGAAAACATGGGTTAGCATATTTTGTCTGGGTGACACATTAGATAAGGACAAATGAGAGAATTTCAAAAATGATTGGCAGTTTGTCAGTTGGGCACTATCCATGTAAGGTGAGAAGCAAATGAATGGGGAAGGAATTGTAAAAGGTGAGCAAATAACCCCATAGAGATTAGGCAGTAGGGCTCTTGGTCTTCAAGCAGAGAGACACAAGAAACTTGTGAGTACAGTTCTGGCACCCAGCAGATCTGGAAAGGCTTTCTTATTGTATAGGCCAGCACAGAGTTCATCGCTTACAAAATTCTCTGCTGTAACATAACAATGCCTATGATGTGAAAGATCCACATGCAGTTTTCACAGTGCTTACTTTATACCAGACACTTGTTGAGAGCAGGAGTGTCCATTACACAGAATTCACAGAAAGACTTATGACCTTATCCTTGTTGAAGCACTTGTGTGGGATTCCAGAGAAGAGTCCAGTAGTTCATGATTTGGCCACAAAACATGAGGTAGCCTCTTACAAGTGCAACAGTAGAGGTTTCCTAAGTAAGGACAGGCATCCTTCGCTAGGATTTCATGTAAATTATTCCTGTTATAGGTTTTCAGTCGCTATAAGCGGTATGCTGCAGATGGACATGACATTTTATGAATGATTTCCCCCTTATCAGCCCTTCAATGACATTAACTTGAATCCAGTTTTGACAGCTGGATAGCCACAAAGAAAGAGAATCTAAGCTTTGCTTTAGGAAAAATGCTCCTTTGTGACTTTAAGAGAGAAAAAATTTTTTGGTGTAGTATGGAGTCAGGGGAACGTATTTCGCTCAAAGTAAAATGGTATTAAAACAACAAGGAGATCACTGGTAAATGTCAGGGCTATGCTGAAGGGATGAGTGAATTGCCATCCACTAAAAAAAATATATTTGAAGTAGCACATATGAATTCATTCTTCACATTATTTTTTAATCAAAAAGGCCCAATACAGTTATATGGTACACTAGCTGATGGATTCACGCAGCAACCCTGTACCCAAAATTTCAGGCTTTATTTTCCCCATTAAAACAGGACTTGCACCAAACTCCAGAGAACTGATTGAACAGAGTATGCAATGGGACACTGATTTATTTATTTATTTCCTGTTTATTTATTTACATTTAAATAAATAAATTGAATAGGGTTGCCAACCTCCAGGTACTAGCTGGAGATCTCCTGCTATTACAACTGATCTCCAGCCGATAGAGATCAGTTCACCTGGAGAAAATGGCCGCTTTTGCAATTGAACTCTATGGCATCGAACTCCCTCCCCTCCCCAAACCCTGCCCTTTTCAGGCTCCACCCAAAAAAAAAACCTCTCACCGGTGGCGAAGAGGGACCTGGAAAACCTACCCCAAAATGGGGAAAAAAACCAAACTACCATTAAACCAGCCAGTTATAACACATTGTTAAAAAGTCCAAACAATTGCCCTTCAAAGCAATGTTTGTTTGTTTGTTTTTTTAAAAATCACACTTGCTATGAACCAAAAGCACTTCTAAACAGTTCAGTCTTCCATACCCTCTGAAACTGCAGAAGGGATTTAAATCCTGATGTCCTGAAGACTGTTCCTCAGCATTGGCTACCCCAAAAAGCCAGTGATATCTATGCTACAGAGTGATGGCACTATTCTTGCTTGGAGCCCCACTCTTCCTCTGCAGCTGACTGAGTGACCATTGGCTGACAGAGCTGTTGCTAGGAGGACAAAATGGAGAAGAGCAGAATGATGTTGCAAGCTGCTCTAGTTTCCCATTGGGGAGAAAGGCAGGATATAAATATTCAAATAAATAAATAAAACAAGACTCCAGTGGATGTAGGCTCAGCATTTGCTCACTTTGGGCAGGTGATCTTCTGGCAATCTGGCCCTCCCTCCTGTTCTTGCATATTAACTGGTAGGAGAACTGTGGGGAGCAGAAATGACATTGGTCAAAGTATCAGTGTTATGTCTGGGTTTTCACCCTGATGTGATATCAGTGTGTCAAGCAATGCTCTGGAATTTCTTGGGGGATGTGTCATGCAACATAACATCCTCCCCTCCCCCCTCCCCCAAAGCTCCCAGGGATGGCCGGACACAGCCTGGAAACCCTAATTTGATCCCATGTAAGAATAGCAGTCCTAAATATTATGTCTGTCTACAGCCACGTGAGGGTGTGTTTGTGTGTGAATAGTGAATTGTTGCTGTGGGTATAGTGAAAGCTGAATCAGCTACTTGCAAAATGCAACTTTATCAACTTCAATACTCTTTCCGAAATTGGTCATTACTTTCTGTTTTACGTCGATGTTCTCAGCTGACACCCCCTAGCTGCCAGCCTATTCAGCTACATTCCGTCATCATAAAGATGCATACACATTACAGCAGGATACACTCCAGTTCCTTTAGATGTTCATTTTTTGTATGACCTAGTTCTCCATTTGCAAAAGAAAAAAAGACAGTTTTCAAGGTGTATCTGTCATATCTACCTACAATTAAATGCAGATATCAATTAATTACCCTTAATTACTGGAGAGCCAGTGTGGTGTAGTGGTTAAGAGAGGTGGTTTGGAGCGGTGGACTCTAATCTGGAGAACCAGGTTTGATTCCCCACTTCTCCACAAGAGCTGTGGATGCTAATCTGGTGAACCAGGTTGGTTTCCCCACTCCTACACATGAAGCCATCTTGGTGACCTTGGGCTAGTCACAGCTCTCTCAGTCCCACCTACCTCACAGGGTGTCTGTAGTAGGGAGGGGAGGGAAAGATTGTAAGCTAGTTTGATTCTCCCTTAAGTGGTGGAGAAAGTCGGCATATAAAAACCAACTCTTCTTCTTCTTCTTCTTCTTCTTCTTCTTCTTCTTCTTCTTCTTCTTCTTCTTCTTCTTCTTGTTAAGAAATTCAGGAGTTGTTCCAGGCAGCCTTTGACTGTATCAGATATTGCCTACCTGCTCTGATGCTGTGTAAATCAGATGACTTTTAGGGTTGGCAGTAGCTGACTGCACATCCCTAGTCATTTGTGAATGAGGACACCGCTCTTCCATTAATTTTTTTTTTAATTGTAGAATCATAGCTCAACAAAAACAAAACAAAACAGGAAACATTATGTTTCAAAAGAGGTGTTCTTGTGTTGGAAGAATGGAAATGCAGTGCAGGATTGAGGTGAATATAAATAAATGTCAGTGATTACTACCACTAAAGAATCGAAGTACATATTTTCATTTCTAAAATTACATACTTTTATCACTTTTACCCACCTTGTTGAGAAAATAAAATTGTTTCCTTTTTCTATATTATTAAACTATCCATGACATGTTACAGAATAAAATGTTATTGCAGAACACAAGGGGAAACTTTGTCTGAGCACTGAGGGAATTCAGACAAAGTTTGCTTTTTTCAGTGGAAGTCAGGCTGTGCAGTAAATGGAAAACAAAGATTCACCCTGGTTAGTTTATTGGCCATTCCCACAAAAGGTACATTTCATTTTTACATTTTAAAAATTATTTGCTGCTTCTCTCCTTCATGGGAAGTGAAGCCTTACCATACATTGCAATTAGATCTGGGGTATGTGTGTGTAGGTAACCTCTTCCAATTCCCTTCATTTTTGGCACTTTAGCTCCCACAATCATCCTGAAGCAGGTGGCCAATTTTGAGACTCCTAGCTTTATTTTCTGGTGAGTTATGCCTACCACAGACAGACAAACAAGCAGACAGAACCTTTATTATTATAGAAGATTAAGTTCTTCTCTATCTTCATTGACAAGACTATTACCTAGAAAAAGGTTTGATAGAACTCACCAAATTTTTGGCTACTGTGTTATTTACTCCAGAAGAAAAAGAAGAAAGGGAAACTTTGTGAACCAGATCAGATTGTTACCCGGTCCTTCCTCTAAGGGGTGCTTTTATACCAGTTGTCACTGGGATTAGGGGGTGTGCATATCAATAAACCCAAACTGAAAAAATACCAGGGAAAAGCCATTTTGGTAAATTTCTGGTTCAGGTTTACTGAATGGCAAAGCCTGGGGAGAAAGGTCTTTTTTGGCTTTCCGAGGCTCCTGGGTTTTTTTTTTTTTTTTTTGCAGGTATTCTGCAGGTACCCTGGGGGGTATTTTTGTAGCGTGGCTGCAAGGGACTCTCCTTGCAAGAACCCACAAGTTTAGTGATGACTGGATCTGGGAGTCTGATTTTATGGGGTCTGGAAGGGGTCACCCCATCTGATTCTCCTCCATAGAAAAGTTAAGCAACAGTGAAGTGGCTGACTGGCTGTAGTCAGATTTTCTGTTGTGAACGTTGCTCATATTTTTCAGTGGAGGAGTCGGGAAACCCTCTGCTTTAAACAATGGGCCATTTAAAGCTTTAAGCGGCAATTGCTGTAAATGACCCATTGTTTATGGGAATTCGGCTTTTTCCAGGTTTCCCAAAAAAACCGGGTCCAATAAACCCAAATCCAAAATTTACCAGATTTTTTTTTTGCACAGCCCTAACTGGGATAGAACTGCTGCCACCAATGGTAGCATCAACCGAGGAAGCAGGTTTTCTGTTGAGTGTCCAGCCATCATGGCTTATCGTCATATCCTAGAGAATCTCTAGGTTTAGATTTATGGATTGGCAGCCTGCCCACATCACTTTCTTCCCATCCAGACTCTCAAAGCTGTCTGTGACAGTTAGTTCCCATCAACAGTGTCACTTCCATCCCTGCTGTGTTAACTTCTGGCTAGACAAGTTGCATTGCAGAGCTGCTGATGCTGATCTGGAATCACTTTTCCACATGCTGAAACAACTAAAGCATATAAATGTGATCAGGCTACCAGAATATGGCCCTAACTCACTTATTTAGAAATAAGTTTCACTGTAATCTGTGGCACTCTCTCCCAAGTAATTGTGTCAGGGATATGCCAATGCTTCCTATTTCAAATGAAATATATACAGTGAGAAACAGAAATCTCGCTTGAATTTTGCTGTCCTGCTAGGGTGCATTTGCAAAAGGGCTAAATTGCTCTTTTGCTCAAGTCAGAGAAGTATAACCAAACTTTTGGTCATATTTTTCATACCATAATCATTTCTACAAACTGGACACCCAGCAAAATAGTGCATTTGTTTCTCCTGCATTAGAAAGAATTTCATTGCTTTCTTGGTATTCATAAGTGCTAAAAGGATTGCTCAAGTATTGATTAGCATGCCAGACAGAGGTTGATTCATTATATTATTTGTATGAAAGATAATGGGCTCTAAAAGGGAGCCAAGCTGCACTGCTTAATAGAGTTTTTTTCTTTGCTTGCGCCTGAATATTTTGCCTCATTGATTAAGCCAGCGCTGCTTTACTTCTATCAGTGATGGAAGTTTTCAGGCTGTTTATTAAGGAGACATTCTACTTGAATTGGAGTCTTCTTGAATAAAATGTTTTGGAGATCATTGCTAAATGTTTCCATCAAAATGCATTGAATGAAGCTAACTGTGTAAAAGAATGTAATTTACAATTCATAGATGATTGTGTTAATCTGAATTGTAATAGGAGAGGTCATAATATTGCATAACAAATGAAGTTTGATTCTTCAGAAAACCATCTCTAAGCTTTTCCCATTTTGTGATATTTTAAAGAAAAATGCCCTTATAGGCAGTTACGTGAAATTTTGGTCACACTCAACATGGATAGCAAAACTGCTCAATAATAAAATTTATTGAACTACCATTACATGTGACATTTATTTAACTATTTGGATTTATAGCTTATCTTAAAAGCTAAAGGAGGGTTGCAGAATAATGAATAGTAATCAACAAATATAAGTAATAAGAACCCTTAATGATGGACACATATGGTAGTTTAAATCATGGAGGAGCTAATGAATTGAAGGTTAACAAATATTCATTTTTGTACTATTGGCTGGTTCAGGTACTTTTACCCTTCTACTTTATTATGCTCTTACCTAAACAGCCATCTGGAGTGTTAATCTATTCCTTAAACTTGATTCTTGATCCCTGAACAAGTGTATACTGAGTATTCTGAAGAACTTTGAATTTGGCTTGTTATTGGTCTCTAGTTATGATGGACAAAAATAAGCGTGTGATCTCAGGAGCTGGAGACATGGTGAAGGTAAGACAAGGATGAAGCATCCTGCTGAATGAAAAGACAAAGTTGACATGTCTTGGCTGTTCATAAATTGAAAAAACCAAAGGTTGTTCATATGAGCGACAACGTTGAACACAACCCATCTAGGGATAGAGAGATGGGATGGACCACTGACAAGATTCCTTGGCTGAAAGTGATGGATGAGAAAGGATGTTTTCAGGAAAAATATAAGTCACATTGAATCCTCCCAAAAGAAAATGATTGGATAACTAGGGTTGCCAACTGACAGGAAGTAGCAGGAGATCTCCTGCTAATTCAACTGATTTCCATCCGTTAGAGATCAGATAACCTGGAGAAAAATGGCCAGCTACACAGTTGTGTTACCCTACATGGGAAATGGTCAAAATTTATCCTGCTTGAATTCTTAGCAAAGATGCAATATGTAAGCTGGAGATATTACATGATGACTGATTTTTGAGGGACTGATGAAGAAATGTAAAGTCAAAGAATTCGAAACAGCCGTATCCCTTCTTCAGTTTTTGGCATCATCTCTTGGAAACATCAGAAACATCATTCTAACTTGAAAAGGAACCCAGGACTTTCTTGTGAATATAACCTAAGGACTATACCTATACTTTGAATTTTTAAGTCTGGCTGTTCCCACTTGATTGTTATAATATATATTGTACATAGTAGGATAGATTATTTAGATTGTTTGTTCTTAGTGTATAGTTGTGACTCCATGTTATATGTTGTAGCAATACAAACATTTGCACTTTGCTATACTTATTTGCTCCTGTGCTGATTTCCAAACCTCCAGGTAGTAGCTGGAGATCTCCTGCTATTACAACTGATCTTCAGCCTAAAGAGATCAGTTCACCTGGAGAAAGTGGCCATTTTGGCAATTGGACTCTTTGGCATTGAATTCCCTCCCCTCCCCCCAACCCCACCCTCCTCAGGCTCTGCCCCAAAAACCTCCTGCCGGTGGTGAAGGGGGACCTGGCAACCCCATTTAGGATGGAATGTGGATCTCTTGATCCTCCAAAACCAAACTAAAAAAACAGTCAAGACTGCTCAGCCTTTGATATCAATCCACTTCAGGCATTAATATTCAAACTCTAAAAAGTTATTAAGAATATTGTTATGGCTGCTAAGTGTCAAGAATGTGCTTGGCTATTACATCATTTCAGAAACCAAAAGCACTTAAAAAGTAGGGAAATGAATGGTTAAGAATACTATAAATCTTGCACAGCCACATAATAAACAAATACATTACTCATATCAGGCCAAACGACATGCATTTCATCACAGTGCAACAACCTTGCTTATGAGGTATGGATTTTTTAATGGATTATATTTGTTATCTTGATTTCAAGTTCTAAACCTTTTATTACAAGGAATACATTTAAATGGAATGAATCAGACTGGATCCTATACTAATTTTCCATTAGACTCTCTTTCTTTCTCTGTATATGTGTGTGTGTGTGTGTGTGTGTGTGTGTGTGTGTGCGCGTGTGTGTGTGTGCGTGTAAACAGTGGAGGAGGACTTTCAGCATCATGGATATTCTACCCCACACTTTGTCAGAAAAGGACTATGCTTACTTCTCTCATATAGGCCTACTGAGAGCTGGCTGATATCCCCAATTGTACAAAAGGTGGATACCTGTAGCTTTTTATTGTCAGACTATGAAGCAATGACTACATTATGTTTACCGCAGAATGGGAAGAAGACAGCTTGTCCATCACTATTTTCTTGAATTTTAAGGCCGAATAAAACTGAACAAAGGAAGATCCATGAAAGGCTCTTGCCAGTGCTTTTTTTTTAACTGAAGTTGCAGTTTCCCACTCAGCTTTTGCTATTTTCAAGGATAATTAGCTTTCTTAGTGGTGGTAACTTTGATTGGTGGAAATGTGCAGTATAGAAGGACTGAAACCCTTCTCCCCTTACACTGCAACACTGATGTGAAAAATTCACCATAAAGTTCCCTGGAAGTGTAGGTCAAGCCACATGGGACACAAGAAGATCCAAGATTATGTGGGCAGGCTCTTAGTTGTATGGGAGAGTGACAAGGCTGTTGCTTCATAAGAGGTTAGTATGCAACCTAGACTGTTCCACAGGTGTTTCATGGCTTACCAGTGTTTCCTTATCAGAAGAAAATCAGTATGGAAAGGGCTCAGCTAGCATTTGTGCAGCCATGTACATTTTTGTTTTAAATGGCATTATCAACTCTTACAAAGGTTAATGCACACAGAGGCAGTATATAAGAATTTGTCCTGCTATCTTCATGTGATACAGAGAAAGCTATCAGAGGACAGATGATGAGTATATGACCCTTCACTAATATAAAATGTTTGTTTGTGTTCCAGTGACTCTTGGGTAGGACATTAAGGAATACAGAATCGAACTAACTACCAAACCTGCCCTTTTAGTAATCCAGTAACACATAGTCCTTTAAGACATCTGGTGTGTATGTGTGTGAGTATATACTATGCGTGTATAAAGAATGTGGGCAAATGCAGACATTAGTTCCCAGTAATAGATTTTAGAGTATTTATTATATAGTTCAAATTACATTACTATTATTATTGTTGTTATTGAGTTTAAGCTATAATACATTATTAACAGTGCTATTCTGAACAAATTTACACTGTTCTAAGCCCATTGACTTCAATGGACTTAAAGGGTGTAACAATGCTTAGGATGGCGCTGTAAATTACTCAGTTTATGGTATGATTAATATTTTTTTTACAAGAAATAACATGAAAACAATATAACAACCCTGGGACAACAGACCAAAGAGTGAAATAAAAAAGATGGCAGTTTTATAAGGAAAAGCATTGTATCAGAAACAAGAATCAGATTCATTAACAAGCAAACATAATCCATCACAGGCATGAAATCTGACAAAGGTGACAACTTCAGAAAGCGTTTTACTACAGGCAAAATTACAGCTGAAATTTCAACCATGAAATTCAAACAGCTTTCATTTTGCACACCCAAAATTGGTCTCACTTATTTCCAATATATTCTGGAATTCTTCCATGTCCCGCCACAGCTATTTACTTTACTTAGAGCATTTTGCATGGCTGCCGGGTCATCTACTCCATATATCGTTGGCCATGAATCTTGGACCCTTTTTATAAGCAAGAACACTTTATCTAGAAATATGGCGAGGGAGAGGGTTTTTTGTTCTGCAGTAATCAAGAATGGGGGTTTGTGTACCATTATAAGGTTAATTGTGGTTTTAATGTTGTTACCTGCCCTGATCCTGGTCATGGCCAGGGAGGGCAGGCTAGAAACGTAATAAATAAATAAATAAAATTAGTTTCCCTCCAGATTTAATTCAGGTTTCCAACTTTCAGGTGGGGCCTGGAGATTAGGGATGCCTCTGCTGCATGTTGGTTCACCAGATGAATTTACCATACTCAGTGGAGTTAACTATGGTGATTTGATCATACGATTTCTTCATTGGTTCAGCAGATATCTTGAACTCCTGACAAACTTAGCAATTTTTTTTTTGCGCTTCCTTCTTTGTCTACTTCCCTGATTGTGGCACTTGCACAGTCACCTTCCTGTCTTGCATGCTGATTTTGGACTGGCTTTACATTTGCTCAGTTCCTTACTGCATACATAGTGGTGATGGATTTCCACTGTGTGAACAGACTGCTGGACTTGATGGGCCTTGGTCTGATCCAGCATGGCCTTTCTTATGTTCTTAGCTAACTGTCTGTCTGGGTGTTTTTGTGTAAATGACATCTGTTGCTAACGAACCAGAGGGGGAAAAAAAGATGTTCAGTGGAACTTTCCTCTGAAGACGGCTTCTCTCCTGACACAGAGACCTTATTTTTAATTTTTTTCTGCTGACTTTTCTGCTGATAAGCATCATGTACATCTTGGGTGCAGTAGTAATATTAGTTTGCCATCTGCCTATGAGATGACATTTTTCTTTAAATAAATATAAAATCAGACAAATTGCATACAAAAATACATGCAGTTTTTATTTTTTAATATATATTTTTAAAAAGAAAATTTATTTCTTTGGTTGGGACGTTGCCTGAATAAGGTATAGAATCCTTACCATGCATTCCTATGCAGATTCTGTGTTGCCATATTTGTTATTGTTATTACTGGAAATGTCAGTTTTGAGACTTCTTATGTATCTTTTGAACATCATTTCATCTCATACTCTTGGAATGGGTAATTATAAATCAGAAAAAAGCAATATTTAAAAATTGAAGCCTGAGGTTAAAAAACAATCCCAAATAAATGTCAGAGGACAAGAATGCTATGCATGGCTGCTTTCCAAGAACCTTTCGAGATGTGGCTTCAATTAAGTGTATTTTAATAGCAATAAAATGCTATTTGCATACTTACTCAAATTGTTTCAGGGCAATGCTGAAATGGAAAAGAAACAATTGTACACTTGTTTAAAATAGAGAAAGCTTTTTTTTTTAAGAATACGTTTTTCAGCCAGTAGATTAGGGTTACAATAACCTTGTGAGGTAGGTTAGTCTGAAGGTGTGTAATCTCATGGTGAATGATCTTCCATGGAAGAGTGGGGATTGGAATCTAGGTCTCCCATGTCCTAATCTAAAACTCTAACCATTATACCATACTTGCTTTCATGTGGTGGTGGTGGTTGAATAATAGTGAGCAGCTGGACTTATGGTTGTTGCCAGGTGTAGCTCTGCTGGGTGCTTCCTCAAAAGCCAAAATAGCCCTGGAAAAGGCCATCCCTGTCCCTTCCCCGTACTTTTTTACTGACAGAATACTATGCTTGAAGGCCAGCAATACTGTTGTGGTTGCCTAGCAACCCCCGCCATGGCACTGCAGAGGGAGAGGGCATTTGCTTCTTAAAGGTGCTGCTTTTATTATTTTGAGGAGTGTTACCCCCCCATTTTTTTTAAAGATTTCAGGGGGGGTTGTTTTGTTTTTAGCAAACTGGGGCTTTCCTCAGGTTTGTAGAAGGCTCTTTCTGGTCTTTTCATAGCCCCAATATCTGGATTTAAGCATCCACATAGGCCCATTTTGAGAATTAGATATATTGATAAATGTGCTTAGAATTGTATTCACAGCCTGTCTTCTTTAGCCAGATGGTCGAAAGTTTGTTCCTAATGCAACACCATGGTAGTCAGTTCTTTTTAAAGAGATGGATGAGAATACTTTCTTCTTGAGGCTAACTTTTTTCTTTTATTCAGACCTATTTATTTTAGACTTTTGAGGACAATTTCTGTGAATCCCCTTCTGAATAGTGCTTGCTCTTGGTGATGGATATTGTATTGCAGTATATCTTCTTCTGCTGTTAGGTTGAAACGGATGAGGTGTCTTAATGATTTTCCTCTGGGCATGAATGGGTTGTGAGGGAGGCAAGATGTTAACACTCTCAACACTTCTATATGTTGTGTCCTTTTATCACAAAGCATTACAGTTTAAACTCATGGAGCTGAAAAGGAAGGAATAGCTAGTGGCATTGAGATGATACTGCCAGTGCCACAAAAACATGGAGAAATGCTTAGTGAGTAATTTTTGTATTGCTTGTATGCCCAACTAGGTTTCAGAAAGATCTAATGCTCCTTCCTCACTGGCACACAGAAAATCCTTACATATATTTCAGCTATCTAAACACATCAAACAAGCAAGACTAAGGTCTTCCATTATTTTCTTGACCCTCTCAAGGTTACATGAACAAAAGAAAGGCATCAAAGCATCAAAAGTTGACTTGGAATATTTGTTGATGCTCTCATTTTCTAGGAAGTGGCAAGAGACATTGTATGTTTGAAAGACAACAGCAAGGTTAATTTAATAGTATATTTGACCAAGGTGTATTTTGGTGAAGCTTTCTTTCTTTTTCTTTCTTTTTGACAGTATTCTGTCTCTAGGCAAATGCACAAATATCAAATTATGGACTGTTTATATAAAGCTTCATTTCAGTTTTCATAAATTAATTTTAACAATAGACCAGGAATAAGCAAATTTTCATTAACAGTAGTTAAATCTGTATACTGTTCAGAGAAAAGATCCATTACATATGTGCTGGATTTTAATACCATTGCAAAAATGTGAGTTTTAATAATAAAAATATTCCAAAAATGTTCCAAAAATGTATGGTTATCATTCAAGAACTTAAGCTTTTCTGTTTTTGTTAGTAGTCACTGATGTCACCTTTCTGCCATCTTAAGAGACACCAACACATTAAAACATGCATTGTAAAATCACATCTCAAATACTTTTAAAACCAACTGTGTGTGTGTGTGTGTGTGTGTCAGTGTGTGTGTGTCAGTCAGATAGGAATGGAAGGGACCAAAGGTTTAGCTATTTCAGGAATGAAATAACCCTAGTTTTTCTAAACTATTAAATGAAAAGATGCCTGGTTCCCTGGGCTCCAATCAAAAAGGATAACAATATTACAATCGAGGAAAGGCTTCTAATTCATTCTGTAGCAATCTCCTAGTAATTGTCACTCTCTTCAGTGAGAATATTTTAAAAAATGGTTCTTCTGGGGTTTTTTCTCTCCTTTTAGCAGTCTCTCCTGTCAGGAGAAGATAAGAACCTAGATCAAACTAGCGGTTTTCTTTAGACAGTTCATATGAAGCTTCCTCATATCAAGTCAGACCACTGGTTCACCTAGCTCAGTATTGTTACATCTGACTGAGCAATCATGAAGGGGGGTGGAGCTTCTCAGGAGCCAGCATGACCCCAGCACTACGTAAGTGCCACTTGTGTCATACACAGTGGCCTGGGCGCCGGCGCAGGACTGCTTACCCCAGAGCCATGGAGCCGTGCAGCAGTGCAAGGCTTGGGTGCTAGCACTGTCTTGCCAGAAGCCATTTTGTGGTGCAAAGTCTCACACTGGTGTCAGGGCATTCCTGTCATTAGTAAGCTCCCCAAGTCCTTTTGGCCTGGGAACACCCTTTTTTTCAGGCGCAGAGTTATGTCTGCAAAACCCCTGCCGTAGCCCCATGAAACCCTATGGGTGAGTTTCACAGGGCTCTGAGACCCTTCATTGTTGGAACCTACGGGCCCTAGTTATGCTGCATTGACTGTATGAGAAAATATTTAATGGCTGATGAAGCCCCCTAGCGAAATGTGAATGTAATCTAGAGACCATGAATCTCCTTATCTATGCCATGGACTTTGGCATTTATTAGACTATTATTTCGTGCATTCATCTTTCCTTTGAGATCGCTACAAACGGCTTGGGACGGCTTTTTCAGTACTGCACATGACTACCACTGCCAGGCTTCACGTCTGATGTCTTTTTTCCTATTGAGCATTTTCTACAACTAGTCTGACGGAACTTACCTTCTATTTGCTGACTGCGCATGACAAACCGCTGATTGCCCTTACAGCCCTTCTGCTGTGAACTATTCTTTCCACTGTGCATGTCTAAGATAGTGTTTGCCTTCAACCTTGCTACTGTGCATGACCTACCTTTTCTTGTCATTCAAGCCGTTCCGTCTCAAGTCCTGCTTGCCAACTTCGGGAATTTCTAGAGTTTTCATTGTAATCCGTATCAGTTGGATATTGCTTAGTATTTCCATGGCATTGTTGTTGATATGTTTTGTTGCACTTAGTTGTATATAGTTTGTTTCTATACATAGCATTGTTTTTTCTTAAACTTAGAGCTTGTGCTGTTTTCTCCTTGCCCAATTGCTATTGTTACAGCACTATTCTACTTTTTGAACCTCCAGGTACTAGCTGCAGATCTCCTGCTATTACTACTGATCTCCAGCCAATAGAGATCAGTTCACCTGGAGAAAATGGCTGCTTTGGCAATTGGACTCTTTGGCATTGAAGTCCCTCCCCTCCCCAATCCCTGCCCACCTCAAGCTCTGTCCCAAAAATCTCCAGGTATTTCCCAGCCCGGAGCTGGTTAATAAACATATGGTTAATAAAATGTATTGGATGTATTTCAAGATACCTGGGGGGGGGAGAGAAGTCATATTTTTCTCGATTATTTCAGAGGATGACTGGGGAAACCTATTACAGTATTTGTACTTTAAATTAGAAGACCTAATCCCTTGACTGCTCTGATTTCCCAAACTGCCAGTCAAACTGATGCTTAGAGGGCATGTGTAGAGTTCCCAGCCCCTTTGATGTCTTACACCAAAGATCCCATTGACCACAGTGAGAAAAATATCAAATGTTTCTGATTGCATCACCCAGGGGCCCAGCTTGAATCAAAATAGCTTTTTTTGTGTTGGTTGGTCAGACTGGAATTATTTCACAAACTGTACTGATTAGTTAGCTACCTGAGTCTAATGATGGTTTTGCTTTTGTATTGGAAAAGTTGTTTTAATATGAAATCCCAAGGCTAAAAGTATTTTTTTGCAAGAGGATTATACAGCTATTTTATCCTTTTCAGCTTGAATTTACCTTCCAGGGAAATGAAATATTCTCATTACTAATGGCCTGTCTTTTGAATAATTCAGAAATATCCAGGGTGCTCATTTTTACCAAGTAACACATTTCCTTTCAATTTCCATTGTTTACTTCTGAATTTTATTGGTTTGACTTCTTATAACTAGATATAAAATGACTTTTAAGCTGTGTGTTATGTTAAAGGTGTCTGGTTAGGAAGTTTGGTTAATCCCAGTGAGATCAATTCTGTTTGGCTTTAGGCTGCATTTTCATAAATCTTTATAGTCTGCATGCCTAAAAGTCAGAGTTTATACTTGGACTAGAAATAGGGCATTGGATTTTTTAAAAATGAAAAATAGTGTCTTGAAACACTTTTTTCTTTCTTTCTGGAGATTTCTGCAAGCATGTTGAAATATTTTAGCATCTTCTCTCTACTGGGTATTTTAAGATGACCCCTATACCTATGCAACTGAGTTTGTGTATTTCAAATAGCACAATTGCTGCTAAACATCCTCTACCAATTTTACATCAACTTGCCATTAAATATCTACTTTCTCGTGTAAACTGATAACCTTTAACATAGAAACATAGAGTTGGAAGGGACCTCAGGATCATGTAGTCCAACTCCCTGAACAATGCAGGAAATTCACAACTACCTCTTCCCTCCACTCCCCCAGTGACCCTTGCTCTATGCCCAGAGGAAGGCAAAAAACCTCCAGGATTCCTGGGCCAATCTGGCCTGGAGGAAAATTGATTTCTGACCCCAAAGTGGTGATCAGCATTATCCTGGATAAGTAAGAAAGGGCCACAAGAACTGAGTACTGACTCGTCTTTTCCTGTCCTACTTCTCATGATCTGCCTAAATTCACAGAATCAGCATTGCTGTCAGATGCCCATCTAGCCTCTGCTTAAAAACTTCCAAAGAAGGAGTACCCACCACCTCCTGAGGAAGCTTGTTCCACCGAGGAACCACTCTGTCAGGAAGTTCTTCCTAATGTTAAGCCCAAAACTCTTCTGATTCAATTTCAGTCCATTGGTTCGGGTCTGACCTTCTGGGGCAACAGGAAAGGGTCCTTTTCAGATTACTGTTCCAAACTGGATGTCATCAGTTGTTGGCCTGTTTCCGAGTAAAGTGATACAGAGATGGGCGTTCATACAGCTCATTTCAATCCATCTATGAGCTGTAGGGCTGTTGAATTAAAAAAAAATCGGTATAGTTCGGATTCGGCTGAATTCGGCCCGTTTAGATTCGGCATATGCCGAAGTCCAAACTCCCTCACTTCGGGTCCGTGCAATTCGGCGGGAATTCAAAGTTCGGAAAAAAAATTCGGCCAAATAAAGCCATTAAAAACACAACCGCGCCTTTCCGTGGCTCTGGGGGGCATTTTTGGGGGTAGAGGTGCCAAACTTTCAGCAGAGCTTCAAAGGACGTTTCTTGAAATACCCCCCAAGTTTTGTAAAGATTGGGTCAGGGGGGGCTGAGATATGGGCCCCGAAAGGGGTCCCCCCACCCTTAATGTGCATCTCTGAGCAGAGCTTGCTGCCCACGCACAAAGCTCTTTTTCTGTCACTCTTTCTCCTTTCTCTCCCTCTCTTCCTCCCTCTTTTTTGGTCTCTTTCTTTGTCTCCCTCCGTCCTTTTTTTTCTTTCCCTCTGTCCTTTTCTTTCCTTCTCCCCCTCTCTCCCTTTCTTTCTCCCTTTCTCTCTCTCCCTCCCTCCCTTTTCCTCTTTCTCTGTTTTCCTTCCTCCCTTCCTCCCTTGCCAATCGACTGTGGGCTGCGCCCCCCTGGCGCCTCGTTTTCTGGGGCCCACCGCTGGCTGCCCTCCCACCTGGGAGGGGGGAGTGGGGGCGCCCTGCAGGCCTTCTCTGGGTGGCCTCCCCTGGGGTTGCCAACCTCCAGGTGGTGGCTGGAGACCTGGCAACCCTAGCCTCTCCCCCCCACCGGGAGATCTATACCTGGTATGGCCCCCGAAAGATGTTATAAATGTGTGAATGGCCCTTGGCAGGAAAAAGGTTCCCCACCCCTGCGCTATAGCATTATAGTGCAAATCTTAGAACATTAAAAAAAAAAAAAAAATGAAAGAGAAGGTGCTACACCAAAAAAGGTGCTACACCAAAAAAGGTAGGGAAACAATAGCAGTCCTTTTGGAAATGCTCCAGACCATTCTAACAGTACACTGGAGCGATTCAGAAGCACTAGGAAGAACTGAAAACGGGAGAAAGCCATTTTCATAAAAAGCGGCAGAGCCCTGCAGTGCCAACAAGATGCAAGCGGCTTTGTTTGGTAAAAAAAAATATGTTAGCAGACGGGAGCCAAACCTGTTGTGTCTGAATTCACACAAAAAACCCTTTAGCAACCCGCTGCTCAACCAGATTATAAGGACAGTTTGAAAGGGGCCAACAATTCCACTGCATCCTCTATATGATGGCCCTTCAAATATTTGATGATGGCTATCATATTGCTTCTCAGTTGTCTCCTCTCCATCACTGAGAGCCAGTTTGGTGTAATGTTAAAGAGTGGTGGACTCTAATCTGGAGAACCGGGTTTAATTTCCCACTCCTCCACATGAATGACGGAGTCTAATCTGGTGAACTGGGTTGGTTTCCCCACTCCTACACATGAAGCCAGCTGGGTGACCTTGGGCTAGTCACAGTTCTCTGAACTCTCTCAACCCCACCTAACTCACAAGGTGTCTGTTGTGGGGAGGGGAAGGAAAGGTGATTGTAAGATGGTTTGATTCTTCCTTAAGTGGTAGAGAAAGTCAGCATATTAAAACTAACTATTCTTCTTCTAAACATAGCGAGCTCCTTCAACCTTTCCTCACAGGACTTGGACTTCAGACTCCACACCATCTTTGTTGCCCTCCTCTGGGCATGTTCCAGCTTGCCAACATGCTTCTTAAACTATGGTGCCCAAAACTGTATATAATACTCCAAGTGAGGTTTAACCAGAGCAGATTAAAGTGATACCATCATCTTGCGTGATCCAGACACTATAATTCTGTTGATGCAACCCAAAATCACATTTCCTTTTTAGCTACCACATTACACTGCTGACTCATGTTCAATGTATGGTCTACTAAGACTCCTAGATCTTTTTCACATGTGCTATTGCCAAGACAAATCTCCCTGCATTCTATAATTATGCATTTGATTTTTCCTGCCTAAATGCAAAACTTTACATTAATCTCTGTTGAAATTAATTTTGATAGTTTTAGCACAGTTTTCCAGCCTGTCAAGATCATCCTGTTTTTTGACTCTGTCTTCTATTGTATTTGCCACCCCTCTTAATTTAGTATGGTCTGAAAATTGAATGAGCATCCTCTCTATTACTTTATCCAAATCATTTATAAAGATGTTGAACAACACAGGGCCCACAACAGATCCCTGAGGCACTCCACTAGTCACTCCTTTCCAAGTGGATGGGGAACTATTAACAAGGCCTCTATGGATACCATCTGTTAATAAGTAACAGGATCCAAACCAAATTTTATTAACTTGCCAAAAAGAATATTATATGTAACCTTATAAAACACCTTACTGACGTCAAGATAAACTACTCTCCACAGTATTCCCCTAATCCAGCAAGGTAGTAACTCTCTCTCAAAAAAAAGAGATAAAGTTAGTCTGACATGACTTGTTTTTCAGGAACCTGTGCTGGCTCTTAGTAATCATAGCCATCCTTTCTAAATGCTCAAGGACTGTTTGATGATTTGTTCTAAAACCTTTCCAGATATAGATGTAAAGCTGATGGGTCATTAGTTCTCTGGAACTTCCTTTTTTCTTCTTCTTGAAGACTGAGAAAACATTTGCCTGCCTCCAATCTTCGGGCACTTCACCTGTTCTCCAAGAATTCTCAAAAACAATACATGGATGCTTGGAAATTATATCAGCAAGTTCCTTTAATGCCCTTGGATGCAATTCATCTGGGCCTGAGGACCTCATTTCATTTAAAGAAACTAGTTTTCTTTATACCACTCATTCTTACCCACTTCCAGCCCACTGGTTAATGATTGGACTGTCATGGTCAAACCACTTCCTCTCCTCATCCTGAAGCTGAGTGATTTCTTTTTCTTTTCTTTTAAAAAAATTAAACTAAAATATTGATCTGGGGAAAGGCATATCTCCACAAGAAGTGGGACTTTACTTTTTTCCTTAAAAATGAAAGCTGGGACTTCAAATAACTTCTAAGCCTGTTATTACAATTCTTCAGTGATAAAATAATATTTTAGTGCCTTTTTTAACGGGGGGGGGGATGCTGTGACCCCACCAATGATGATAGCACCCTCCTTGGAAAATCCTCATTAATGAAGGCACGTGCTGAAGACAATAAACTGGCTCCACAATTGTGAAAATGCACAGGAGGGCAGACGTGTGGAAGAACTGTGCCAAAATCAATATCAATGTTTGTGGATTAACTCCCAAGAAAATCAGGAGTAACTCAAGTATGAGGACAATCTCCATGAGGAGGTGGTATTTCTAGTATTAAAGTTCATTATTTTACATTACATTAAAGTTCTCTTGGCTTTCCAGTATGAGCTCTGAGCTGTGTTTTTCCTCCACTTTTGTCTTCTTTAACACAGAGGTGAAATCTAGGGAGAGAAAAACAGAGAAATACACACATACAAAGTTTTTCTGACTTGTAAGGCTACAGTCCACATTAAAAAATTCCATTTACCTTTCGCAGTAACTTTATTGATTTCTCAAAGCTCCCAATAGATTCTTTAGCATGGGTAAAACTCCAAGAAATGTTTCTCTGTGCTTTTACCCTAGTCCTTTGGTGTTAATATGTGAACTCATTTATTCTTGTATTTTCCACAGAATTCTCCTGCTGATTTTATCACAATTATAAAACAACACAGAGACTAAATTAATGTGCCAATACAAAAGTCCTGGAGATGTTAACGTACAATTGGATGAATTCATCACGTAATGGTCAACGTTTGAAGCAATGTGGAATAATAAAGTTAAAGATAGAATTACACCTTTTATATTGTGGCATGTCCTTTTCACTCACACAGAGTGCCTACAACCCTCCACGGCCTCTCCCCACAGGTTCAGGGTTACAGGTAAGTCAAGCAGTCACACATCACTACCCATCTTGCCTCTTTTAAAATATATAGAGAGTAAGCCATGACCATTGCACATCCTGGGTCCTCTTTCTCACTCACAGAGACATTGCCAGACAGGGTAGCCCAGCCCCTTTTAATAACTGCCCCTCACAGAGACACTGCAGGTAGAGATTACACAGTCAGGTAGGGATTGCACAGGGTTTTTTTTTTCAAATGAATTTTTGAATTGTTTTCCTATTCCAGCATTTGGGATCCTTTGTTACAAATTGACTGTTTTCAGTCAGCTTTAAGCTGCTGTTTTCCACAACTTCACTCAGCTCAACTCCCTAACTGCTGTCTTCATCTCCCTTGACTGTCGTTTTCAACTGTCCCTTCTCTCTAGCATACCATCAGCTCCCATTGGTCACTCCTAGGGAGAGGGGGAACCTAGCCTGTCTGTTACAATATCTTTTAATGTTTTGTGATAACAATGAGATATTCACTTCTGTAAATAAAAAAAAATCTCAAAACTGTAACACAATAATTTCAGGTGTGGAATGACCAGACTACTGATTCACTGAGGATAGGGAACACATATGTAATGTTGTTCACAATTCTGTATAGTCCTTCCTCTCCAGCCTCCCCCGCCCAAATATGCCATGTTTTAAACAAAAAGGGAACATTTCCCTTCTCTTAGCAGACTCCTCTCGGGAGATAACCATTCAAGTAGCCAAATTTTGCCTCTGGTCTAGTGGGATTCATAAACGGCTAATTGAAAAATCTTCCCCATAGAAGATCTTTCCTCTTCTTCTTCAAATCATCCCTCCCAGAATCATCAACTTTTATTATTATATTTTATTATTTCAACCTAACTTTGATTTTTATCTAGAGCTGATTTCGTATCGAAATAAAACTTGACTGATTGATTAAAACAAAAAGGCAGCTGTGAAACTTGTAGGTTTGAAGGTTCCTCTGGACTTCTTGTAACAGAGGTGGAGAAGTTTTGTCAGTTTCACCATGTGTGCATGGGGCACATAGTATTTTAATCCATGAAATTATCCTCTGCAGCAAGTCCAAAGAAGCTGAGGGAGGATTTATAACTCATGTGTATATAAAACCATATCATTTGTATCATTATTGTTTTAAACAATGGTGGTGGCAGGGGATAGGTAAGAGTATTGAATCTGGAGAAACCTGTCTTCCTTCCAGAAAAGTGTCTTCTAGTTTGCACAGACTAGATAATGCAAAATCATAGAATAGAATCATGGGTCGAAAACGCATGGTTGCTTTATCCTCCCTGTTTTAACCAGGATTGAACACACTTTAGGTGAAACGCATGTGTTCGATCCGGTCTGAATCCTGTCTGAAACAGGGATTAAAGGAGGATAAAGCAACCATGCGTTTTCACCCATAGAGTAGGAAGGGACGACCAGGGCCATCAAGTCCAACCCCCTGCACAATGCAGGAAATTTACAACTACCTCCCCCCACACAAACCCCCAGTGACCCCACTACAAGTCCAGAAGATGCCCAAGATGTGTTCCCTCTCATCTTCTACTTAAGGTTATAGAATCAGCATTGCTGACAGATGGCTATCTAACCTCTTCTTAAAAACCTCCAGGGAAGGAGAGCTTACCACCTCCCGAGGAAGCCTGTTCAACTAAGGAACTGCTCTCTAACTGTTACAAAATTCTTCCTAATGTCTAGACGGAAACTCTTTAGACATTAGAAAGAATGAAGAGGGCTAGCATTAGTGTAGCATTTGTTGTTGTTTTAAAGTTTTTTTTTTTGTTATTACCTGGAATCACCACTTTGCTGCATCTTAATCCTAAATTTCTGCTCTATGTTAAGATTACCTAGCCGAAGGTTCTCCCTGTCAGCAATCCCTTGGAGAGCAATTCTTATATTTAACACATTCCAACTTCTTGAGGCACCGTCGAAACCTCTCTGTAAATTGCCTGAACGAATTAATCATACTAGCTTTCTTGCCTCGACTCTTATTTATATGGGTGTTCTCTAAATAGTTTCACCACCGAAAATCGAAGCAGGCAAATTTCCCATATATTTCTGATGCCTATGAAAGGAACTTTACGGAATTTTTAGTTTATTCTCTACAAACTGCTTCTGCTGCTCGTGATGGAGCAGGAAGCCATACTGGAGCGATAGTGATAAACAGTGTTGATGCCTGAGGGCAATACCTAAGTAAATTAGCTGGTAAAGAGAAACTCTGTTCAGCCTCAATTTTTAATACTGTTTTGTAACTGTAGTTGTTCATTCACCACTGAACTGACTTTGCTTACTTTGTGATTTAATTGTTCTCCACAAAGTAATGCAAGTTTACAGAACCCATAAACACAATGCATTTTTTATAAGAGACGTTAAGTAAGAACATCATCAACATCAAACAATGTTCTAGTGGAGACAAGGGACTATTAGTACTGTAAAAATTCTTTTTTTACCTTATAAAGATAAATAGCATAGGCGGAAAGGACATTTTCATAGCATTTGAGATGCATGTTTAATTTGATGTTGCAAAATGAAGCAAATGATTTCGAACCAGGAGTTTTCTACTGAAAACAGCAGAAAAGTGATTGCCTTGCTGGCAAATTGTGGGTAAAAGGATTTGGAATGCACTGTCCTATTCATTCCCCTTTAGCTGGGCCATTATTGTAATCACCTGAGTTCAGAAGAAAAGTTCAGATGGCCAAAAATTCCAGCAAGTTCAGGAGAAGCATAATCAGATGAGAGTCACCGGTGCTGAACTCTCAATCATAACTACAGCCAGCAAGTGAAGTCAGCAATGATTCTACAAACCCATGCCAAGGAAGGAAGAAAGGAAAGAGATTTACAGTGCAACCTGGGGCGGGGGGTAGCTGCACCACCGCCAGGGATGGCATAGCCGAGCCACCTCCCAAGCGGCTTGCTGTGCTGTGGCCAGCAATCTGACAGGGATGGTCCCTAACCCTTGTGGAACCACTGTATGCAACTCAATGGGCTGCGCCTACATTTTTGCCAGCATAAGTGTGCAGAAGCAAATGTGGGCATTCCTGTACTGAAAGGGCTCAGGGAGCTGACTAACGCCAGCCTCACCCCTGGGCATGTCTCCTTTGGCACCGGTGCAAGCCCCTGCGCTGGAGGTGTGCCGGAGTTGTGTGGGTGTGCGTGGCTTTGCTGGTGCCCATGCGTGGCACAGCCGCACCACTCCCCAGCACTGTCGCAAGTGCCTGGTGCCAGAGTCACATGTTCAGTGTACAGGGCATTGGACAAAAATAATAACTGGACCCTTAACTAAGGAATGTGTTTCTTAGTGCTCAAAGGATGGTCACCATGGATCACCATGATGAAAACCAGTGGCAAACAGGATTGCCACAGATTTCTCAGGAAAGCTGTTTGGCAGTTGCACATACCCTATTCAACACTCACGATCCAGTTATGAGTTGATTGGGAATATGTTCAGATTGCATTGAGCAGCTCAGACAGCTGCTAAACAAGTGTGCAACTGCCTGTTTGTCAGAATCTGATTCACAGGGGATCAGGTGGGATCAGCTGGGATTTTGGAACTGATACACCCCACACAGCAAAATGGTCACATAATGAAGTTGCAAAAGGGAGAGGAAGAAATAGCTTGATTTGAGTTCTATAGCACCTTGGAGGCCAACAGCATTTTCAGGGTCATTAGCATTTGAAAGTCAAAGCTTCTTTCATCAGATACAAGAAAGAGCTTGTTTCTGTCCTTTTCTCTGCAGCCCAAGCTGACAGCTATGGGTGAGAAGGGAAGGAAAATAAACTGGGCTTATGATCCCCCTCCCTCATCCACAATACACTTGGTAAAGAGAACAGGCCTACCACCCATAGAAAATAGTTGGCCCATTATTTCATCAAGTCTGAGCAGCTGTGAAGGACAGGCCATCAGAAGAACCTGCCTTCCAGCCGAACTGTGAGTTGGCTCCTCTAGCTCCCTCCCCCACACAAAAAAAGGTTTTGCAGGTTGGTGATATTTTTTGTAACACCTGCGTATCCTGGATTCGCCATTCTGGAAAATCACGGTAATGATCTGAAGTAGTGATTTTCTTGTATATTTTCAGCTCAGGAATTTTAGAATACACCCCCCCCCCCCAATTACTGGTGAACAAATCAACTACAGCTTGTCACGACGCAAAATATTAATACTGATGAACTGAAAAACTATGAAGAAGAAGAAGAGTTGGTTTTTATATGCCGACTTTCTCTACCACTTAATGCAGACTCAAACCAGCTTACAAGCACCTTCCCTTCCCCTCCCCACAACAGACACCCTGTGAGGTGGGTGAGGCTGAGAGAGCTGTGACTAGCCCAAGGTCACCCAGCTGGCTTTGTGCGTAAGAGCGGGGAAACAAATCCAGTTCACCAGATTAGCCTCCACCGCTCATGTGGAGGAGTGGGGAATCAAACCCAGTTCTCCAGATCAGACTCCAAGTAATTAACATTTCAAACATAAGCCACAGAATAAGATAAAAAATGGGGGGGGGGGTTCAAAAGGAGAAATCTTGCGTTAAACACTTAACAAAAAAGTACAGTAAGATTAACAGCAGTACCGTGTATCTGAATTCAGTATACTCTGTAGGCATACATAAATATTGATTATACCAGTCATAACTAGAAATAATTCCTTGAAAACTGTCGATTAGCATTTAATAACATGTTTCTCTTTGTGCCATAAAGTGTTTAGTGGGTAACAAAATACAGATCTAAATGTAGATTTGATTCCCAAATTTTCCTCACAATTCAAAATGGTTGAATTTGGTGTGAATCATGCAGGCCACTTTCTTCCTTTCTACATTCTGTTGCATGAAACCTTTTTTTTTTATCATCTCAGGTCCTTCACTGCCCTTGCTGTAGATAACAGTGAGTACCTCTTGCATACAAATGTCTCAGGAGCATTTCAAGCTTTCTTCTGTGAACTGAATGTCATCTCTTTCATCCAAAACCACAAAAAGCATCTAAATCTTCACTGTCATCTTCCAAAGCTAGGAAAGCTTTCAGCAGAGAACCTGTCAGACATGTCTCATCGGTCTGTTCCACGGAAGGCAGATGGGCCACGCAAGTCTTTGTTTCTTTGTCCCAAGAGCATCCTATCAGCTACTAATTAATCTTAATGTAATGACTTTTCCACCAGCAAAGTTCTGACATCATGGAAAAGCAGAAGCAACCGTATTTCACAGAATTATAAAACTGTAGGATTTCCAGGTATCTCAATGTTGAGATAAGGTTAATTGGAGTGATATCTGTTCCAATAATGGGGTTTTTCAGAAGTCTATAAATGGGTGCTTGCTCAAGTTCATAATGTTAATGGCCTCCACTAGGGCTATGCAAAAGAAAATCGGTATGCTTTGTGTTCAGGTTTATCAAACATGGAAATTTTCCCATTTCCTGTTTTTTAGGATTTTTTCCTGAAAAAATTCAGGTTTGATAAACCCAAAACTAAAAAATGCCGAACTCCACCCCCTGGATCTTTCAGATCTGCCCCGCAAGCCTTTTCTGAGGCCCAGAGAAGCAACACAGGCTAGATTTCAGTCAGCTCCCCCTCGCCGGGCTTCTCCAGGGTCCAGAGAAGCCCGGTGGGGCGGATCTGACAGCAATCCTGCCCGCAGGCTAGATTTCTGTCAGAAGCAGGTAAGTAAAGGGGGAGGGAAGATGGGGGGAGGGAAGACAGGAGGGAGAGAGGGGGAGAAATGGCAGCAGGGGTAAAGTGGCCTAAATACGGCCAAAAAAATTCAGCATTGGGACCTGCTTTTTCCACTTCCTTTATTGCTACCTTTTTTCATAGTGGTTAAAAACAACAACCCAGAAACTGCCAAAAAGGTATTTTTTGGAGGGGTTTTATTTCAGTATACTAATATGCACATCCCTAGCCCCCACTTCAGTCACTCACAGATTGAGAATTGGTGCCTCCGCATGTACAAATGTGTCTTTGTATTTTGACCCAACAAAAGGGCCTCTACCATTTCATTTGTGATGGTAGCACTTGCAGCTCCCACACATAGGGGCACTGCTTCTCACACATGGTACCCCTGTGTGCATGATGTCTAGCTGTGGGTTGAGCAATGACCTCTCCCCTCACACTCCTGAGGTATTTAGATAGAACCACTGCAACTGTGAAGCAGCTCCAAGATGATCAGTCAAAGCTTGGTGTCTTTGATGGTTTCAGAACACCAGTGCATTCCCAAGGAAGGATTATTCTATCTTGAATAGAAATATACACAATCATAATGTGATTGTTGCATCTTAGTTGCATCATAGTTGCATCTTTCTAAACAGTGTGAAAATTAACATCTCTTCAAAAGCCAGCCACTTTACTGGAAGAAGAGACAATCCTTCACCAGGTTTTTTTAAATTATTTATACTATTTGCATTTTATTTTATTATCTGACTTTCCACTAGGGTTGCCAGCTCCCTCTTTGCCACCAGTGGGAGATTTTGGGGGCGGAGCCTGAGGAGGGCGGGGTTTGGGGAGGGGAGAGACTTCAATGCCATAGAGTTCAATTGCCAAAGCGGCCATTTTTCTCCAGGTGATCTGATCTCTATCGTCTGGAGATCAGTTGAATTAGCAGGAGATCTCCTGCTACTACCTGGCAGTTATATAAATAGGTGTACTGATATAAAATTGTGCAATCCTAAGAAAAAAATCTCAGTACACTGCCACAACTTTCCTTTCAAATATATTTCTCTCTCTTTTTCTTTTCTTTCCAAAGTTTCTTAACTTGTCTTAACAATTTATACAACAACAATATTATAAGTTCCAATACAGTTTAACTTCACTATACAATTACTTCATTACACTTAATACCTTCTCAGAATCTTTAACATAAATGAGTACTCCTCGGGAACAATGAAATGCCGGCAGCTAAGTCCTTACTCGCAAGTAAGCAATATAAAGACAATGTTGTGAGGAACGCTGTACTCCGCACCACTTCCTGGCAGTTGGCAACCCTACTTTCCACACTGGCTGATTGCCTCACAGGGCCAAATTTAAACTTTAGGTTTGCAGTGGTTGAGTTCTGTGCTGAGCTTCATTACCATATTGGTCTGATGAGGAAGTGTATAGGCTGATATAGTTACTTTCTACACCCCTGCTCCTTCTATAAGGTATGACATCACTGGAAAGAGCCAAGGAACCACGGCCACCCCTATGTTGTGGCTCCTTACACATTTTAAGAGAATATGAAATCACAATGCAGTGGCTCTCAAGCTATAAAATAAACTTTTGAATCAGCCCAGTGTGCATTTAAATGAGGTCAGAGTTTTAAAAATGTTAATCTAACAATTCCCTTGCTGGCATCAGATAAAAGTTCAAAAACTAAATGAAAAGGAAAGCAGTACAATGAGTTATCTACAGCAAAATGAAAAGCCTACCCAATGGATCCATAGCTGAACTGAAACAGAAAGGCAGGACTCCTAGCACCAAGCGCAATGCTGTCACCAGTAACCATGAAGAGAGATTCATTCACTTTAGTAAAAGGCGAAAGACTTATACGATCTGAAGAGAAACCAGAATATAGACATTCATTCACTTTAATAATGGCTCTCAAGGGTTTGGACAGTAGCTCATAGCTGTGTGATTGTTTTTTTCCCCACTCCAGAAAGAAAAGCCATCATTGTTAGGCATATCATCATGTTAGATGCATGGGTTAGTTTACAGGATATCTGGGTTTGAGGTGTTTCCCCTTCCAACCTAGTTTCATCAGCTGATCCATACTAGCCGTGATGACTTGGAACACAAAGTGGGCAGGGCACACCACTCCATGCCCTGCCTGCACTATTTCCTAAGCTTCTGGCTGCTGGGAAAGTACCCCGGGGCCGAGGGAAGAAAGCAGCAATTAGAGGGTGGAGTGGACAAGAAGGGAGGACACAAAGGTGGATGTCTCCCTCCTTGGGAGTTCCTGTGAGTTCCCTTCTTCTATTTCCTATTGCTCCACATATATTTATTTATATAAAATATAAATATATATTCATTTATATATTAAAGCTCCTTTACCAGGGGTTTTTATATAGCTTTATGCCAGTTAGAGAAATGTGAAACAAAATACAACTTCTGGCATTTTAAATTTGAACTTCCAAAAATATAATTTGCTCTCAGGTATGATTCTTTTAGCAAAGTATCAATTTTTTTCCCCATATTTTTAAAAAATGACTTTCCCCATTTTGTGTTAATGTTTAGCCAATGAACCTGAAAGTATTTTTTTTTCCTGACTTTATATTTGCTAATGGAAAATCGCACATCCCAATACGAGCAGCATAAATAAGGCTGGAGGTCAGCCTTAGCATTTCCTCGGATAAGAAGAAATAAAAATAAGCCTATAAAAAGTACAGAATTTATTCATACTTTCCCAGGGTATCATATTAGGCACATTTGCAATGTGCCTAATATGATACCCTGGGAAACCAATCAGTTTTTTTTTTCCTGCAAGAATAACCAGCCTTGATTCTCCCATTGGTTATTTTACAATAAATAATGCTGACTGGTAATGAAAAAATGTGTTGTCAATATCAGACGGATAAGACTGCATTCAGAAAGATGGATTTGTAAACACATGAATATTTTAGAAACACAGTCTGTGATGTGAATGCAATAACTTTTTGGAGTATCCAATGTATTATAAAGAAGAGAAGTCAATAGACGTTAAATTCTATTGGAATTCACTAGCTTAGATTGCTCTGAAAGCAAGCCAGAACTGAAGCCAAAACATTATGTACTCATGACTTCTTTATTTCATCCTTCCTTCAGCAGGGAATGAGCACAGCTATCACAGACTACAGCTGTAGTTGCCTGAAAAGACTGGTAGGGGACTGAAATCTGGAGATGTACAACCAATTCATTTGTGATGGGACCCTCAGAGAGGACAATGAAACCTGTTTTCATAAGGCAACACTTCAGAATGAGAAACAAGATATGTGAAACTCTTACAGTGCATTCCTGAAAGGAATGCCCGTGCTGGGCTTAGGAGGCAAACTGGCAGTGTTGCCTCCTAAAGAGGTTTTGGCACAGCAGAAACCTCTGCCCGGCGCCAAAAACCCGTGCAACCTTCATAGGGTTGCAAAAATAAAAAGGGGCATTCCTGAGCCAAAAGTGCTCGGGAAGCCGACTAACGTCGGCCCCGCCCCGCAGCCAACGCCATTACACCCCGGGAAACACCTCCTTTGGCACCGGAACACCTCCCAGCTCACTGCCACAGCCTGCTCCTTGGCCTCCTTCCGCATGCCGGCAGTGTGGGCCCCTGTGCCGGCGGAGACCGTAGTCAGCCTCCTAAGGGCTTTGGGCCCAATTTTCAGGAATGGGCTCTTAGTATGTATGCTGATCCAAAGTATGTGGAAAGTCTAAGGCTCAATGGAGCCATTAAGCTTTGCTCCAAATGGAGAGTGGGATGAATCTATCCAACCTGTTAGAATTCAGGGGTGAATTGTAGCATTCATAATGGATATACCATCTGGAATGGATGCCTCAATCCACTGTGGCCATGCACAGAGGATTATTGTGGCTAGCCCTCCCTTTGAGTAGCACTCTGTTGTGCCAGCAAGACAGCAATATAGGTGGATGCATGTCAAAGGATTTCAAGCACGCAAAAGGAGGCCTAATGCAACCCAGAGTGAAAGGTCCCACATCAGCCTTGTCTGATGTGCTCCAATGTTTCCAGCGCACAATTGGCCAGAAAAATTGTTGGTGCAGTAAAAGTCATCAGAAACAGAAGGCGGACATAACACAACAGGTATTGCTTTGGTTAGCCCCCATGTATTTCCGGAAGCAGCCATGGTGTAATCATGGTGGAAGGCTTCTTCCCCAATTGGAAGCTGTAGTTCAACAAAGAATTGTGTTAGGATGAAACTTTCTCCCCATAACTCTAAAAATATCTAGGTCAATACTACATGTAGTCGACACAATTATTATAGAAATTGTGGCTTTTTCTTGAGTTTTAGTCTGAGCGCTCCTTACATAGTTCTTCAACACATTTTATTCCATCTTTTCTACCGTTGAAGCAACTTACAAAAATCATAAAATAACAATAACATTCTAAAATGAAAAAAACAACTCTAAAAAAGCAGCAACCCCAACCAAGAAACATATATATAAAAGGAAGTAAACTGCAGAAATAGCAATTAAAATCCAGTTTCACCCACTATTACTTTGCAAACATGAAATATAT
This sequence comes from Euleptes europaea, assembly GCF_029931775.1. Classification (NCBI taxonomy): domain Eukaryota; kingdom Metazoa; phylum Chordata; class Lepidosauria; order Squamata; family Sphaerodactylidae; genus Euleptes; species Euleptes europaea. The sequence continues at coordinate 84,788,618 of NC_079315.1, read as the reverse complement.
ACAAGAAAATTGAAGCCATGACTTTTTTTTTAATGCAGAGCTTATTGTGGAACATTGAAAGTCCTCCTCACATAGGTATTTGGATACCCTCAAAACCATTTTCTTTGCAGCCACAGTTTGTTCTATATAAAATGGTATTTTGTATACAATTCCTTGATTTGCCTTATATAGCTTACCTTGAGCAGAAGGTTTAACCAACTAAAACTATTTCCTTTCCTAAGCCTCTGGAGGTTAAAGTCATGCTTATAGCCTCATTATTATGAAGAGTTTTGTGTTAGGGAAAACCAAGGAGCAGAATGAACATTAAAGATTCATCAAAAATCCCATGATTATTTAAAGAGCAACTGACCATACATTGCAATGTAATTAGCCATTGGTATAAAGAAAATGACCCCTTTTCTACCACATTGCTCGGCTTAATAGCAGTCATTGAGGATGTTTTTCTTCATGATGTTCTATTACTGACTTTGACTACTGAGTTCAGGGTTGATTAAGAAAATTACAGCCATTCTGATTTGTAATAATTGGATTAATGCTGCTGATGATAATGGGATGAATGCGTGCAAAGGGTACACCTTCAGCCCATGAATAAATAATCCCTCAAGTAAACTCTAAGTGCCAATAAAATAAAATCCAACAGTAGCTTTGTAAAGTACGCAATATCACAGATTATGAGAAAATGTCGTGTTTCTATCCTCTTTAGCAGTCCTTCTGTTGTGTGATAATTGATACGTAACCATGAGGATTGTGTACAATTGTGTCAGAATACCCTGAGGTGGGGTAGCTGCCAGGGCTCATGGCTTCTGGAAGGGCCCACTGCAATTGGCACTCCCACTCACTTATTTGCTAGCACTCCACCCTACTCCCAGCCACCCTCACTGACCAGTGCCACTGGGAAAAGGGCTGCAGGAAGTGGGGAGGATGTGCAGTGGGAGAGTACAAAAGTAGGCTGGGGAAGGACACTCAGGCAGGTGGGAGGCATGTAGGTGAGAGGAAGGGAAGGGGGTCATGTATGAGGGCCTGCTAGGTAAAAGAGGGGATAAGGACCCTGGGAATTCTCTGCCCCTCAAATTAAAAGGGCAGCTTGACTGGTCAACATTTGCTTTTTGAGTGTCCCAGTTCTACATGCCAGTTTACATACAGACTCACTAGGATGGACTTGGGCCAATGCACACAGTGTTGGCTTCATAACAAATAACCTTCAAAGCAACAATCCAGTTTGTTTTGAGAAGGAATGAGCCAATAGGAAAGTCTTTGCCTATTACTATGTAAATGACAAATTGTAGTAGCATATTCTAAAGATAAAGAAGCTGGAACCCTGGGATTAGGAATCATGGCTTAAATGTCTTTTAGAACTATTAGCCCATTAGAGGCACCAATAAAAACACATTTCCTCACATACTTTAAGCTCCGGTGTTAATCTTATTTATCATTATTAAATGTTGGAAGTTTAAGGCTTTAGATGAGCCCTCTTTGGAGAGCAGTGATTATCTGAAAGTACGTAGAAAATAACAAGGAAGCAAAGATACTGATAGTTTCCCACAGCCCAGGGGCAAGCTCACCTCCTCTTCTTTATACTCCTCCTCTCCAGCCCCTGGTGGAGGGCGGGGCATGCAAGGCCGGGACTGGTGACTGCCTCTGCCTTTCCCTTCCTGCCCCACACTTAGCAATGCACTTCTTTGGGAGCACTTCAGGAGCTTGGCGGCAGTGCTCCAGATGAGCCACACTGCTGGGGGATCCCCCCTCCCCCCTACAGCCTGCCTAGTCCATGTGTGAGTGTGAGTGTGTGTGCGCGCACGTGCGCTTAACCACATTGAAGATGGAGTCAACTTTGGCACCACAGCCGAAGAGGAAGGGCAGCGGGCAGCAGCTTCTCGCTCTGCAGTGGCCACCCCCCTCTGCCTGCCACCCAGGGCAAATGCTCCCACCAGCACACACACCCCAGATCCAGTCCCGACTATGCCTGGGCAAGGAACACAGCATTTCCATATGTCCTCTATGTAGGCTATTTACACCAAAAACAAAGCATGATTAAGCCTAATGCTTAACGACGGCTTTATGGGAGAAGACTCTCTCTGGTGCAGCTCCAGAACACTATCGAAACACAAGGCTGTTTCATACTCCAAAGAGAAGGATCTGAGGCTGAGCATGAAAGGTTCCAATAGTTCTGACACTGGATATGGGCCCTTCAGTCCCAACCACAGCTCTGACTATGAGGCACTGTCCAGATGTACAGCCTCAAAGCCACCACATTATTATTATTTTTTCATAATTTTTTTAATTATTTTTAAAATATTTTACTGTCAGGTACTTTTCAACAACACATTCATTTCATAAATCATACAATAAAAAACTTTAACAGCGTTGTCAAAAAGCATATTCATCTATTAATGAAAAGATATTCAAATAAGAGACTTCCCCCTCACCTTCCTCCATCTTGCTATAAATTTATCTATTCTTTTGCAAAGAAATTCTAATCCAGAAAAATACATCAAGCTTGATTACTAAGTTAATTCTAAATTATTCAATTCATTTACAATTAGTACGTGTTTATCATTGATTTCATCTATAGTAACAGATTTTATTTCAAAACCTTTCTTAAGGTAAAAGGATAAGATGAGTAAATACAAAATTCCCTAGTCATCATTTAAATCCCTGTTTAGCCCTCTGTTTCTCTCTATCACCCATAAACTGCATGTTTCCTTTTAGTTTTGTTCTTGCTGTGAATTTTTGTTTTTCCAACACTTCTGTTATTTTTGATTTCCTGTCTTTTTTGTCCAGATGTCAAGGCCAGCTCCTTTTTCTCCTCTTCTTGTTGATGTTGTGGCTCCTGGTTAAGGCCAGCTAGATCTTTTTCATAATTTTTCAAAAAGTTTTTTACCTCCTCCTGTGAAGAGATAGTAAATCTGACCTCTTTGTAGGTAAAAGTGAGTCCCTGTGGGAAGATCCAGCAGAATCTTATTCCATTCTTCTTCAATGTCCCAGTAAATTCTTTGTACATATTTCTCTTCATCATCAAATGTCGTGGGATATCCTTAAGAATGATAAGAGGATTTTCATTCACTGACAAAGGATTATCATAGAGGGTTTGCATAATATAATCTTTCATCCTTATATCATAAAAGGAAATCATAATATCTCTTGCCTTTGTCTTCTCCAAACTGGTGGGTAAAGGAATTCTATATACTTTGTTTATTGCATAATCCAGATCTTGTTCACTTATATGAATCAGGTCAGCCAATGATTTTATGATAGTTATTCTGGTACATCCCATTGCTTCTGGAAAATTGCGAAGACGTACGTTCGATTGTCTTAATTTTAACTCCATAATAGCCAGTTGGTCCATAACGTTTTCTTGTTGGAAATGTATAGCTTGAATTTGATTACCTTGAAGTATCTGTTTATTTTTAATATCTTTCTGTTCTTCAATTGCCTTTTTAATTGAAGTATCCATTTTTCCCATATCAGTTTTCATTGTAGATATTTGAGATTTCATATTTGTAATTTCGCTTGCCAAAATATCCAATTTCTGACTAGTCTGGTAGGTAGTTTGAGTTAGACTAGTCAAATGTTGGTTAACTGAGCCAGACGTTGAGATTGTTGCTCATATTGTTTAGTAAAGGCATCCATGTGTTTTGTTAACATTTCCTATATTTTCTCGTCGGCCTTTCCCATGTTTATTTCTGAAAATAGTTCTGACAATTCACCAATACCAAGAAATGCTGTTTTAAATATGTTGGCAGGGTCCAAAACCTTGTAGTGGTTCTATTCATCAATTATACGGGTCCCGGGATTAAATGGCTGCAAATTCTTCTCTCCGCTGTAAAACAATTAGTGTTGTTGTAAAGGGCCATCAAGTTTTATTGACACTCTGCTCAATTGTAAAAAAAGGGGGTGAGCTGGGCATTATTTAAATCGCGGACCTTCAGTCGTCTTGTTTTCCAGTAGTAGGAATATGTTGACTGTTGCACAATAAAGACGCACTTCAAGCCCTGCGATCTGATTTCCTGTATGATCTTTCCCTTTCAATCTCGATGGTTTTCTTTGATGAATCGGAAAGACGTCATCTCCAGAGGAATTTAGCCCATTCGCTCCCACCCCTTTTAACACCTCGGCTTCTAATTGGTAGCTAGAGTGTCTGTCAACCATCCCGTTTGTTATGCCAAAGTAGAGATCGAGTAGATAAGGCTCCTGCCGTTCAACTATACTCTTTTTAAACAAACAAAGTCACTTATATTCTGGACAGAGAGATGCAGATTGCATTGATGATTATTACGATCTTCCAGAGCTTCAATTTCAAGGTAAAGACAAAAGAATTCTTGCAACTTACTCAGATGTTGGATGATAAGGTTACGGTGATGATAATTTTCTTAGATGGTGATTGAAGGGGGAGGACTGAACCTTGATTACCCATGAAATGTTCCGGCGATGACTTTCCCTCTTGCCTGCGGGACCGGCATCAAAACTTCCGAGGGGCTTAAAAGCCTCCCTCGGAGAGTTCTGGAGGTCAAACCGCATAAGTGGCTGCAGGGAATTCCTGCTTCCCAAGTCCACTGTTTAGGACCGGGTTGAGATGCTGTTTAGCACCCCAATTTGAACATTTCTTGGATTTTTCCTGGAGAGTCCAGGAAACATGGCGCTCAGCCCAGCTGCCCCAGCAGGAAGTCCAAAAGCCACCACATTAAAAGGCTTGGCACAAGCATAGCCATTCTGAAAAGTTGTCCAAGGCACCCTATGCCAACACATTTAATGTCAATATGACCTCTTTACATATGGGTTCTATGGGGCTAAGTAGGAATTAAACTTGCAAGGCAATGCAAGTTAAGAAATTTATTTTAAATCAAAACCTTGCAGCAGTCAGATCAATACAACTTTCTTTCCTTCAACACATAAGTGCAACAAGGAACAGAAACTCACAGGCAACAATATCTTAAGTTCAGCTGAGTAACTGGTTGTCTTTTGAAAGCCCTTCAGAGTGACCCAATTCCAATTTCCAGGTCTCCCCAAGTGCCAGAGTCCCTTGTTACAGACATCTTGATTGTGGAACAAATTTGGAACCCAGCTTCTGTTTTCTGCTCAGGTATTACAGCCCTGAAATAATAATATGATTCCAGTAATAATATCAAACTAAACATAACATAGGCACACACACACACCACTTTTACTCATTATTTTTCACATGCTGTATGATTCCAGTTACCTTATTCAAGGTGATAAGAGCTCATAAAATGCTATCAAGTTCCCGAGCACCAAGTCTTCTCCTTGACTGCTCAACACCAGTCACTTACTTTGCCCTACTGGGCTAAACCATCTAGCTCATGGGTGTTACACCAATACATTTAATGCTGGAAGGTGAGCTCATGGATTCTAAGCCACCAATTACTTATAGTCAGTTGTCCATCCCCCACCTGGATCCATCATGTCGGTCAAATCCGATAGTATATTGTCATACACTTCCACTGTGGTCTCCTTATCAAGACCTCTGTTATGACTATTATGATCCAGGGATGGGATCCTATTGTTGATGTCTCCTATTGTCCTTTGTGTGGCAGTGTCTCTAGAGACTGGCATCTCTTGCGCTCCCATGAGAGCAATGAATCCATCATGAACCCAGCCATCTACTGGGCCAGACAACCAATTTGCAGACTTCCTCAATTGCATCTCTTTAGCTTCACTCCAATGGAAACTGAATTGGATACAAAAAATGCAGGGACTTTTGCCCCAGGTAGCCTGCAGTCCAAACTTTTTGGGTGACACTTCCAAGTGCACCTGCAGAATTCTAAAATCACCTCTTGAATTCTTTCCTAAAGGTGTCCCCATGTTTCATCTGAGCCAAGACATCGCCTTGCCAGTTCTGTTTCCACAATTACAAGATGACAAAGAGTGAGCTCTCCACACTCCCAGTGTGAACAGAGCTCTGCTGTTGTACCTCAGCAGGGCCAAATCCTTCAAGGAAGATACAAACCTACTCTTTTCCTGTTAAGGATCCAGAGCAGAGTATAGACTTCAATCCATCCCTGGATGGACAATATCCTGTATTCACTTATGCTATGAACTTGTATGAGTTGACTGCTCTTTACAGCTCAATGCTCATTCCACTTGAGCACAATCAGCTTCTGCTGGGAGCCACTATAGTTACTCCAGAGATGCAAAACATTACTCTATGGACATTAACACCATGAAAAATGTGGAAGTTGGAAAAACACAGCTCTGGTCATTGTTCAATTCAGAGCTCACACTTGCCTTCAACAATTTAGTAAGTCATCTTAGTACTCTCTAGCTCTGGGTTGGGAAATACCTGGGGATATTTGGAGTGGAGCCTGAGGAGGGCAAGGTTTGGAGAGGAGAGGGACTTCAATGCCATAGAGCCCAATTGCCAAAGTGGCCATCTTGGTCAACTGGAGATCAATGGTAAAAAAGATCTCCAGGTGCTAGGGTTGCCAGTTCCCTCTTCACCACTGATGGGAGGTTTTGGGGGCAGAGCCTGGGAAGGGCAGGCTTTGGGGAGGGGAAGAACTTCAATGCCATAGAGTCCAATTGCCAAAGCGGCCATTTTCTCCAGGTGAACTGATCTCTATCAGCTGGAGATCAGTTGTAATAGCAGGAGATCTCCAGCTAGTACCTGGAGATTGGCAAACCTATTAGAGGTAAGTGCAATACTGTTTCAATCCGCCGCTCCTGTGTCAGTGGATCTTGATTCTACCTCTTTTGTGAGGCAAGATAGGTAGAGCAGGGCAATATTTCCTTTCTTCTGCCAGGAAGAGACATAAATGAGGGTGGGCTGGATCCCAGCACAACAATCTGTCCCCCTGCCATGACTGAGAGTGCTGAGCAGCAAAGAGAAAATAGCTGTTACAGCCCGCCACAGCAAGGCTTCCATTATTCACATTTATTTATGTTTTAATCAAATTGCTGATTTCATGGCTGGGCATCAGAAGGTCAAGGAAGCCTGCAACACATTCCTTTTATGTTTTCTTCTCTTGGCGTCTAAGTCTCCAATGCAAGACAAAAGAGTGCAGCAATTGCATTTTACACTCTTACAGTAACACTTCACTTTCATTTTCTGTGCTTAATACAGTTGTTACAGTTGCAGCTGTGAGTCTCATTCCGCATCAAATGCCAAAATATTTTGAGTTTCTCATATTCTCTCTGTGTTTCAGGGTCTCCTTACACTTAAACATATTTTTTGTTTATCCACCACTTTCTCTGCCTCTGTTTTTCCAGTTTCTGCAAAATTTATTATTAGATCACTTATTCACTTCTTCTGAAACTCTGAATCCATTGTTTGTCTTGATTCTCATAAAATCTAGCATCCCATGTGGTAAAGAGGCCAGCAGTGGCTAATGCTACCCTGGCCTCTTATATAAAGAATGCATTGGTTTTGGTTGTCTTTGTCCTGGGAGATTGCACAGGGGTTAGGGTTGCCAGGTGGGTGGCATTGGCGGGCAATTGCCCACCAATCTACCCAGCCGCTCCAGGGGCACGGCTGTGTGCGCTTGCGGGCACACGCACACAATGACAGCACTTTTGGTTTTACTTCCAAAAGTGCCGCATTGCCATAGCTGCTTTTGCACTCAAATGCCCCAAATTTGGGGGGTTGAGTGTTAAATCAGCCACGGTGATGTGGCACTTCTGGAAGTAAAACCGGAAGTGCCATCATCATGTGCATGCGCCTGCGCGTGCATGTGGCCGCTTCAGCCCCACGCCCTAAAACATCCCGCCAATCGGAAGGGGTGGACCTGGCAACTCTAACAGGGGTCTAGTGGTGTTTCTGCTTTCTAAGCCCCCACTGACCCAAATATTAATGACGAATTTCTTCTTTTCATTGTACAGGTCACTGTGTTGCACTTGGGTGCCTAAGATAAGACAATGGAAATATTTTGGCATATGCTACAGTAGGGATTCTTACATATTATTAATGGTATAGGACAAAGTTAGCTTGCCAATACAGATTTTTTTTTTTAAATCTGTTCAGATATATCTGAAATCTGCCAGTTTTGTTGAATCAGTTTAGGAGTCAGACTGCCAGCATTATTATTCCAAAAACTCACAATATGTTCATCTTCTTGGGCCCAACCATTACAAGCTTGTAGAACTGTCCTCTATCTGTTTTTTTTTTAATCTTGCCCTTCCCCCAAGGAGCTCTGGATAGCATGCATGCTCCTCCCCTCTTTCATTTTGTCCTCACGCTAACTTCATGAAATATATTAGGTTGAGAAGTGACTGGCCAAATCTGCCCAGTGAGCTCCATGGCAAAGTGGGGATTTAGAACCTGGTTTCCTCTGTTCTGGTCCAGCATTATAGAATCACAATGGCTATCTAGTGTAAAAAAAGTGTATATCTAATATCCTTTTTCATAGAAAAAATTATAAACATGTAATAAAACAATCTAGGATGTTTTGACTTTCATTTTCATTTTCCTGAATAAAACATGCATGCATTTATAGAAATAACTAATTGTTCGTGTAGGCAAAGGACTACAATATCCTTGATGCTGTGTGACTATGGATGTAGCACATATATAGGAAAATAGTGTGCAAAATACTGCAGGCTCTTAAAATGAACCTAGGGTTGCCAGCCTTCAGGAGGCACCTAGTAGGGTTTCCAGCCTCCAGATACTAGCTGGAGATCTCCTGCTATTACAACTGATCTCCAGCCAATAGAGATCAGTTCACCTGGAGAAAATGTCTGCTTTGGCAATTGGACTCTATGGCATTGAAGTACCTCCCCTCCCCAAACCCCGCTCTTCTCAGGCTCTGCCCTCAAAACCTCCCACTGGTGGTGAAGAGGGACCTGACAATCCTAGCACCTGGAGATCTTTTTACCATTTTGCTCTAGTTGACCAAGATAATTTCCCCTGGAGAAAATGGCTGCTTTGGAGGGTAGACTCTATGGCATTATACCCTCCTTGAGATCCCTCCCATTCCCAAATGCTGCCCTCTCTAGGCTCCACCTCCCAAATCTCCAGGTATTTTCCAACCCAGAGCTGGCAATCCTAATGAAGGCCAAAGGATTATATAAGTGCACAGAATTTGAATAGAAATGTAGATTTCTCAATGGAAACATACTTCAGGATAAGAACAATAACTTAAAAAATGGATTTCTGACTTTACTTTTTAAACATGTGTAGTAGTAGAAGAAGAAGAGTTGGTTTTTATTCCCCACTTCTCTCTACCTTTAAGTGGTTTACAATCACCTTCCCTTCTCCTCCCCACAACAGACACCTTGTGAGATAGGTGGGGCTGAGACAGTACTGAGAGAACTGTGACTGGTCCAAGGTCACCCAGCAGGCTTCATGTGGAGGAGTGGGGAACCAAACCCAGTTCACCAGATTGGAGTCCGACACACTTAACTGTGCCACGCTGGCTCTCTACAAAGCTTTTTAAATTTGAATGGGTTCTGTTTCAATACATTGCCTTGATATAGACCATAGTTAGGGTTGCCAACCTCCAAGTGGTGGCTGGAGATCTCCTGCTATTACAACTGATCTCCAGCTGATAGAGATCAGCTCACCTGGAGAAAATGGCCACTTTGGCCATTGGACTCTATGGCATTGAAGTCCCTCCCCTCCCCAAACCCCACCCTCCTCAGTCTCCGCCCCAAAAACAGCCCGCTGGTGGCAACCCTAACCATAATTTGTTTATGTTGGGCCTTTTAGTAATCCCTTACAGCTGTTCTTTCTCCAACATTTTCATCTGACTCCTTCTGATATTCTTTTTGCCCTGTCTGACTTGGTTCTTTTTTTAAAAAAAAGTTTGCCATTATAACACACATGCAGGAGAGCTACTCCCAGAGTTGATTATTATGCCGCTCATTCAGCTCTCCAGAGTAAACTGGTGGCGTGCTGTTTGTCATGAACAGCACAATATCTGGCATAATAGAGTCTGAGGTGGCAAGGGAGTACTCCTGCTCTGAGTATTTAAGAGGCATAAATGCATACGCATTTTCAGCTAAGAGAAATTATGAAACAAAATTGTCCCCTGATGTTTTAGGACAATATTTTATTTTCCCATTGGAGTCGTTCTTTCAGAAAACTGTTTAAGCTCTTTCCTCTAGTGTTTTGTTCCAAAGAGTGACATTAGATCAATTTGCAATCAGGCCATGTGATCTGTCTGAGTGTTGTCCTTAATAAGGGTGTTATGACTTTGTTTTTAGTTCTGCCAGACAGCAAATGCAATAGAGCAGAGGCAAGAGGGTCAACCTCAGCCTCTTCAGAAATAATGCCATGTATGGCATGAGCTTTCATAGATGACAACAAAGTGATCCAGTGGCCATATTTGAAGTATAGCAGGGAGGCAACTCACTCCCCCACTGATAGTTCTTCCTGACTCCTTGTTCTTTACCTTGTTCTGCTAAGGGACAAACAGCTGCGCCCTGCTCATTATCCCCATTATCCACAACAATAGAGATGTTGATAGCGTGTTCCACTCAAGCTACTTCTACACTGGGAATATTCCCAGAACAAAATTATCGTTGTTGTGCCATTAGCTGAAATTGAAATTAGAATATAGGATCCGCACATCAGTGGATATGCACCACTTAAATGCTTCACTTCCTGTACTTTTCCTGTGCACGCGGTTTCTTTTTATGGTAGGTAAAGGTAAAGGTCCCCCGTGCAAGCATCAGGTCATTCCTGACCCATGGGGTGACGTCACATCCTGACGTTTCCTAGGCAGATTTTTTTTCCAGGGTGGTCTGCCAGTGCCTTCCCCAGTCATCTTCCCTTTACCCCCAGCAAGCTGGGTACTCATTTGACCGACCTCTGAAGGATGGAAGGCTGAGTCAACCTTGAGCCAGCTACCTGAAACCAACTTCCGTTGGGATCGAGCACAGGTCATGAGCAGAGCTTGGACTGCAGTACTGCAGCTTACCACTCTGTGCCACGGGACTCTTTCTCTTTTTATGGTACAGTCATGAATTTGCTTCCTTTTGTGTTCATCAATGTTGGTGCAGGTATACCTTCATCATTCCCCCTGCACTCCATTTGATCCAATTAGCTCTATTATACCACAACAGCATATCAGCACATCTACCTGATTTCCCCTCCTTTAGTAAGTGAACATGGTATTCAGGGATTCCACAAGGCTTCTACAACTTTGGATATACATTTATAGTCACTTTAATCCAAACTCAGCAGTTTGGCCCTGATGTGGCACTCCATAGCAGTCCTCCTTTGACCCCCAGATAGAGATATATTGAAAGCGGTCCCTCAGAGGTATATTGAAAGGAGTTCCTATTGTGCTGCTGAATGTTCTCCTCTCCTCAAATGTCCAGGAGATCCAAAACCTCCTTGTGCCATCAGAACACATCTTGCCTAGAAGCCCCCTCATTATACATCATATAGAAATATCATCTAACAGAAATCTTCTCCAGATTCAACAGAAACCCCAATAGATCAAGGATATGCAATTAAAAATCTTCACATGGATCTTCTCTGTCTCACATATCATCTCCCAGATAAGATACCTTGAAGGCTCTGTGGATGTTTCAGATTTTTTTTTTAAGATCAGATGTTGAAATGCATTTATGCAAATAAACTTACCACGTGAATAAGAAGAGATCAATATATTAGAATGAAAGTGGTGGTAAGTCACATCAGATTCAGATCTGGATAATTGTGCACAGAACAAGAATTCCAATATCGGACCATTTCCAAGCATCTTTTACTTGGACGATTGGCCAGAGCATTCAACAAGCAGCCTTTTGTTTGGTATTTCTCAAATTAGGTCAATTATCTTAACTTCCCCCCTTTCAAACGTTGAATGTGTTAATCATTATCCATCCAGATCTAAAGCCCAGTATTTTTCTTGAGTTTTTTTGGAAAGGCGGATGGTAACATTTCCAAGTGGTTTACCACAATGGCCAGTGCTGTAGGATGGGTGTTTTCCATGTCTCATTGGTTTTGAGGGTGCATAGCAGTTCTATCCAGGCCTTTTGCTGCTGCCCAGGCGTGTGAATATATATAAATCCAAACTATGGTTCTCTGGAGGATGATTCACAGTTTTGTCAAAACCATCCCAACCCCACAACCCCCGGCCTGGTATGTTTGCATTTGTGTGTGTGTTGAATTCCAAACTATATTTTGTCTGTTATCAAATTATCTCAGGATTCATTGTTTTGAAGAATATGAGGAAGTTCCACCTCTACCCCAAAATGAACACCATATTTTTTTTTTGGGCGATGCACCTGAATGGGGATGGTGACAAGGAGAGAAATACCATACCATGTTGATGTTTAGATATGGTGGTGAATGAGGTATTTGTAATGAATTTATTTTGAAAGTGATCTAGCAATTGTCAATATTTTTAGAAGCCAAAATAAGCCCTCTGACAGCATGGTAAGAACATGATGGCAGTGGGTTTTTGACTCACTGCCTAAACTGACCAAACACAATCACCAGATGAATTTACATTTCTCAAACACACTTGATTTATATGTGAAGTGTACCAGCTCGGCATTCCTGGTGCCATTCATCTCAAGTATAGCATCATGCACCATTCATCTCAAGCAGCTATGCACTGTGTAGTCGCCACTTGTTCAACAGGGCCAGGTCATTGAAGCTCATGGTGCGTTTGCCCATTCTTAAAACTGACAGTGCAATCGCAAGTATGTATTATTAGATGTAAACTCCATTTCATTTAGAGGGCCTTACTCCCTTGTGTGTTCAGAATTGCAGCCCAAATCACCTTAAGAACTGAAAAAAGACATGCATTATCTGGTGTCAAGATGGTGTGACTAAACTGACTGACTGCACGGAATTGCTTGTCATTCATCCCTTCTTTCAACCTGCTCGCTCTTTAATGGCTGACATCAGAAAGATTGCATTGACTGGTTTTTTTTTTTGTTTTTTGTTTTTTTGCATCTGTACAGTCAGTGGCATCTATTCAAGAACTGATTGCACAATTAGCTGGATTCATGTGCAGACAATAAAAAGCCTTTGCAGGTGCTGAAGTATTGATATTATATAGGTAGTCTGGGGGGACCCAGTCAGTAATCTAGCAGCTGCATTCTGGACTGCCTGAGGCTTCCAAGCATCTTCAAAGGCAGCCCTACGTAGAATGCATTGTAGTAGTCTTATCTGGAGGTGACTGTCACATGGATCACAGTAGCAAGGTCAGAGTGGGATAGATAGGAGGCCAGCTGGCGGGCTCGGCGTATGTGATAAAACACTGCCTTTACCACCCTGGACACATGTTTGTCCAGGGTAAGGGAAGAATCCAGCCACACCCCTAAACTCGTAATGGAGTCCACTGCAGACAACTGGACTCTATCAAGGATAGGTAAAACCAGCCACCCATGAGTCCCGGACCTACCCAACCACATGATCTCCATTTTTGAAGGATTTAACTTCGTCCAGCTCTCATCTATCCAATCCACTATGGCGTCCAGGCAGGAGGCCAGGGCTGAGATCCCAGCAGCTCGCTGCTTATGCTAATCAGATAAATCTGAATGCTTCGCCAAATGATCACATTCCCACTCATGACTTACAAGCACCATGTGAGTTGAACTAGTGGGTGCTCAAGCATGACTAATTAACCCTTGTCAATACTGATAGGAAGAAATAGTCCTGCTCTCTACTCAAGCCATATCTATGAAGCTAGGGCTACACTTTCCAGCTCCTCGAGATTCTTTTTTTAGAAAAAAGTGTCCAGGCCTTAAAATACTCTGTAAACTTCTGAAAATATGAATCAGGCTGAAAAGTCTTGATATACCAAAATCATAGCTTTTACATCACACAAAACAAACAATGGTATGTTTATAAAGTATAGGTTGCAAACCACAATTTGTGATCCCATGCCCTTTTCGGTTAATTGCTCAAAGCTATACGTCTACCCTGGCATCCAGGAAATTATTTTGAAATGATCTCTAATAGCTTGAAATGATAGAAATAAGCCCTTTATAAAACTGAAACTTTATAACTGCTGCAGGTTCCTTGCTGAAGCTGGTGTTTTCTAAGTTGTTTCCTCACAAAGCATATTGTTTGGTGGGAGCAATTCCAGAGGGGAGAGAAAACATATGAGAAATGACCATTTGTTTCCCCCTTTCTCCTTAGTTGCTGAGAATAGCACAAGGAGCTCTTGAATGCCCTTTTAAGATATTGAGTCCTTCCTAGGAGCAAACTCCATTCAGAAGCTATTAATTCAACCGATTTTATGAACCAGGTAGACTGCCAAATACCGAGAGACATGGTAATGCACCACAGGTCATGTAACTTTCAGATATTAATTTATTTGAGGTCTGGGAAGGCAGTCGGTGTTTACTTGCAATGCTTTGTTCTCCAAGTAGAGGGGGAAAAGAAATGTGTTTCCTCTTTGGACATTGCGGGTTGTTTTTGCTGTTCATGTTCTGTGCTGAATGAAGGCACGAACTTTGCCATAAAGCAATACGCTTTTAAATGGGTTAAATAAATCACAGCATCTATTGAGATGTTGCTTCAGACTACTAAACATTTGTCAAGTGACAATGCCAGCATGTCGGTTCAAGAGTCTATGAATGGAAATGGTTACAGGGAAAAGGATTTGCTTGTATTTTTTTAAAGGTATCCATTAATAGTACTGAGAAGAATCCTCAAGCACTGAATTTCATCATACCGTTTAGGAATGGCCTCTCAGCTAATGGGAGAGACTTAACTATTCAGTTCTGTACTCAGAGTTTCTTGTATTTTATTCTCTATGCATTATATTGCAGATCATAGATCCGGATTGAATCTAATTCTGAACTGTGCCATCAAAAACGCCACACAATGGGGCCAGGGAAAGTGATATTGTTCTACAGGGAAATGTGAAAAATATACACTTACAGCGCATTCCTGAAAGGAATGCCTGCGCCGGTTTTAGGAGGCAACCCAGCGGCGCCAAAAACCCGTGCAACCCTCATAACAAAACAAAAAGGGGCCTGCACGCCGGCGCTGGGGCCACTCACGCCGGTGTGCGCCTTCCGGGCGCTGGTGGTGTGGGCCCCTGCGCCAGCGGAGGCCGGCGTCGGTCTCCTAAGGCCTTTCAGCCCAATTTTCAGGAATGGTCTGTTAGGGTTAGGAAAAATGAAACATTCCAATCAATTTCTGCAGTACATTAAATTCTGCGATAACAAATGCTACCAATTTAACTTTTTTAATGTATGCCCCAGTTTTTCTCTCAATAGCAACCCCAAAGTAGCTTATAACATCCTCTCCTTCTCAATTTTATCCTCACAAACACCCTGTGAGGTAGAAAAGAGCAAGAGTCCAGTAGCACCTTAAAGACTAACAAAAATATCTGAAGAAGTGAGCTGTGGCTCACAAAAGCTCATACCCTGCCAGAAAATATTTTTGTTAGTCTTTAAGGTGCCACTGGACTCTTGCTCTTTTCTACTACTGTAGACAGACTAACACGGCTACCCACTGTTAATTACCTGTGAGGTAGGTTAGGCTGAAAGTGTGTGACTGACCCAAGGTCACCCAGCAAGCTTCCAAGGCAGAGTAGAGATTTGCACCTTGGCCACTCAGATCCTAGTCCAGCATTCTAACCATTATACCATGCTGGCTCTCATTGCACAGTTAGAAATATACTCAAAATACTGCCTGGTTTAAATTGGGAACAAATGATCAGTATGAACCGCATGGAGCTTAATTCAAGGGGGGGAAATGATATTGTGAGCAGAGTTAAGTGCAGTTTCTGAACACACAATTTTGTTGCCAGCATCACTAAAATGAACTCATACAGTTAAAAAATAATTATTTTCCTTTCCACCAAGATTACAAAGAGAAGATTCTAATTTCCAGAGTGGAATTCTGCATGCTTTTTGGACGGATTAAGGTATTAAAAGTGTTTGAAATGACCTCCCAACTCTGCAGATTTATTGTAATGCAACTCAATTCAATGAGTTCCTAATTTATGTTAAAAACAAAATCAATAGATACCCGTGGCACTAATGGGAAGAAGTGGGAAAGAGTAAAGCACCTCAAAACAATTTGAAACAAAGCTATACATGCTTTGTACTTAAACCTGAGAGAGCTCTGAAAGATTACAATTTACCACAGAAGTAATTTGGTAAAGTGACCAAATGCCCCTATTTTTAATGGACTGGATCAGCCTCCAAGGGATTTTCAGCGGAACATTAATTTGTTCCTTTTATAGCCACATTCTCAAATGGTAGCATGTTTACTGACTTTCTGAAAGAGGACAAGGAAAAGCATATTTTTCTTTGACCCTCCTGTCAGTTGGTACAAGAAAATTGTAGGGACTTGGCTAGCCTTTTCAAAGCAGGGAGAACCAAAGCTGAACAGCCCCACTTTTAGATTCAGCGTGCTTTGATAAAATTGTTGACCAAAAGAATAGAGGTACATTCTCTTCTGGTCTAACGTGCTGACCCACAGTATTGGGTCCCTACCTTATGAATGCCAGACATAGACACTCAAGAGAAACTTCAGATGTTACAAATAAAGCTTCACAACCTTTTATTTAGAGGGTTAGGTTGCAGAGAAAGGCTATTAGAGGTGCTACCAGATTTCACAAACACCTGCTTCCTTCCCACACACCTGCCAACCAACTTTTTTCTGTCCCTCTGTCCTAAGTTTGCCCTCCTTTCCACTCTCTGTAAGATTCTTCATGGGAAAACTCTAGCCAAATTGTATGGTGCCTGCAAAGCCAGATCCAGTTGCACAATGGGGAACCTGCAAGGACTTGCGAGGGACACCACATTTCTCCCATATCCCTTCCCCACATTATTTCGAATTTCCCTGTAATTGGCAACCTTCTAAGCTGAACCTTTCCCTGCTTCCTTCTCTCCTTCCCACTTATCAACAAACATACATTTTATCCCCATCTTCAGCTATATTAATTAGTTACTTTCTTCATTTATATTCTACCTTTCTCCATAATTGGGTCCCAAAGCAACTTATATCATTCCCCTCTCTTCCATTTTATACTCACAACAGCCCTGTGAGGTAGCTTAGGATGAGAGTGTTTGACTGGCCCAAAGTCACCCAGTGAGCTTCCACAGCAGAGTGGGGATTCAAAGATGGGTCTCCTTGATCATAGCCTGAAACTTTAACCGCTACACCACACTGGCTTTTGTGGCATTGCTGCTGTTGAACAGTAGCAAGCAGCTGAGCTTGAGTGAGTCTTGCAAGTCACACGGTAGCAAGTGTTCCAGTGGTTGTTGCTAGGCCCTGATCCCACCCACTGCCTTTTCCTGAGAGAAACCAAGGCTGGAAGGCTGGCAGTACTATTGTGGTTGCCTGGCAATGGCCACTGAGGGCATTCATTCCTTAAAGCTACAGACACTGCCTCTATCATTTTGGAGTGTTTTAACTCCCCCAATGTGTGTGTGTGTGTATAAATTGCCAGATTTTGTGCTCACCTGGGTCTTTTCTCAGGTTTGTAGAAAGATCTACCTTGTGTGTCTGTGGCTCCACTGTTTGGATTTTAGTATCCACAGATTTGGCCACATTAAAAATTAGAAATATTGATATGTGAGTTTGAAGGAAACATTACCTCAGAGAATCACAATTACTCTTGAATGATTAGGGTACTTTCAGCAAGAAACTTCCCCGTTTCCACTTTGATCAACTATTTTTGAATCAAACCATAGTTCAAAAGTTAAGCACCTTTCCTAATAGACCAAATTAATCCTATCATTTAACAACTTCTCATCTTGGTATTTTTACAGCAAACATTTCACTTTCTCAGCTAGTAATTTCACTATCATATAGTGTTGGAGGGAATCAAAGGATAGTTTTTTCTAATGACTTGTGGACCAAACCAGACATGATGCAGGAGATTCATGATCCTATTTTCTTATTTTTTTAACATGATAAAAGGCACAGGATTTTATCAAAGTCTAGACATTGAAGGAATACATGTGCCTTTTACAATTTTATCATGTAACCATTCCTCTTTTCTTGTTATTCAATCTAAATAGTCTGTTTGAAATTATTATCCCTATTGGGGGTGAAATATCAGTATAGATTGGGTAGATTGGGAGAATGGGTTAAACCCAGCATCGCTGTTCTGATCAAATTCAAAAACTTTGGTATCTGTTTTAAAGTTTTTTAAAAAATAAGTTAGTAGATCTTATCCCAGGACTCCCATGTCACATCTGATTTTAACTTCTGCCACAAACTTAAGTAAACTTTGATGATAACATATGATAGACCATGTGCACTTGACAGAAATCTCTGGCTTCCTGTAAGCCTCTCAGCAAGCAAATCTGGAAAATTTGAGCTCTGGTCAGATTGAAGTCAGGAGGTCAATGTCAACAACAATATGAACATATGGCAAAGGGATATAAATCTACACCCATGGGCCACAGCTATACTATGAAAAGGTGTTTACAAGAACTCATCATTTTGCATTATTAGTTTAAGAATGAAATAACAGGACACATCATTTTTTTCCTCTGTTGTCATGTGCTTATGTATATGACAACTAAAGTATTTCAATGTATTTATTGTTTATTACTTAGATAATACTATGTTTTCAAAATGCAATTGTATTAGAATAAAAAAACATCAGAAAGAAAGAAAGAAAGAAAGAAAGAAAGAAAGAAAGAAAGAAAGAAAGAAAGAAAGAAAGAAAGAAAGAAAGAAAGAAAGAAAGAAAGAAAGTTGATAGTATGGACATTAATACATGTTGAATTTCTGACATTAAAGCCACCCATCTCAGCAATTTAACTTGATTCTTTGGCTTTGCATTTGTGGCGTATTGCCTTTTCCTTTGAATAGTATGTTACGAAATGGATTGCCTATTTCCTGGACTGGTCACGGCAACCCCAGCTGGTGCGTGCTGCCGCCTCTCCAGAGCAAGCGGCAAGCTGAAAGCTGCCTGGAAAAGAGCGTCCCGTCATCCTGCGAATCAGCAGTCAAGGAGCAGTGGCCAGGTCAACCCCTCAATCAAGCCAGAGGGAGTCCATTTTCCTGTGTGCCCCTGTTCTAGTGGAAGCCATCTCGCAGGGAGCTATTAGCACGCAACCACCATCAACACCCGGCCTCCTCTTGCCTCATCAGCATGATTAGCGAGCCATCGAGAGACGTTGAGACAATAACGAAACATCATTCCTCCGGCTTTGCAAAGCGATGTGACCCCGGATACTGCGATGTGCCTCTTTGTGTGTGAGCAGTAATCCCATCTACCACCGGCTCCCGATTCCCCTGGAATTGCGCAAATCAAAGGAGATAGCATAGTTTATTCAATTGCCCCATTTCCCCACCCCGGCAGCCGATCGTTAATCCTTTTGTCACCTTTTGTTTTAGCTTGGGAACTACAAGAGTAATCCAATCACACACACCCCCGAAACAGTATATCTGGGGTCCCCACCTTCTATAGGATACCTTAGGTCTTCCCTTGGCTTTCTTGCTGTCACTCTGTGATTTGGGTTTTGTGCGGCCTGATCATAACCCCCCCCCTTCCCGACTCGCCGGTCGAGCCTCCGGGAACCCCTCTTTCCTCACCCCATTTTCCTAGTATTTTAGCCAAAGGAACTCAGGACACCTCCGCTTCAGGACAGGTACCGTATAACCCATCATCTGGGCCTGCCACATTGGCAACTGTCTCTATATTCCTCTCTTTTGCTCTTATGTTCTGAATGCTTGTTGTGCACATGGTATTTGCGTGCTTGTGCATATACTTTTATTAATAAGTAAACTCTTGAAACTAAATCCATTTGCCTTGCCTCGTTTATTGGGTCTCGGATTGGACTCCTGTAAACATTGGTTAAGATCCCTAGGTTATGCTCATTGCCGGTTATTGAATGCTAATTTCCCCATATTATTCATAACCGAGCATTTCAGCTAACAAGTAGGGAACTCTTGGCTGGTTTCTGTGACTGGGGTTTTCTTGTCTGCTTGTTTGCTAACTCTTATCTAGTGCTCTGTGGACATGGTTCCCAAGAAGGTGCATCAGAAGCATTGCAGTCTGGCCAAGTGTCTATCCCCCAGGAGGGCACTGACCACTCGGGCTCTGACAAAGAGGAGGCAATTAACGGGACAGACTGAGCACATGGGGGATAGATCAGTGGTGCAGGAGAGTCAAACTCATTATAGTGACAGAGCAATTGGGTCAGCTGAGGCAGGGCAGGCTTCAGGTGAGTGGAGTGCACTTGGAACATCACCTGATGACACTGGATGGGGGTACAAAGAGTTTAGTGCTACTGGGACTGAGTGGGTAGCAGGGCCTTGGAATTGCTATGGCTCTTGCCCTCCATGGAATCAAAATCCATGGCCTTGTTTACAGCCAAGTACAGAAAGTCTAGTTGAGTCCCCCCTTTATTTTGTTGTCCTCTTGTAAACAGCCAGCCACAGAGGATGCAGCTACTAGGGATGTTTTGGGTAGGTTGTTGAAGAGTCTGGTCCCTAGCACCCCCAATTAGGTATGCAGGATTTGCTTGCAAGCCTGCTAGCCTGGCTGGGGCCCCAGCCAGTTCCTTTAAAGCATTATCCTTATGGTAAGTGGACCTTACATCCAGATGCAGCAAGCCGAATAAGCAATATCAAGGAAAATGCTGTGAAACTCTCCAAAGAGTTTCATGGGACAACACCTGCCTTTTTGCAGGTGTACTTGGCACCTGCAAAAGGGTGCAAACCCGGCCCAAAAGGGGTTAAGGAGTTAACTAAAGTCAGTTCTGCCCCAGAAACCCGCTCTTTGATACCAGAGCAAGCCTCTGCAGTGCAAAAATGCTGCCTGCTAGGCTGTGCCTCCTCCTGAGACTTGCACTGCTGCATGGCTTCACCGGGGCCAGCGTAAGTGCCCCAGTGTCAGCTTTAGTGACACTTTAGTTGGTGTGTGGCACTAATGCTGGTGCTGGGGTCACGCCAGCTCCTAATGCGGTCTCCCTCCCCTCGTTAGGATTGGGCTGAAGTCCTTGACTTCATTATACACTCTGGTTTTCATTTCATCAATTAATTATTTTTTATTTATTTAAAAATAATCTGCTGTCTTTCTTAATTCTAAAGCAGAAAACAATCATTTCAAAATTACAAAAAGTAAGCAAAATAACCTCTGCATTGGTACAATGCAGTTATTTTGATCCATGCATTTGAATTGATTTGGATCAGCCAGTTTTGAACAAGATGGACTTTATTCCATTAAAAAAAAAAACATAGTTCTCAAACTAAAGCTTCTGAAAATAGTGCTCAAAGTTGCTGGCTGAGATTGGTCAGAAAAACATGTTTGGTATACATTTTTCTAAATAACTACTATAAAGGCTGCAGTTCAAAGAGTCTTGATCTTTATGTTATATAATGTCCTTTAATAATTATTTTTGCAGTAGTTTCTACCAGCACAGAACTTCTAAGATGAGGTCCACAAGTCATGTGAACACAAAAAACCTTGAGAATCAGAAGAGCGAAATTATAAACAACCCTGGAAAAAGAAATACAATGTACGACACTCCATACTGATATCACAGAATCAAAGGCAAGCAATATGGAATGACATAGATGACATTTGTTAAGTCATTTTGGAAACTTGTAGACTGAAAGAAGATGAAAAGTATTATGAAAATATGAACCTTTGTCACCTTGGGAAGGACTGCTGGTGATAGGGAGGAGAAACATGTCCTTATCTCCTGCTTTACCTCAATCAAATAAAATTTATAAGAGGCACAGACAGCATGAGCTTAGATAGGGTTTTGTAGGGTATGTGGATGCAATGGATATCTTGAACACCGAGCCTCTGATAGGTAATGATAGAAGCTGCTTCATACCTAGAATATTTTGAAAAAAGATAGTCTTGATCAGCATACATTGATCACATGATGCTGCCTTATACTGAGTTAGATCATTCATCTATCAAGATCAGTTCTGTCTACTATGACTGACAGTGACTTTGCAGGTCTTTCACATCACCTATACCTGATTCTTTTAACTGGATATGACAGGGACCTTCTGTATGTAAAGCGGATGCACTACCACTGAGCCCCTGTTAACTACCTGGGCAGATGGGTAATGGGGGGGCACATTATAGGCATTATTATTTGGCTGCTATTTTAAATGCCCATTACAATTTTGTTTTTATAATATCATATTGCTGAACTGGTCCAGCCTGTAGTTGTGACAAGCAGGCATTTTATTTATTATTTATTTTATTTATTTATGGCCCAACTTTCTCACAGAGAAGCTATGGAGGCTACCTGGGACAGAAAAGAGGAAATAATGGGAGAAGTTAAAATGAGATCCCCCAGGAAGTTCTTGCAAGTGCCCCACTTGTACAATCTAAAGGACAAACATATCATATAATTCAAATGATTATTTTATTTATTTGCTCCATTTGTATCCCCCTTTTCTCCCCAATGGAATTCTCTATTTCATGTCAGTAGCACTTCCTGACAGAATTCTCAGGGTTCCCTGGTGTTAAACTAGTTGAACTCTATAATGTAGATGAGCCTTAAATTCCCAGCTACTAATTTTAGAAGGACAAAAGGATAAAGAGAGAGTAAATATTAATAAGATAAAAAGATCTTAGCTTAAATGAACAGAAGGAGCAAAGTGTTTCCAGAGGGCATACACAAATGGAGGAAAGAAAAGAAAACCGACATCTTGGGATAATAAACTTTAAATAGTAAGCAAGAAGCAAAGACAGCTTCTGTGGCGAGCCTTTTATTTCAGAATCATAGTGAATAATTTATATTAAACATGCATTAGGATTGCTGAGCACTCACTTCAAATCTAAACTGTTAAGGGCTGGCTTGAAATGGAAAAGTTCTCATTGAACTCTTCGGATCCTCTCCTGCTTCAGGGAGTGATGTGCTCAATTCAGGCTTGTGAGATTCGCTGCATCTGATCTTGATATTCTTTGAGCCATCTTCAGCTTCTTCCCACACTATAGTGTACTAATATCCTTATTGCTGTATGAACCTGTTTTCTGTTTCCTCAGCTCATTTTCATTAAAAAGAGTTCATTTTTCCATTATTTTTATTACCTCATTCATTTTTTAATATTTGCCCATAATGCATTGTTTTTGCCATCTTCCTTCTCCTCTTCCCTTTCTTCTTACTGCATGGGTGGGGCTGGAGCCAGTGCTGGGACTGCTGCTAATGCTGTCCTGACCAGTGAAACCGAGATACTGAAACAAGAGTATGGAAGACTTATCATGTGGATGTGGTCTAGTGCAGTGGTTCTCAACATTTTTCTGACCGTGGCCCCCTTCCGACCTTGTTTCCTTCCTGTGGCCCCGTCCTACCTGTAGAAAGGTAGCTATTTAAATGTTCTGTTTGTAAATAGCCAAGGAACAAAGAAGCATAAACAGCCACACAAAATGCACACATGCAGATCTTATTGGGAAACTGAAATTTACAAAAAATACCCCACAAAAAGGAAATACAACACACTAATAAACAACAATGTTCACATACAAGGGAGAACAAAGCCTCTACCACCGTTGCACAAGATTACAGCGATACAAAAATCCACAGTTGCAAACAATGCATAGAAGTGCAATGAAGAAAGTCATGTGTTAGGTTTTCAGTCCACTGAAGGTACAAATTGTATTCCAAAACGAAACCTGTGTTTAGATACAGAGTCAGCACGTGGTCACAGCTTCAATAAAACGTTTGCTTGTCACTCCTTTCCAAGGAATCAGCCCGAGACCAATGTTATCACATCACAGGGCAATAAATCAACCTAAGAGAAAACTGCAGCTCCCTGCAGCTTCAGGCCTTCCAATAACTCTGGGGAAATTGCACTTTTTCTTCCTTATATGGAATACCCCTGCTCTTTAGCTCCCCCAGTGGACTCAGGGTTACACTTGCACGAAGAAACAGCACCCCACACACTGACACTGCTGCAGCCACACACCTTGCCCGTGACAAACGAGATGCGGACAGCTTGGTGCACGCAGCGGTGGAGTGCAGAAGTGGGAGGGAGAAGGAAGCGGAAGCAATGTTGCTGAAGAGTGCGCATGGCAATCTATCCACTGGGAAGCACGGTCACTTCTCTGTCACTCTATTTCTCTGTTTTCTTCACTTCTCTGTTTTCTTCACTTCTCACTTCCTTCTGTGGCCCCCTAGTTTTGTGCTATGGCCCCCCATTTATGCAATTTTCACTTGTGGCCCCCTTGGAATATCCTGGGCTCCCCCCCGGGGGGGGCATACAGCCCCAGGTTGAGAACCACTGGTCTAGTGTAACTCTAATATTCTTTCGTCATTTTGCTATCATCAAAGGTTTGACTGATCCAATATAACTTAAAATGTTGAGGTGCTGGAGGTCAATAGCGTTGTGATGTTCTCTTTTGGGCCAAATACTGGTGCATCTTAGGATCTGTGAGAACTAGGGTTGCCAGGTCCCTCTTCGCCACCGGCAGAAGATTTTGGGGGCAGAGCCTCAGGAAGGCAGAGTTTGGGGAGGGGAGGGATTTCAATGCCGTAGAGTCCAATCGCCAAAGCGGCCATTTTCTCCAGGTGAACTGATCTCTATCGGCTAGAGATCAGTTGTAATAGCAGGAGATCTCCAGCTATTACCTGGAGGTCGGCAACCCTTATAAGAACCCAAAGCAATATGGTGTTAATGTTTATTCTCCTTGTTGGGAATAACTATGATAATGTATTCATTATTGATCCTTCTCTGGAGGGCTTGTGCTTGGGCCCATTGTTCACTTTAAATGACTCTGTAAGTCAACACTGTTGTTGGTTCTTGCTCATTTAGCCTTACATCATTTGTTTTGCTGCATGTCTTCCACAAAAGAAGGATATCTATGGTCTCCAATGTATACATTTTTCACGTATAAGCAACTCTTGAAAACAATATTGACTAAAATCCTCCATGCCGCAAAAATACATCAATAAGCCTGGAATTGGAGTGAAATAAGAAATGATAACACATAATTGCTCTTTTGCATGTGGTGAAAGGCTAACCTATTATTATTTTCCTTTTAAGGAAAAAAAATCAGTCACAATTGTTAGTTGGGAACATTTTTGTAAAGATGCAGCAGTATAGTTTTTTTCTGATGTGGGATTTAATAAAGTACAAATCATATCTAGTTTTCTTTTTCAGTGGAAAAGCAAATTTGAATGTTTTGTTTGGTCCAAAGGCAGGTGATTTACTCAGTTTTGTATGGATTTGCTGATAGTGACTTGTTAAATATATCTTTTGACTAAATGGAATTGATTAGAATGGTCTAATAGTGAAATGTACAACTGAACCCACTTAGAATTATCCTTTTATCTGTAAAACAATAACAACAACAACAACAACAACAGCTGCCTTACAGTACCCTGTTGTGCCAATTAGTGGAAATTGTGATGCCATTTTGCTAGTGAAAGATCAAAATGTAACAGAAGAAGGGGAAAGCCCCACTTCAGAGGTTTGATCTTCTGAAAAGATTGTATTTAAGCAGGAGGGGAGTGAGTCCAAACTTTGAATGTCTGTACCTGCTATCACTGCACATGATCTCACATGTAAAATAGGCTGTCTTGCATACAAATATGTGTGCTCTTTATGCAATCACCTTATAATCCATGACAAAGGTTGGGACTTGACAATATGAGCTGATCTGCCCAAAGTCCCCCAGGTGTTACAAATATAGTAAATATTCAGTATTTTGCATGCTTTCATTTCATGAAGTTATTCAGAGGTTAAAATAATTAAGATGAAGATTAAGGCTGCAATCCAGAGATCTCCATAGGAGCCAGAATGACCCCACGCTGGCGTAGGTGCCACTTTATCATGGGATAAAGTGGCAAATACATCAGGGCAGGGGCAAACATGCTGGTGTCCGGGAGTGACAGAGCTCCACTGGCCCCCGCCACCAGTGAAGCCAGTCCGGAAACTTAATCCCGGAAGAGAATGGCTGTGCCAGCGTGGGGGAGGCATTCCCGTGGGTAGAGCTGCCTTTGGGCAGCTTCGTAACCTCTTTTGCCCTGGGAATGCCCCCTTGAGCAGCGAGGGGGGACCTGCTTCACCTTTTTTGATGGCAAAGCCTCACTGTTTTCAATGGGGAATTTTGCCCAGTTTTTCCTTTTTTAATTTTTTAAAACCTTTTTTCCCCTCTGCAGAAGCCAGGAAGCCTCAGAGGAGGCTGCACGTCTCCACAGCTCCCGGCCGCCACGGATCTACCCCACCTTTAGGAATGGGCTGAAAAGGGTATGTTTCCCAAGCAAAAGAGGTTTGTACTAGAGAAGATTTGCTAGGGCTATTAACAAAGAACAGGGAAGAGTCCAATTTATATATCACAACTAAAGGAAAAATGTGTCTGAAAAGGCTTTAAAGTAGAATTGCCCCCTGCTTGCTATCTGATTCCACTTGGATGGCAATGTGTTCTTTGCTATTCAGAATAATTGCAGCCAAGTTACTAGAAATACAGAAACATTAGTTACAGTAAATTTACATCCTATCATCTAATCACAGGCACTTGCATAAAGAAGCCTGAAATAAAGCAGAATGAGTTTTTTTTCTGGTACACTGCAGATAAGGTTAGAAAGAGGGTGGGAAACTACTAGTTAAAGGCATTTTGGCCTGAGAAACAAATCAAGCAACAAGGCTACTCGCTAATTAGTTCATGTAAGTAATTGAAAATTGAACTAACGCTAAATTAAATTAAATCTGCTTGGGTTTTTAGAGCACCCTTGAGACAATGCAGAACAAAACATTCCTTAACATGTATTAATGTAAAGCTAATATCTGGTCGTGCTGCTGCAGAGATCACGGCATAAAGCTATCTGTTCCAAGCCACCACAGCCAGAAATCTCTACAAGCTTTGGGTACACGGTGACAATTCTGCATAGATGTACTCCAGTCTAACTAAATCCACTGAAATAAATGGGCTAAGTACAGAGTAACTTTGCATAGGATTGCTTTGATAGGTACTGGAAATTGCTATCAGAAAGACAGCCTCTTAGGAAGAGTCATTATTTTTTAGGCTGCAGTTCAATATAGGGTGAATTTCTTCCATTTCCCAGTATTCTCCCCTGACACATGAGAAGAATAATGGCCTAGTGTGACATTCTCCAGCCTTAGCAGACAAATCTCTGGTTGTTTTATGTATGTATGCATTTATTGACTATATGTTGCCCTGCCTGCTTACAAAAACACTCAGGGAAGTTTACAACAGATTGAAACAAGCACCAATAACAATCACTAGTAGCAGATTATAAGTATAAAAACTACAACTTCTTGTGAAGTTAGAAACAAATGTGGTATAATAAAACAAACTACAAACAGTGTACCACTAAAGTAACACCCCATCATTAAGCAACTGTAACACAGCAGAAAGATCACAACTGACAGTCTGGTACTAAAATAGCTGATCCGTCAAATGGCCTTCCAGAAAAGAGTCTGGTATTAAAACAGCTGATCAGTTAAATGGCCTTCCACCATCTTCCAGAAGGCCAACAATGAGGAGGCTAATTAGGCTTTGTGAGTCAGGGAAATCCAAAGCCTGGGGGTACAGCAAAAATGCCCTTGCCCATATGCCATTAATAGGCTTGCCAGGTCCCTCTTTGCCACCAGCGGGAAGATTTTGGGGTGGACCCTGAGGAGGGAGGGGTTTAAGGAGGGGAGGGAAGTCATGACCAAGGCAGCTCTTGTAAAGAAGATTGTTCATCTACGCAGGTGAGGAGTCTTCTTCAGACACCTGGTACACAGCTGTAGAAGCTGGCGTTTTTAAGTTGGAGGGTATATCCCTCTGGACGGGACTGGGTGAACCCCGTCCTTTAAATAACCCATTTGCTTGATCCAGTTTAACCAACTGAATGGTGATGGTTGGTCAGACCAAGTTGGTTCTGATTACACGACCCCTACCTCAAAAGGGGCCCAACTATGGGCCCCTAACAAAACCAGTCAAAGATAGAAAAATGGGAGAAAGCACAGAGAAGTGCATCTGAGCAAAAGCGAATAGCTGAACTGCAAAAAGCCGAATAATTATTCGACTTTTTCAGGAATCACCTATTTGGCTTTGGGCAGATTCCCAGGTTTTGGTATTCAGTCTACCCAAAACCCGAATATTGCCGAAACGGCTACTTTCAGGTTTATTTTCAGTTCGGGTGTATCGATATGCAGAGCCCTATCTATATGTAAAAGGGGAAGACAGGGGATGGAATTGTGTGTAAAGGGGCACTGGTGTTGCATTAGGGTAGCCTATGAGCATCTTGGTAAGGCACTCTGCTGATGCGGCAAGGGTTTCCCTGGTCTGAAGCCACCGTAAACACCACACCTTGTTTAACTCATGGCATATGTCTGGTGTCTTCATTTAGAGTTTGGGGGCAATGAAAGAATCTTCAAGGTCTGGGGGATTTGAAAATCTTGATTAATCCTTCTAATGTGTAAAGGAAGACATTGAAATGTTAGCTTGGGATTCTTTTCCTGTTCCCTGGGACCACAGAATAAGATGGCTCTTTTAACCCTTATTATGTGTGTTGTGTGTTTATTTGCCACAGGCTGGTTTAACACAAGTTAATTCCATTACAAGCTTAAGTCCTCCTTTGACTCTGTTAGAAATCAATGTTTGCTGACTGGACAATTAGTAGACATTTAAAGATATAGTCCAAGTTAAATAGATTTTGACTAGATTTGAACTAATTGTGGTGACAATTTGTGCCCTACTTAAAATTGATATTTTAACAGTAGGGGCGGGGAAATGTTATATTAAAAGAGGATAGTCATGATTTATTTAGTTCAGAAATGTAGCCATGCTTCCAATTTTAATGAAACAATGAAGACTTTGGGTTAGTGAGGTCTCTCAGGAACGTTTTCTCCCTTCATAAATTACAAGTAAAAAAGAAATCATGATGTTCAGATATTGGCATTCAGAGCAGAAAAATGACTCATGATGTATAACTATCAATCTAGTAGTGACTTATTAGACCCAAGAAGATCTTTTAGAAAATTTTGCCCAAGAAGACAGAAATTGCCAAGTTGCCTAGCACCTTTAAAAATTAACTAGCTCTGAGAAAAAAGGCCAAATCCTGACATCTAGACCCTCTGAAGCTCTATCCACTACACCACACTAGCTTTCATAGGGCAGCTGCTGTTGAACAGTAGTGAGCAGCTAGACCTAGTTTAGTCATGGAAATTGGGTGGTATCAGGTCACCCAGTGGTTGCTTTGAGGCCTAGGGTTGCCAGTCTCTAGGTGGGACCTGGAGATCTCCCAGAATTACAACTGATTGCCATACTACAGAGAAAATGGCTGTTTTGGAGGATGGGCTCTATGGCATTATATATTTCTCAGGCTCCCCAAACCTTCCTCAAACCCTGCCCCCCCAGACTCCACCTCAAAATCCTACTGGGCCAGGCCTGGCCCTGATGAGCAATTACATTTGCCAGGTATTTTATTAACCATATAGGAAAAAATGAATAGCAGTCACAACTGTATGGATTAAAAATTAAACCAAAAACAACAACAACAGAGATTACATTTACATTATACTTTTTGTGATTAAAAGTTTTTGTGGGACATTTAAAAAGGAACTCAGCTCTGTGATACAAAAGTTATACTAAGTGATCCATTTAATTGCAAAATAAAGTCAAAGGAGAAGCTATTAAAATAACCTGATAATTTGTTCAGTGTACCAGGAAAGCAATTAACCCTTCACTTAAATATGTGATAAACTGTAATGAATTCCAGTTGGATGGGTGACTTTCTTTGCATAGTCACACCAACATAAATGAAAAGCTATTATTCAGTAGGTTTTTTTTCTTGGTCACAACTTAAAATAGAAACAGGGATAAAGATATTTTGACATTTAGATTCAACAAGGGTATCAATATTTACTTTCATTTTGGATTTTTTTGTCCATTTCTTTTTCAGCCATTGCTAAACTAATTCTTATGTACTACTGTTATTACTATTTAGCATTTATAGCACTGTGCAAACCCCATGGTACTCGAAGAGTAAAAAGGTTTGCTTTAAGGAAACCATTTTAAGGAGTTCATATGCTCTGTTGGCCACAAATGTCCTTAATATGGATGAAAGTTCCACCAAACTCTGAGAGCTCCTTCTCACATGAGAGTAATTGACCTACAAGGAAGGATTTTCCCCATCTATATTAAAGACCTTTGTGACTAATGAAGACAGAACCTTGTTGGCCAATTGCCCCATATTACAGACACTTTTGACTAACTGAGCATATGGGCACTTTGAAAATGCTTTCTTTAAAACTAGGGCAGCTTCCAAAATTTCAAAATTCTTCTTTCCTGAATTTCAAGTTTTGCATTACTTTGTCCCATGTCCAAAGCAGAACCAATATATTAGAATTGCTCCATTTGAAATGTGGTGTTGGATGAGAGGGCTATGGATACCGTGGACTGCCCCCCAAAAAACAAATCAGTGGGTTCTAGATCAAATCAAGCCTGAACTGACCCTAGAAGCTAAAATGACTAAACTGATGTCTCATTATGAGAAGACAAGAGTCACTGGAAAAGGCAGTCATGCTTGGAAAAGTTGAAGGCAGTAGGAAAAGAGGAAGACCCAACAAGAGATGGATTGACTCAATAAAGGAAGTCACAGCCCTCAATTTGCAAGACCTGAGCAAGGCTGTCAAAGACAGGACATTTTGGAGGACGTTGATTCATAGGGTCGTCATGAGTTGGATGTGACTTGACGGCACTTAATAGACACACACACAAACACACACATATATACATACACACACACACACACAGAGAGAGTTTTGTGGATGTGTGATGTTATCCCAATGCTCAAGAATGCAGCTGACATCAAAATACTTCAGATAAAAGATTATAACTAAACTGAGCATAGAATTGGTTGGGTTCATAAGGGCTGTTCTCTCTTGTTCCAGGACCCCAAAAGAAGACATAAAACCAAAGCATGGGTTACTTTTTGTTTATTGAAATTAGCTTATCTGCATCACTCTTTTTAAATATGCTAATATTTAATGGGGCAGGCTGTGCTAGGCAGCCTAGCCATGGCTGCCTTTGGTTTGGAAATCCACCCTGGCTCCAAACCTGGCCAGCAGCTTCCACCAGCCTTGTTTATCCTTGCCTGCACATATTGTGCCAAGAAGCACATCCCATTCACCTCCCCTGCTGTGCCGTAGAGCCACTACCAGGTTCAATGGATGTTACTCAGCACCAAAGGTGCTCCCTCCCAAGCCCCATCCCACCATATGGCCAGTGATGGTCTGTTCAGGACACACCCTCCATCACACCCAATGGCTCAGGATGCTTGCGACTCATCCCTACCTATCACATACAACCCACCCTTTCCTTGCCTATGGCCTAATCAGTCTAGGACCAGGCCTAGTTAATTGACATTTACACCTTCATCCCCTAAATACTGCCAATCGGGGCGGGGGGGGGGAACCCAGCATTCCTGCTTGGCCTCTAATGGAGACTGGCTCCTCTCGTGATATTCTAGGGAGTGTAGGGGTGGTTGGCAACAGGTGGCAAAAGCCTGCTAGGAGGGGGTCAGACTTCACTGTATAGCCACAACAGCATCCCTCCTTCGGACAGCTTCTTTCTAACATCACTTGCCTCAGATGAAGAAGAACGGGAGCAAATTATTCCACAGTGTTATGGCCATGAATACTTAGTTTTGTAAATGTATGCTTTATAAATAGTACCATAAAATGTATGTATGTGTACTTGAATAAAGTACCTATGCTTATGGACAGGTATCTTTTCAGGTAACCTTTATTCCTTGCCTGTGTGGTCTATCACATTTCGGCCTCAGCCGTCCTCCCAGGGAATCATAAATGATTAAGGGATGAGTGAACATTCTTTAATTTGTTGATTCTTATGCTTGTTTATAATTTCCCCAATGATTTCAGTTCTCAGCTTTTTTTTTCTGTTGATTTTATAGACCCATTGGTATGATTTTATTCACAGTTTAAATGGTACTTACACATGCAGTATATGCCCTTTATATGTGCAATGTACATGTGAAGTAGATGCTGATTTATTGTTAGGCCAAGAGGCAATATAAGTTTGTCAAGTCACTCAATGAATGTCAGGGCTGAACAGGATCTGAACTAAGGCCTTACACAATATTAAGTGAGCAGTTTTTGCATCGGAAACATAATACTGTGTATTTGGACATTCCTACCTGATCTGAAGAACTGCTGCCTCATTGCAGGGGTTCACAGTATGGATTATATTATCAGGCTGTGACTGAACAAACTCACTTCCAGTGGATAGTTATTCACAGCCAGTGACATCAATAAATGTGTCAGGACTGCTTAACAGTGGAACTCCTGAAGAAATAATTTTTTTGAAGCAGGTAGCTGCTTATGTTAACTACAGAAAGTTGTAGAATGCACAAATGACACAATCATATCAAGTGTGGTTTGTTACCATGGAGCTCTATATAAACCCTCTTATTCCTACCTCATTCCTTTCAAAGCTGTGCTTTGGTTACATTAGCTCAAATCACAAAATTTCCATGTTTTGTTACAAAGGCAGACTAATTATATACAGACTTATCTCATTCCTTGCAGATAGCTTGACTTATCTCTTAACATAATTATCTGATTTCAATGATAATGCAGCTAGAATAACCATCTACTGTACACTTCAGTAACAGATGCCACAGAAAATAAAAAATGCAGCTGCTACAAGCTGCCAATGTAAAGGAATTCTCATTTCCCCTATCCCTGCAAATCACAAAACTTTAGCTTGATATGGTAGGGCTTTTTTGTTAGAGAATAAAAGGGTGGAGAGCAGCACCAATTAGTATAGGAAGCTAGAGAGGAGACCTGAACAAGGTGCTAGGAAACAGATAAAATGCTGTAGCAATTGAGGCTACAGTCTTCTTCAGGGGCTCAGGGTAGAATGTGTAGTCCCATGATTATTTAAACAACTTTTTTTCCCTTTTCTAAATGCAACCACTGTGGCTCAAGGAGCAGAATATTAAGGGGATGGGGAATGGGGTTTTAACCATTTCCTCTCATGACAAAGCAGTAATTGGGAAGAAAGGTTTAAGCAGATCCTCTCTCATGTGCTGCTCTTCCACTTAGTGCAGTATTGTGCACCAGTTGAAGCTTCTGGCAGACCACATGGAGTTCATTGCAGTAATCCTACTCTGATGTGATCAAAGTATGGATAACTATGACCAAATACGCCTCTTGATGAAGGACTGCTGCTGGCAGGTCAACTAAAGTTGGCTGAAAACAGTATGCGCCATCGAGTAGACCTATGTTCTATCTATAGTAATAGATCTCATAGCAGTCTTAAGTGGTGAACCTATTATTTTAGTTTCAGAGGGTAGCTGTGTTGGTCTGCAGTAGAAGAGCTTGATTTGAGTTCACTGGATTGCACTATTATTTTAGTGTAGTCCAGAACAGACTAACTCTGCAGCTCCTGAACGGTTCCATTATGATCCCCAAGCACCTTGATCTTATCTGGATTGACCTTTAGAGCACTGACCAGGGCCGGATTTAGGTTTGATGAGGCCCTAAGCTATTGAAGGTAATGGGGCCCTTTATATGTCCAGCTGTCCTTTGTCAACAACAAATTGTTGCTGTTTTTTGTGTTGAATATATGCTATATGGTAATTTATATATAGATATGAGCAAACCAGTGATATTTTAGGGAGCAGGCTAGCAGGCGGGGCCCATTACTTACATCATAGGAGCCTACACAACACAAAACACTGTTGCTGTATGTAGGTTTTATTTTATTTGTTTTTTATCTTATATTTTGGAAATGTACATCATTGTTTTTTTCCTTTAAATTTTTTTTGGGGGCCCAAGAGAGTGGGGCCCTAAGCTATATACGTTTAGCTTATATGTAAATCTGGCACTGGCACTGACCCTCAGTCAGCTCATTTCTGATTCCAGACACCTATTCAGAACATATTTGGGATGTACCTCAGATGAAAAGGAGAAGTTGTTGTTTCTCAAAGCATACTGATGGCACTTCTTTCCAGACTCTGGTCAATTGTTCCAAGTGGTTTCCTGAAAATGGTAAACAGCGTAGGGGACAAGAATGAAACCTGTATGACACCATACCACAAATGTCATGTTGATACAAAGACAGACAACCAAGCTTAAAGTCAACATTCCAGATGCCAGCTCTCAGCATGATCTGGACAAGACAGAAGCACAAAGACAACTAACTCTCAGCTGGTATAAGAGAGACATACTATAGACCAAATTAGGTCTACACGTGTCAAGACAGTACAGTGCAAAGGTGTCCCTTTGAATAGCATGAAACAAACAAGTGCTTTTTGGATAGCTATATACTTGAGAGCTTAGCCTGTGTATACCAAGATCCAAATTCAGATCAATGCATGGAAAAATGAAGGGGGAAAGACACATAAAAAGAAGGGTTTTTTATTTTATAAACAGAAGAGGAACTAATTTAATGTATGCAATATAGTAGAGCAAAATGAGAGTTACAGAATCGAAAATCCCCAAAACTGCAAATACAGTACAAAAACCTTTCCCTAGAGAATCTGCCTGCCTACAAGGGGGAATGACCCTATAAAACACAAATGAATATAGAAGCCTGTTCTTGAAGGTCCCATTCTGGAAAAAGAAGGGGTTGTCCTTGGCAGAAAAGAAGCTGCTTTTGGGAGCTGAAACTGACCAGGCAGGGGAGGGATGCTCAGTGGCAGGTATGTGAAGAGTTGAGGTCAGAGAGATGAGAGGCCAACCATAAGGCTGGGATAAAAGGAGAAGTCCAAAACCAGATTAAAAAATTGGGGCTGAGGAGTAACTCTTTATACCCTTTTGCCTAGAATGAGGAGGGGAAGGGGAGTTGACATCGAAATGTGGAAACAATAAAAGTGCAGTCTTTGGAGGATGAGTCAGTCTAAAAAGAAGTCCTTTGTCTATGGCCATTTATGCATGGTCAGTTTTGATGCTCGCTCAAAGCTCTTTTTTAAAATGCGACTTTAAAAATGCCTATTCACGGTCCCAACGCAAAAGGAGAAATTCCACCCACCCATTCGCCTGCTCCTTTGTTCCTGTTTGCATAGCCATTAGCATGTGCACAACTAACCTGTCACTGTTATTTTGCATGGTTCCTTCAGGGGGATTCTTCGCAGCAAACACCAAAGGTCAGGTTAAATGGGCTCTTTAGTAATGCAAAGCAGGTATGCGCCGGCTTCTCAGTCACTTCTGGAATGACGGTTCAGTGTGAAAAATTAAAAAAATATGCAGGGCAATTCAGCCTGGAACACGCTGCTAATCACCATGCAAAAATGGCCTATATGTTAGA
Source organism: Euleptes europaea (assembly GCF_029931775.1). Classification (NCBI taxonomy): domain Eukaryota; kingdom Metazoa; phylum Chordata; class Lepidosauria; order Squamata; family Sphaerodactylidae; genus Euleptes; species Euleptes europaea. Next base: position 84,753,531 of record NC_079315.1, on the reverse strand, counting down.
AGTTAGTTTTCTTTTTGTGCATGGAAAGTATCAAAAATGTTCCCTTGGGCAGATTGGGAAGTTAAATCTATGGCCAGGTACTTGTCATGACTGAGGAAGGGCTGAAACATTCCTGCCTGGTTGTTTGGACAGACAGAGCTCCATAAAAGGATACAGCCATGCATTCAGATAGAAACCAATCAAAATCTGACCAAGCAGGCCTCATTCATTATTATAACTGCTGCTATTAATTCAAACAGGAAGATTTTCAACATCTAAAATAATGAGGGAAGGTTGTTTCAGCAGGTAGCCATGCTGGACTGCAGTACAACAGTAGATCTGAGTCCAGAAGAACCTAGAGACCAACAGGATATTTTGGGTATAAGCTTTTGAGTCAAAGCTTTCCTCAGCAGATATGAAGGAAGGTGTTAATTATCTCCATATTGATTGACACAGTTGCTGTTGTTTCTTCTTCTGTTTCATTTCCATGACATGTGATATAGTAAGGGGGGACAGACTCAGCATTGTTTCAGTGCAGGATGTTTCTATTGTCCACCAATCATTGTACCATTTTGGTAGCTTTGGAAAGGCTTTTTGAATCTTTAGATCCATGGCTCTGGTTTCTGCTAGCTATTTCATTATCTGCAGTGGCATCTGTATGCCAGAAAAGCAGGGAGAAACTTTGGTTGTACTTGTAGAAGGCAAGCAGGGTTGAAGTGGGAGACTGGAGTAAAGAGAGGCAAATAATCAGGTGTTTTCCCTTCCCTTCTTCCAATAATGGAAAACCCTCACATGGTATAATAGAAGCAAATACTTTCTCTTTACTATCCAGCAGGGAAACAAGGAAACTGGGGAAGCTATTGAAGGAAACCTGGGGAAGATGGAGACAGAGATCCAAACTTTCCCTCCTCATGCTAGAAAGTTCACAGTTCACCTATCAGATGTAATGTGCAGGGGGAAAGAGACAGAGCCTAAGGCTTGACCCCCTTCACATGAGTAAAAACATAAATACACCAAAGCAGACAAGAGGTGAGAGATTGTAGATGAAGACAGAATCATATCACCTCTGTATATGTCACGGATCTGGCTGCGACATCTGTCACCCCATTGATCGCCAGGGTTGATTCGGCTGATCTGGCTGGCTAGGCGGGTGTCCCCTACCTCCCTCACCACTCCATGTGCGTCCCTCCCAAAGCTGTGCGCTCGGTGGAAGAGGACGACCATCCCAGATAGACGGAGTATACCGTTCTTCAGTCAAGGGTATATGTCACATGTAACTGCATAAAAATATGAAATCGTTTTAAAAACCCAAAATGATAAAAAGAGTGTATGAAGCTTCATTAACCATTTCTAAGCAACCACAACAATATTGTCAGCCTTCAAGCCTTGGTTTCTGTCAGTAACAGACAGTGGGAGGGTGCCAGGGTTGGCAGCAACTACTGGGCAACTTGCTACTATGCAATGCCTGACTCACCCAAGCCTGGCTGCTTGCTACTATTCTACAGCAGTCTTCCCATAAAAGCCTGTGTTGCATAGTGGTTAGAGTTTCAGACTACCATCTGAGAAACCTAGGTTCAAATCCCAACTGTGCTGTGGAAGCTCACTAAGTGACTTTGGACCAGTCACACACTCTCAGCCTAACCTGCCTCACAGTGTTGTGAGGATAAAATGGAGGAGAGCTGAATGATGTAAGAGGCCTTGGATCCACATTGTGGAGAAAGGCACGATATCAGTGAAATAAATAGATAATAAATATAGCTGAAGGTTGGCTGGTGGGCAGAAGGTAGGTAGGTTGCTGGGTGGAATGGAGAGAAGGAAACAGGGAAAGGTGAGGATGAGGGGGCTGCCAGGCGGAAGGAAAGAGGAAAGAGTGTGGGAAGTCTGGTGCAAGTCTTTGCAGGTTCCCCAGCATGCAAATTGGCCCAGCTCAGTTGGCACCACACAATTTGACCACAGTTTCCTGGGGAAGAGGCTGTCAGGGGGAGGGAAAGAGGGAAAACCTAAAGAAAGGAGGGCAGATAAACACAGGTTGACTTGGTGGGAAGGAGAGAAAGAAACAGGAAAAAGGGAGAGGCTATGGGGGCTGCCAGGAAACAGAAAGAGGAAATAGTGAGGAAGGGGAAAATGAGATGCCCTTGCATGTCCTTGCAGGTGCCCCACTTGTAGTTATCCAAGACAGGTATGCTAAGGATGTATTTTCTGCATAGAGGCAACTTTTAAAATTATGTAATGGAATTTTTATTTTACTTCCACTCTCAAAGTAATGTTGTATTTTGCCAGACAAAACTTGCTGTACCTAAAATAATAATAATTTTATGACTTGATTCTGTTCCTTTTAATGTGAAGGGTCTGTTAGTCAATGACAAAAAAATGGAAATGGGATGAGGACCAGATTTATTATGAATGCTGTTCTGGAGCTTTCCTTGTCATTGTGAGAGTTCACGGCATGCTCCTTAAAATCTATTTAGACATAAACATCAAAGTTGATCAGTCATAATCTGGTGAAAAGCTGCCATGAGCCAAAGCCATCTTTTTCTATAAGCGCATAAAACCCTTCAGAGTGACAGTTGGTATGTTATCTATCAGCCAACTCCATTTTCTTAGAATTTAGTTTTTCATGTTAATCTTTAAAGAATGACAAGCTCTCAAGTGGCCAGCAGAAAGAATGCTTTATGTACTCTGACACTAGCATGAAAAATCCCATTTGACCTTTCCTGTTTAAAGATGTTTTTGCTTGCTAATCAGAAGGAAGTGTTTCAAGAACTGAAGCTCACCATTTGCAAAACCAACATGTAAAATGGGGGATACCGAAGGACGCTGAATGTCAGCTACTTTTCTTTTAGATGTTTCATTATATAAAGGTGAATTAAATAATATTTTTGACTATCCCTCAAATTAGAATGTTATTTATTAATTGGCATGTTTATAACCTACATCTCCCTGCTAGGCCAGTACAGTGAGAGCCAGTGTGATGTGGTGGTTAAGAACAGCAGGACTCTGGAGAACCAGGTTTGATTCTCCACTCCTCCACATGAAGCCAGCTGTGTGACCTTGGCCTAATCACAGTTCTCTCAGAAATTTTTCGGCCCCACCTACCTCACAAGGTGTCTGTTGTGGGGAGGAGAAGGGAAGGTGATTGTAAGCTGCTTTGACACTCCTTACAGTAGGGGAAAGCGGAGTATAAAAACCAACTTTTCTTCTTTCCATAACTATGCTATAAGGATACAATAACAGTTAAATCACATATCAATTATTTCTAGGGTAATCCATTTCAAATGGTTGCAGCCATCACTAAAAATGTTGCATTTTTCTGATGAGGTTTCTATAATAGGGCTTCCTCAGCCAACCACAGAGTGTGCATGGGTAGAGACAGTCCTCTAGGTGCCTTGGACTCAAATCACTGATGACTTTAAAGGTTACCACCAATACTTTGAACACTGGCAGCCAATAAAAGATGGGAGAAATCTGCTCACTGCAGTCAGTCCTCGTTAGCATCCTGGCTCCTGAACCACCTTCCCACATACAGTGTGTTACAGAAGTCCAGCCTGGACGTTATCATGGTTTGTGTGACTATGGCTCCCATGGTCTGCCTTTTCCAGGAAAAGGCTGCAGCTGTCAAACTGACCAAAGTTAAAACAATGCATGTCTGTCCCTTTTCACGGGATGTTATTAGATAATAATACCCAACTGATTTCTAAAATGTATAATCTTCTTTTAACAATATATTGTGAGCAGGAAACAATTAAACCAACAATGATCAATTGGGCTCAAACTGTGGGACATGATATTGCTTTAAATAAATGGAAAATGCTATGGTCGAAAGACCTGAAAGGAATAAATGCACAGTCAATCCGAGAAAATATCTACAAAATGATGTACAGATGGCATTTAACACCTAAGAAGATCGCAAGGATTTACAAAGTGACATCCCCTAAATGCTGGAAATGTAACAAAGAAATTGGTTCTTTTTATCATATGTGGTGGACTTGTGATAAAGCTAAGGATTTTTGGGATATGATTTATAATGAATTAAGATTAATAGTACAAAAAAATACCCAAAACACCAGAAATGATGCTATTGAGTATGATACCTGATGACTTGTTAGTACAAAGGACTTTTTTGATTTATGCGACAACAGCTGCAAGATTGCTTTATGCAGCAAAATGGAAAGGGGCAGATATCCCTGGGGAAAAAGACTGGATTATGAAAATGTTTGAACTGGTGGAAATGGCAAAACTTACAGCTACTTTAAACCAAAAAGACAATGTACGGTTTATGGGAGAATGGGAGGCTTGGATGAGATATTGTGAATATGAATTAGGGCTGGGGAAATTGGAAGAGTACTTTTTAATCTGATCTAGATGACACTATTAATATAAAGAAGTGTAATTAATTATATTAACAGACTATTGTAATTGTAATTTAATTTAGATATAAGAATAATTAAGATCAGATCATATCACGATGGGTTAGAACACTTTATTAAGAGGCGGACGGAGGTGATGGGGAAGTCAGAAAATTTTCCTTTATATTTTATTTTATTGAGTACTTAAATAATTACAACTATTCTAGTTATGATTTAGATTTTCAGATAACTTTCATTGTTTGTTAACATGGAAAATTTGTATTATAAAAACCAATAAAATTTTATAAAAAAACAAACAAAAAACAATGCATGTCTGTCTACCTCTGCCACCTGGGCATCCAGTGTCAAAGAGGCATCCACACCCAAACTATGAGATTGCTCCTTCAGGGAGAATACAACCCTATCAAGTACAAGTTAAAAACTTGTTTCCAGACCAGCTTTACCTCTGGCACTTCTACTTTATTTGGATTTGATTTCAGTTTGTTTACCCTGATCTTACAGCCTGCAGAGCCCACTCAAGCCATGAGAACCAAAATATGGGGAAAAGGTAATTACCAGTTGTGATGCAAATGACGGTAACGGCAAACCACTGCTGCTCATTTCTTGCCTTGCAAATCCCATGTAAAGTTGCCATGAGCTGATTGTGATGTGACAGCACTTAATTATAATTATTAGTGGAGGCTGATTGAAAGGATGCAGGTTCAGCCATGTATTGCCTTGCAAGCTCACATTATGGTGCAATAAGCCAAGTGAGCCCACTAATTCTGACACAGTGTGCATTGGGATGCTCAGGGATCATGGCTGATGCCAGACCTGCACATGAACTAAACTGCTGCAGAAGGGTATGCCAGAAAGCCATACTTGTCATGTTCTATTATTGTGTCTGAGAGCCATTGTGTCTAGAGAGCCAGCATGGTGTACTGGTGAAGAGTGGCGGACTGTAAGCTGGAGAACTGGGTTTGATTCTCCACTCTTCCGCATGAAGCCTGCTGGGTGACCTTGGGCCAGTCACAGTTCTCTTAGAACTCCCTCAGCCCATGCAGAGGCAGATAATGGCAAACCACTTCCAAACATCTCTTGCCTTGAAAACTATATGGAGTCACAATAACTCAGCTGTGACTTGACAGCATTTTCCACCACCACCACATTATTGTGTCTGCTGCTAGTTCAATAGGCAGATTCAGGTCACATAATGGAAGTCATCTGAGGCTAGCTACCTCAGTGCTCAGAGATCATAGGCCAGCAGATGTACCCAACGTCCAGCACATGAACAGAACCTCCATTTTCTTAAATGAGGCTTAAGTGACAGGTGCTGGCAATAACAGGCCTATTCACCATGGCCTGAAGCTCACTGTTGAAATAATATTAATTGCCATGGTTGATACCAGGCCAATACATGATCCAAACCTCTAAAACAAGACTTTACATAACGATGGCCCCAGAAAGCCATACATCCTAGCCAGGAGGCCAATTTCAAGGTCCTCTGATCATTAGGTTTGCCAACTTCCAGGTAGTAGCTGGAGAGCTCCTGCTATTACAACTGATCTCCAGCCAACAGAAATCGGTTCACCTGGAGAAAATGGCCACTTTGGCAATCGGACTCTATGGCATTGAAGTCCCTCCCCTCTCCAAACCCCACCTTCCTCAGGCTTTGCCCCAAAAACCTCCTGCCGGTGGTGAAGGGGGACCTGGCAACCCTAGCGATCATGTTTGATTCCAAGCTAGGGCATGATCACAATCTCCAAATTGGCTCAGTCACCTCACACAGTCATGCAAGAAGTAAATTCAGGAAAACCTATAAACCCTCCACAACACATCTGAGTGAATAATATATGTTTGTACCACCAAATATATTTCCAGGGAGGCAATACTATAGATCACCAATGAATGCAATACCCATTATTGGTCCGTATGACATTTGGTGCTAAAATCTATCAGATACACTACATTAGCTCTCCTATAATTAATTTAATCAGAACAATAAATTAGCCCAGCATCCCCTTTTGCATTACCCAAGTCATAGCATTTATTTAAGGCAGATTATGCATTGGGTGTTGCTGCCCTAGCTGCTTCCAGAATCTCCTACAAAAAGTTTGATGCGACTTGGCATATAATTTAATTTAGCTGATTCCCCAAGATACTGCAACCATACGCTTTAGAAGCACAGCACTCTGTGCAAAAGTTGAAAATCCTAGTAAACTCGGATAATGGAATTTAGAGTTCCAGAATCCGGGACAAAATCAGATAAGCAGAAGACGGGATTTTTATGGTTTCAGGGAAGTATGCAATCATTCAGTGTGCGCACAATACATGTTTCATGGAAACTCTCATGAGAGCAAAGAAGCAACATGATCCCTGATTTTGTCTGACCTGATTCAATGCAGTTCCTCCAGGGAAGCTTTGCCTTACCTGACCCTTTCTTAGACTCTGGAATTTCTAATTCCACGGTCTTATTTCTTTTTTTTTCTTTTTTATAAATGTTTTTATTAAAATTTTCAAAACAAACAAACAAATGTACATACATTCACACAGTTTATACTCCTTCGGGGAGTCTGTTTCATCTTACATATCAAAAATCTCATACGTTATCATTATGATCTACATTTTAGATATTGAATTCCTTCTATCCTAATTATTACATTTTATTAACTGATTTTTACTTCTAACAGTTTATCCCTTTTATTTAACTCCAGTCTTATTTCTGATGTGTTAGGACTTTTGTATGTATCAGGATTTTTTTTTAAAACTGTAGTTAAAAACTTTATTTTCTCTTACATATTGGTGAATGGAATGCTTTGACAGTGAAAGTCATCTTTCAGTTAAGCAGTAGCGTTATGTTAGCATGATTTGCTTTCTATTTCAAAACATTCACATAAAAACTCATTGTGGTATGCACTTCTAAGAAAGGAGCTCACTTCCAGAGTCACAGTATTTTTGCTGTCTCTGCATTCATTGGGCTTACATGAAAGCCCCTTTTCTCGAAAGGTTAGGCTATGAAATCATACATCTAAAGTAAGAAAAGTGATTTCTCATTCTGATCCCCTGGGAGTTGTGCTATAAATGCAATTACAGTGAATGCATTAAGCAGTTCAGTGAAGGACATTCATACAACAAGCTTAGTGAATGATGTCATATAAAGGAAAAAAACATTACAATGGCATTGGTTGGATTCTGTGCTCACACAACAACAACAAAACAATCTTATCTTTTAGGGGAGGGGCTGTGGCTGAGTGGTAGAGCATCTGCTTGGCATACAGAAGGTCCCAGGTTCAATCCCAGGCATCTCCAGTTAAAGGGACTAGGCAAGTAGGTGACGTGAAAGACCTCTGCCTGAGACCCTGGAGAGCCTCTGCCGGTCTGAGTAGACAATACTGACTTTGATGGACCCAGGGTCTGATTCAGTATAAGGCAGCTTCATGTGTTCATGTGTATCCTGCTTTCTTTAGGAGTTAGTGATAGGTAGATAGGGAGGTAGATAGAGAGATAGAGATGATAGAGAGATAGAGGTATGTATGTATGGATGGATTTTTGTGATATAAACAATGGTTTCATGTAGATGATGAACCACATAGGGGACAAGTTGAATCCTTGCAGGACCCCAAAGGCCAAGGGGCTGAGCTGCGCTCCCTCACACCACCTTCTGAAACCTACCCTCCAAGTCTGGATCTTACATTACTGGCAGCCATCCCCTACTTTGCATGTATACCTATAGTGGCATGAAATTATGTGATTACATGAAAAGGGAGGGTTAGTTGGATGTTTCCCATCCAGTAATTTTTCTTTCTCCCAAATGGGTGACAACCAAATGATAAAGCCAGAGTTTGTTCTGCACATTTACTCCAAGTATTTATATACTTGTAGTGTGAGAATGAACCCCTGGAAGATGCTCTCAACTACTGAGGTTGCATGTCAATGGGATCCATGATCCAGATGACCTGGATGTTCAGGAAGGAATACCACAGCGTACAATAGAGTTGAAAAGAAGAGTTTGCAGCTGCAGAGGTTACAGTCCTGTACACACTAGCCGGATTTAGCCTAAGAGATTGTTTTTATTGATGATGATGATGGATTCTGTAGGAGACAAATGATCTCCTTTAAAAGAAATGGAATGTATTTATTAAGTATCAATATTACTAGACAGTGATTTCATACTTATTTGGGGGTGGATGATGATTAATATTTTTAAAATGATATATAGATACTGGAAGGATGTAAAAAAACTAAGCTATATAATGCTTGCAAAACAATAAACTTAACTTTCACATGACTATTTGTTTGTTTGTTCAATTTCTATCCCACCCTCAATCCCCTGCCAGGACCAGGCTCAGGGTGGGTAACAACATAATTTAATAACATACATATAATAAAACCATAAAAATACATTACATCTACATTAAAATTCTAAAAAAATACTAATAAGCTAATACATATATCAAATACAACATATAAAAATTGGCGCTCATTCAGAGCACATCAGATTCTGAAGACTGATGGAGAAGATAGCGTCCCCCACATAATCCTATTCCACCAAAGTAGGAGGATAGGTAAGGAGACCAACAAAGATGATTGCAGCTGCCTAGTTTATCATGGATTTCAAAGGCAACATCCCAGTGCAATGTAATCCAGAAATTACATGTTCCTAACTATATACTTTGGATTGACATTGACCATACAAGAAACATACTATTTCATACCAGTGACCCATGGATGAAGGGTAATTTTCAGTTTGAGCTAATGTCATGTTTGCTTTGGTTCTGTCAGAAACATACAAGAAACATACTATTTCATACCAGTGACCCATGGATGAAGGGTAATTTTCAGTTTGAGCTAATGTCATGTTTGCTTTGGTTCTGTCAGAGTATGTCAGTAATGCCTGTCCATAATGTCTGTCTGTATATATGTGAACAACAATTAGATAAGGGCGTGTTGAATAAATAATTTGGAAAATTCCTTGCGGACGCAACCACTCAAAATAATTTCTTTTTGTATTTCAATACACCCAATTTACAAGGTTACCATTTATACCGCTAGTGAAAAAAAACACACAGTTTTTTACTACACTTTGAACTTCTATTGTACGCTCGGGGGTCACATATGTGTAGACTCAAAGCAAACGAAATTGTACTTTACCCAGAAAAAAGCTCCTCAGTGATAGAAATATATATTTCAAATCTCACAAGATTTAACAAGCAATTATAAGGAAAGGTGGTTGTAGTTGGGGCTGAAGAAGTTTAAATCTGAAATTATCTGTAACCCAGAGTCCCAAACCAAGGGCCACAACAACCACCCAACAACTATTTTGAACCTTGAGCCTCTTTAATGACACCTTACCTTCTTCTGAATCCCCTTCCCCACACAAGGTCATCCTCATACAATTTCATTTTTCTTCCTCTTGACAGCCCCCACATTCTCATCTTTCTTTGCTTCCTTCTCTCCTTCCCACCCACAGGCCAACCTACCTTCTATCTACCCCCCCTTCTTCAGGAATTATTATTTATTTACTCCATTTATACCTCACCTTTTTTCAATAACGGGGACCAAAAGCAGCTTATATCATTCTCCCCACCTGGCCCAAGGTCACCCAATGAGCTTCCACAGCAGAGAAGGGTCTCTGAAATGCTAGTCTGAAACTCTAACCACTATGCAACATTGAGTTTCATGGTGTGGCTTCTCTTGACAGCCAGCATGGTGTAGAGGTTAAGAGCGGTGGACTTTAATCTGGAGAACAGGGTTTGATTCCCCACTCCTCCACATGAGCGGTGGATGCTAATCTGGTGAACTGGGTTGGTTTCCCCACTCCTACACATGAAGCCAGCTGGGTGATCTTGGGCTAGTCACACCTCTCTTAGAGTCTCTCATCCCCACCTACCTCACAGGGTGTCTGTGGTGGGGAGGGAAATGGAAGGTGATTGTAAGTCGGTTTGATTCTCCCTTAAGTGGTAGAAAAAGCTGGCATATAAAAAACCAATTCTTCTTCTTCTTCTTCACCAGATTTGACCACATTTAGTATTAGATATAGTGATAGCCAATCCTACCATTAAGCAAAGTGGGGCAGCTTTCCCAGATCTGGGGCAGGATTAATAATGCAATTGTATGCAGAGTTGTTCCAGTCTAAGCACACCAAAATCAATGGCCGTAGACTGGAGTAACTCTGCATTGGATTACACAGTAACATTATCACATCATCACTTATTAAACTACTTGAGAGAGGTGGATCCCACTAGGGATGTTGAAAATCAGTTTAAGGATGCAAACCTCCATTTAAAAAAAATAGAAGTAACTTGTTAGAATGCAAACAACACAGGCAGCCGTATGGTTTTGCTCCATACAGTATGCCAGTGTGGATAACCTTGTTGCATACCACACTATAGCAACACTTTTTTTTTTTAGGATCAGAGTATGAGTTCAGTAACACTGCAAGCGTTTCTTAACAAGAATCACACTACTTCCTTCAGAAGATGTTTCAATATGGTTTAAATAGCAGGGTATTTTACTTGCACAAGAGACAAAAAAATGGATCCATTAAAATAATGGTACATAGTACTTCAGTTACAGCAAGCTAATGCATATGATTGTGGACTTTGCAAAAGTATTGCTTATGAGTTAATTTTACAATGGCAAGAATACAGTGGAATCATTTACCGAGTGCATGGACATGTGCGACTTAAGGGGTGACTCATGTGGTGGTTTGCTGAGATGATTGAAGTTACTGCCACTGAGAATCACTGAAGAGTTAAGGGGATTTGATGCACTTATTGGTGAGTGGTAGTGATGGAGGAATCATGCTGCTGCAGCACTATGCAAGCACAAAGCTACTGAGTGGTACCTGGCATGAGTACAAGTGGTGACATCACTTGTAGGGTTGCCAGGTGCCTAATAATGGTGGGCAATTTCCCGCCAATTAGCAGGCCTGACCACCGCCCCTCAGGTGGCTGGTGGGAGAAGCAGGCCAGCTGAAAGGGGTGTGTGTGATCTGCTTTTAAAATGTTAATTGGTTTCATTTCTTTTGTTATTTGCATGCATTTTTCATTACCAGCTTTCATGAGAAATACATTTAAATGAGGAAACTAAGTTGAGGAGGTAGCTTTTTTAAAAAAATAAATAAATCATCCAACCAAATTTTCAAGGAGTGTATTGCACAAGGATCCCCAAACCTTTTAAGCCTATGGGCACCTGTGGAATTCTGATCTTGGATGGTTGGCACAACCACAAAATGGTTGCCATAAGAGGTGAGATGAATGAATGATTTTATTATTACGGCGATAGCCAGATAAACTACAAACTTTATCAGTTAAAATCGATTACATAAATAAATAATTACATTAAAACCTCTATACAAAATACAGATAAAGGTATATCAATTAAAAATCACCATATTCACAAGGCATAAAACAATTAAAATCAATTAACATCATTAATACCCTTCTCCGTAAGAGGTGAGTGACACCATACAGAACTCCCATAAAAAAACAACTCCAAAGATAGAGGAATGGTTGGTTAAAGTTAAAGAAATATATGTTTTAATTAAGTTAACAACACATCAGAAAAATGGTGATACAATGAGTCTAGATGAGCTATGGTTATGAGCTGTAAATAAAATGGAAAATCTTATAATTAAGGGTGAGAAAGGACAATGTGCAGTGATGATAGTCTAGTTATTTTACAGAGGACTAAACCGTGTATTACGTGTGGTAGTATGAATGAGGATATTGGAATAAGTTGTGATATAGAAATTCTGTTAAATTTTTAAGTTTACACACACACACACACACACACACACACACACACACACACACACACACACATATATATATATATATATATATATATATATATATATATATATATATATATAGTATTTTAAATTATGAAGATTGTTGTATGTTTTTTGTTGTTGTTTATTTTATTGAATATATATAATTTTATTTTATTGAATAAATAAATATATTTTTAAAAACCTCCAATATCATCTCTTCAACATTTCAGGCTGAAGCTCTGTTTAACAGGATGCCTTTTAAAACATATTCTTTTAAAATATTTTCTTCAGTCACACAGTGAAGATCCTTGTGCTGTGGAGGCTTTCTCAGGCATCAGGAAAGGTATCTACAGGCTCCATGGTTCCTACAGGCACCAGGTTGGGGAACCCTGATATTGCACATAAAAGGGATTCTCAGCCAAATTTCAGGCAAATAGGAAAAAGCATCTATGCTTTATAATCAACAGATTTGTCAAACAGACAGAAATTGTTGACATTTGTAAAAAGCAGGCAGAATTAGAGACCTGACAGAGGGATGTATTGGCAGCCCACGAAACGTATAGTTCCACAGAGACAGAAAGATACATTTGGCAACCTAAAAAAAAATGGCTGTGCTACTTTCCCCACATGATGTTTAGGTGTACTTCACCATATATTACACATTGTTCATTCAGTGAGTGTGAGTACTGGACACAAAAGAACTCTGTAACAATAGTGCTTGAGAGAAATAATTTGTAGCTACTGCTATCAGTTTCACACACATGCATATACAAACGGGCTATTAATTGGGGCTGAGAAATCATCTGTGTATTTTGATTTGAATGCAGTTTGATTGCATATTGCAAACAGTGAGAAGGGATTTGATTTGGTGGGACTCTGGCTTGGCCCTGTGTTTTATGGAGAATATAAAACGGCTTAGTTCCCTCCCTGCATTAGGTTCTCGCTGAAGCAATGCAAGAATGTACACTCTGCTGTCTGAATTTCATGGGGAAATGATGGCAATGCTCATATACCCCTCTCAACCTTTACTACTTTTAAAGGCTAGAGGGAGACCCTCAATATTGTGTCTATATAACCAATATAGATTTCTCCTACTCTCTCTCCCTCTCTGCCAATTTAGTCTCCTACAATGTACACATGTTGCTGTTCAGTTTCACACATACAGTAAGTGATACTTTGTTTGCACAATATAACTTTCCCTAGGGTTGCCAGGTGCCCGCTGGTGGCGGGCAAACCCCCGGCAATTGACCCCTCTGAGGGTTGGTGGGCAAACATGCACGCACATGTATACCTCCTCGCGAGGGGCCTTATACCTCTTAGTTTGAATGGTAAAGGGCCGTTTTACCACTCAAACTAAGAGGTATAAGGCCCCTTGAGAGGTGGCACTTCTGGTTACATGCAAAAGCCTCCCGCCGGAGGAGAAGAGGGACCTGGCAACCCTAACTTTCCCCCCTTTACTTTTAAAAATGGCATTATATCCAGCCAAGGCTCTCCCCTCCCCAAACCCTGCCTTCTTAAGACTCCACCACAAAATTTCCAGGAATTTCCCAACTTGGTCTCAAATAGCATCGTATATCAGCCATCAAATGCAGTCAAATATTAGTTACTGCTGCATGTCTGAATTACTATTACATATTACTGTTAAATTATGTTAAATATCAAACATAGGAATAAAGGATGAAGTAATTTCTATACTTTTGTTCTCTTTATATTGATTTGTACTGTGTCAAAAGTTTGCGTTTTCCACTTTTTGCTGTTGGTTTTTTAAATGAATTTGTATTGTGTAGATACGTTGCACAGTTTTATATACTTTATATGGTATTTATACATATAATTTACATTTTTTGTATGTGAGACATATGCATAATGTATCATATGGATTTGTTGATGAATAAATTGTGATATATTCTGGCAGTAACCCAGACAGAATGAAAAGGGTTAGCAGAGAAAGCAAGAAAGCCAGGCTGGACAGGAAAGCTACTCAGGAAGGCTGAATAGCTTTTTCTTTCCCACGTGCACCAAAATGGAACTTATGGGAGCTGTTATAGTACACTGTTCATGGAGCATTACTTTTTCAACTCTCTCCTCCCACAGCAGCCAGAAATTTCCCCAAATACTTTTCCTGGGGGACAGGGGATCCCCAGAAACCACATTTTGGGGAGGGCTCTGGGCCTGCTGTGACAGGGTAAGCTAGAAACTAACATTCCTCAAGCAGAAATCCTTGCATCTGTGAAGAACTCAGCTGGATTCAAATCTATAACCGATTACCTTTAGCATAGATCTCGTGCAGCTGTTGTTATGAGTCACTCCAACTTCAAGGCAGACTTAATATTTCCTGAGGATGTGAGGAACCACACATGTGAGCCATCAGCTAGGGGAAAGGGTTAAGAAGTCTTGTTCTGGGGAACCCATCACATTACATCCAGATAGGTTTGCAGAGGTGAGCAAACAAAAATAAACTACACATAGGAATTTCTCCCCAGAACCCAGCTTGAAGAATTTTTGAAAGAATCCAGGTACATAGTTTTCAACCACCTATTGAGTGGAGCAGAATGTGTGAGAAAGGTTAGGGATTCATTCAGTTCAATTATTTATTGATGGTTCAAAAATAATTGTACAAATGTTAACTCATTAAACTAAACAAATCCCCTTTTAAGTTCCAAGTCTGCTTCAGCCAACCGAAATCTCTCTCTCTATAGCACTGGTACCAAACCAGGGGTCCGTGGACCCCCAGAGGTCCTCGAGAACTAAATTAAGGTCCGCGAAACAAAGTTATAAACCCATAATAAATTAATATTTTCAATTAAAAGTTCTCTATTATAAAAATATATATTCAAATATTATTCTAAGCTTAATGTTTAACTAACAGTTATGATTAAAGTTTATTTTCAAATTCTCGGAATTTTTATTTTGAACCTTGGGGTCCCTGCACTGAACAAAAAAGTCCTAGTGGTCCCTGGTCAAAAAAAGGTTGGGAACCACTGCTCTATAGATAGTACACAGCTTGCTGGGGGTAAAGGGAAGATGACTGGGGAAGGCACTGGCAAACCATCCCGTAAACAAAGTCTGCCTAGAAAACGTCAGGATGTGACATCACCCCATGGGTCAGGAATGACCCAGTGCTTGCACAGGGGACCTTTACCTTGACTTTAAAGATAGATATATTTCTTCTAAGCTCCCTTCCTGAGCTGTATTTTTTCTTTTAATTTTAAAGTTTAGCATTTGAAACACAGCTTTGACTCTTGAGAAGCACAGTTTTTTGAGATGACACCAGCTACCATGGACACCTCCTCCTTATCCTCAGATATTCCACAGATACCAGAGAACCATTTCCATAAAGCTCTTCTGTCAAACATTCCCATCCGCATATATGCAGATCTCACATCGTGGAGAAAAGTGTGCAGAACTGCTGAGTGTGCTATTCCCTGTTTTGCAAACATGCTCTTTTTCTGTTGCAGAGGCACTGAGAACTGTGAGAAATAACTTTGTACATCTATGCAACAATGAGCTTTTGTACCTATTAGTATGTTGAAATTACTTCTGTGCTAGTATATGTGCTCAGAAAATGTTTCTGGATTATAAATTTGCATATTTTGGACTCTCCTTATTGACAGGGAGCAGAGGAGAATATCTCCTTGGAGTCTGGCTTTCTTTACTGATCCTGTGGAACGGGGCAAGAAGGCTGGGGTGGCAATTTTCTAAAAAAAAATTCACTCCTTCTCATAAAGTAGTGATATCTGTAAATTGTTACAACAGGCAAATAATCATTCAGCATGTTACCTAAGAGTACCTCAACTGCTCCCTATCCTGCCTTGATCAGTTTGGTCTTGCTATTTCCAGCCACAAGAGACATAAAGGTTACAGTTGGGTAGTCTCAGATCATTCTTTGCCTCACAGAAATTTATTATTTTCGATCCATCTTCAGCTCTATAAGTCTACTACAAGAGCATATTATTTGAGACCACTGCAAATTTGTCTATAGTCCAAATTTGTTTTAATGGTCAACGGCATACAGATGATGGATATTTTATAAGGGAATATGTTTAAAAGAAACAGCCCAATTTAATGATCCATTTAAAATTATAGATGGCATTAATGTCTCACAAACAGCATGTTAATCTGAAGCAGATATGTCTGTTTTGAGGCTTTTAAAATCTCTACTGGTATGGGAGCTTGTTAATTTTCTAATTGTGAGTATACATATGGTTTTTCCTCCCCCTTATTTAAATAGCATCTTACCCCCCAGTCTGTCATTTAACAAAATAATCTTTGAGTCTCAGCTCAGCAATAATTCCACCCCTATCACCCTTACATTGTTTTCTTCACTTATAGTACCCTGAAGGGATAAAAATTGCATCACTGTAAGCACTTTAGAACTTCAGTATAGCTTCACTTCTATACTCACACCTATATGGCTGATCAACATCAATGATGTCTTTTACTCTGGCAGTGAGGACATTAGTAGTAGAACTTTAACTTATTTCTGTGGACTAAAGGCAGGGGAAATTCTTCCGCAGGAATGTCATCCAGAATGCTACTATTTTATCAGAGTGACCATACTTCATCAGTATTGTTATGTCCCTTCACATTAGAGTTGCGAACCACAGTGTAGGTTTTTGTTCAACAACAGCAGTTCAGTTTAAATAGTTTAAGTTAATTTGTTCATATTTTTCAATTATGTTACCGTGAAAAAAAATTAAACTTAGCTGCATCCTTAAACTTACTATAAACGTACATGAGGTCAGGCTCATTAGAGGCATTACTCCTTCTACATGCTTATACTCAATGTGTATTTTTCATATTTAATGGTCTCTGTCTGGTTGACATTTTATTTCTAACTCCGGTACAGAAGTGGGTACACAACTTGAATCAGAAAATAAATGTTTGAATTGGCGCTGTGCAAACATGGTTCTCTTCAAGTTCATAGTGAGGTCACATTTTCATCAAAGCATAAATCTTCCTGCATCTAATTTCCTGCCTTACTCACAGAAGTGTTAATGATGTGCAAATTGCATTCAAATTGGTGTTTTAGTTTTACTTCTTTGATTATTCCTTATTTTGCTATATTTTATCGACAGACCAAACAAGCACAAACCAAGCCAAGCACGTCATCCTCTTACAATGAGGCTCGACCACTGCAAATTCAGTTATGAATGGAAAGACTGAAGTGCATGGACATGAATGCTGGGGTGGCAAGAAGGAATCCTAAACCGGCTACAAATTGGATGGACTGAAAGATAACTTTTTATACACTTGTAGTTGTGTTGAGAAATGGGACAGTATATTTTGTATGGTTATTTATGTATTATGGAATGTATTGAATTTGTTTTGCTTATGATGGACAGTATATTTTCTGTGATGGAATTGGGTTCTGGGTAGATACTTTGAATCCTACTGGAAGATTTGAATTCTAGGGGAGTGGGAGGAAGAAGGAACTCCAAATATGAGCATGGTTATATCAACCTGGGGTGATTAGTTTACCTGCCCAGAATACCAGTTTGGTCTGGTTGAACAAAAGACTGGGCAGCGCTTGATGGCCCTTAACAAAGGCCAGGAGATGTACAATGGACAAGTTTGAGAAGCAAGTCTCCGTCAGCATTGTGGAGGGGAATTTTCCTTATTTGCAAATAGTGTATTTGGAAATATTGTTTTGGGGAGACTGAGAGGTTCAATATCATTAGTGTTAATAGCTGGGTAGTTTATGTGATTGAGTCAGGGATCTGCTGCCCCTCTGAGGCTACTTCCCCTGCTTATCTTACCTATTGAGGAGTTCTGCTCCCACAGTGCACCCATTGCCCCACAGTTTGTGTGAACCACCAACTGTGGTGTGAGATGATAAGTTCTATGGTTGTGGGAGCAACCAGCGTAGCACTGTGCCACACAACTTGGCATCTTGCCAGCCTGTGCATGAACCAGGGTTTATATTGCCTGCTGGATGCCACAGCTTGGTTGGAGGCCAGGGATTTGGCTGGGAGGGCAGTGAGTGCTGGGAACAGCACTCAGTTGGCCTCCTGTTGTTCCCAGGGCAGTAGGGGTGTGGCAACTACGGGGGCTGATTTTTACAGACTCCATGTGTTTTGTTGGGATAAATTTCTGCTAGTTCTGAGGAGTGTTCCCAGCCTGGACCAGCTTAGGGAGACAATTAACTTGGCCATGCCCCTGCACCCTACCCCTCCCACGCAGGGGTTTGTTCTGGTGGCACTCCAGTGCATTCTGTGGCAATGCCATGCTGGTGTATCTCCAGGTTATGCCATTTTATCTCCAAGATGTTCCAGTGTAGTAGCTAATCGGCCCCCTGAGCACTTTCATCTCCACCCCAGACTGCGCTTTTTGTTGAGTTTTCAGAAATGTTTTAAGATCTTCCTCTTTAAAAGCTTGTAAGTAATTATTGTTATGGCAGAGAGGTTTTTTATTGACATGTTTTTAAAATGAAGTATTTATTCATTTAGAGGATGTCTATGCCAGATCTCCAGAGTTCTGCTTGAGGCCACGTACAAATTAAAAAAAAGTGCCATAGAATCGTTTAAAAATAATAAAACAACAATATGAAAACAAAGCAAACCATTGAAACTGTGGTCGTTTATGCATGGGAGTTTAACGTGGCGCACGATGCTTGCTTGTCCCACACTTTTATGTAAAAAAGCTATGCACCAGCACAATCACCATGCTCAAGTTCAGAAGTGTGAGTCCCCAACCCTTG
This sequence comes from Euleptes europaea, assembly GCF_029931775.1. Classification (NCBI taxonomy): domain Eukaryota; kingdom Metazoa; phylum Chordata; class Lepidosauria; order Squamata; family Sphaerodactylidae; genus Euleptes; species Euleptes europaea. The sequence continues at coordinate 84,734,729 of NC_079315.1, read as the reverse complement.
AAATGCTGCTTTGTAATTGGCTGTACTGCTTATTGTGAGAAATAGCCATCCTCCCCAGTTCCCCTGTCCCACACTTGGTTTATGCATGGAGAGGAGAAGGATTTGACCCAGGCTGATCTCAAGAGAGATCGAAGAATTGAGATTTAACAGCAACGGGAAGACCCATGATTTGTGAGGGCTGGCTGCGAAGTCATCTCTGAGGGACAGAAAACTCATGCATAACTCCAAGGAACAACCGAGTCAGTCTAGGGGTGAATGAGAGTCCAAGTACCTGTGCATAAAGGACCTGTGTAAAACAATCATTAGGTCAAATCCCCCTTCTGCCCTGAAAATCTCTGGGTGACACTGAGCCCATGCTTCTCTCTCAGGTTGTTTCGATGATAAAATGGGGAAAGGAGAACCATGTGTACTGCCCTGAGCTCCATGTGGAATAAAATCTACTACACAGGAAAACATTTGATTTAGCAGATGCTTTTACTGGACTGTTTTAAATGTGATTGTATTTTTCAATACGCACAAACACACACAAGCACATCGATCTGTTTCCCATGAATTATACAGTCTTTCTGTACAATTTCCCATTAATTATACAGTCTAACCATATTGCAGTTCTGATCTGATGTGACCTGAAACATCACTTGGCTTATTCAGCATCATAATTGTTTTCCAGAAATCTGTATTATGTGTAAAGCCGGTTAAATTTCTAAGTTGATCACAATATTGTACAAGATAAGAAGCCATCCCAAAATGGTAAACTATCCTATTGTTATTTGTGCATTGGATTTTTGTAAGTATATGGAGTATTTTTGTATATATTTAATTATTAATTGATGCAGAATTGTAGTAAATTATTGATATGTATGGACTGTATTTTAAAGAGACTAGAGACTATGAAAAAGATTTATTTATTGTATTACATAGGAAGAACTGAGGAAGAATTGGGCTTCTTGCTCCGAAACGATCGTTTTCTCCTTCAACACGTATTCTGCTGCTGTAAAAGAAAGAAAACACGCCTTACAGGACAATTTCAAGTGGACTTTGTTTTAATAACTTACCTGATTAAGGAAGCTTTTGAGTGACTTACTTGTTGAGATATATAAACATGCATAAAAATACACAGGTCTGTTGATGGTATTTGTTGTTGGTGGACATATTACCACATACTGTAAAAACATAGCCATAAAATAGTTGGCATTGTTTACAGCTGTATTCCTGTATTGAATTTCTCATCTGTTGATATATATACAGAGGTGTCTTTTGTTTTCTTAACCTCCAGGTAATAGCTGGAGATCTCCCACTATTACAACTGGTCTCTAGCCAATAGAGATCACCTGGAGAAAATGGCCTTTTTGGCAATTAGACTCTATGGCATTAAAGTCCCTCCCCTCCCCAAACCGCACCCTCCTCAGGCTCCACCCCAAAAACCTCCCACCAGTGGCAAAGAAGGACCTGTATACAATCCTAGTGGCTTCAGCTTGCAGTCAGTCAAGAAAGTCCAAAGCCCCTCTCCTCCTCCCTCTAAGGAACACTGCTGTCTTCATGCCCATATCAAAAACATGCAGTCTTGTAATGTAAAAGTGAAACAACTGACTCAGACTAAAATATCGAAAGAAACAAAACAAAAGAAAATCTTAGCTTGTTGTTGTTATAGGCTGTTTTGATAGGGAATTTGTTTTGTAAATTAATATGAAATTAAGATAATTTCCAAACACTACATTTGCTCCAGTATCCCTAAAAAAGACATGAGACCATAGCACGGGTTTAACTAGGTTATTAGTATTAGGTGATCTACATCATTAATTAACTATCCTAATTGTTAACTGAGGGCAGACTGCGCTAGGCAGCCTACCATGGCTGCCTTGTTCTGGCAAATCTGCTCTGGCTCCAAACTCATCGAGTAGCTATCGCCAGCCTTGCTTATCCTCACCCATAATTTATGTGCTGAGAGATGCCAAGCCCCATCCCCTTCCACTGAGAGCCAGCATGGTGTAGTGGGTAAGAGCAGTGGACTCTAACCTGGAGAACTGAGTTTGATTCTCTGCTCCTCCTCATGAGCAGCGGACTCTAATCTGGTGAACTGGGTTGGTTTTCCCACTCCTCCACATGAAGCTTGCTGGGTGACCATGGGCCAGTCACAGTTCTCTCAGAACTCCCTCAGCCCCACCTACCTCAGAAGGTGTCTGTTGTAGGAAGAGGAAGGCGATTTGAGACTCCTTAACGGTAGAGAAGAGTGGGGTATAAAAACCAAGACTTCTTCTTCCCCCCTGATGTGGCATAAAGCCACTACCAGGTTCAGCAAGATGTTGCTCAGGCACTCCTTCGCAAGCCCCATCCCACCACAAAGCCAATGTTGGTCTGTTCAGGACATGCCTTTTGTAAAGTAAAATTAGCAAAAGGGGGGGGCAGAAACACCTGCTTGGCTCTCTCAGACTCCTTTCACTCGAATTTAATAAAAAGACAAAAACATGCAATCACTCCAAAAATGCATACATGCACACCCCCACTCTCACATACTCCAACACCATGAAGCTCACAACTAGCAAAAGGAAAACTCCCAAGCTCACCCTTGCAACTCCAGGTTCCAGCACGCTCTGTCTCCCTCAACAGCAAAAAGCTGCAGCATGAGGTGAAGAAATACTTAAATAGCTTTTCCTCCCTGTCTCCCGATTGGATGGCTAGCATGGTCCAGCCAATCCAGTCCAGTGTTTTATTTCAAATAGGGACCGGGGCAAAGTAATCCCCAGGTCAACTGCCGCAAATGCCTCTTTTGTAATTATTGTAATGATTGTCACCTAACAACATATCTCCTTATTGGGATTTAATTGGGTGCCAAAGATAGTTTTATAGGAAAATTTAAATCTTAGTGTATTAGAGCGTTTTAATCCCAATTTTGATTTTTGTAATCCAATGTTTATATTTTAACCGTTAGTAGCTGCCCTGAGCCTGTTTTGGCCAGGAGAGGACCGGGTACAAATAAAAGATGATGATGGTGGTGGTGATCATCATCATCAAAGAAATTCATAAGTGTGGTTTCTGAGCTGTCTAGTGTAGAGGTTATAGCAGGGGTGGGGAACCTTTTTTCTACCAAGGGCCATTTGGATATTTATAATATTCGCGGGCCATACAAGATTATCAATTTAAAATTTAGCCTGCTATATTATTGGGCGGTCCTAGCAGCTCCATAGCTAACGACTCTTCTTCAAGGGGGGGGGGAGGTTCCTTTTCTCGGCAAAACAAACTCACATCCATCTTGAATAGAGGCTATTCTTGTCTGTGGGAGGGGGCAGATCACCAGTCTTAGATCTTTCTGAGCTAGAGATCTGCCAGAACCCACGAAGGGCCAGACCAAATGGTTTTGCGGGCGTTATATGGCCCCCGGGCCTGACGTTCCCCACCCCTGGGTTATAGTGACATAGAGAAGTGTTTTTGCAGTAGAAGGGATATAAGGATAAACATTGTTCTATTTGTCTGTCTACAAATTATTTGATTCTTCAATATGCCATGTCATTTTATACATCTGAGGAAATGTTGTGGAGTTTCTGATCTCACCTCACTTCATTGCACTTCAAGAGGAAGAGCAGTTCTACTTTGGGTGATACTAGAAACAAACTTCAAAAACAAGAAGTGCATGTCCTTGTGTTTCTTGTCCCTCCTTCAAATCCTTTAACATCCAAAGTAATTTTCTTTTTAATCCTGCAATAGAACAGAACAAAAAGTGTGAACATTCCCATCCTTCCCTAGAATATGACATGGGCTTTTCTATATTTCAGTCTACAAGTAAACTGATAGACATCTTCCTACATGTAAGCATTATTTAAGAAGAAACGGCACACTAGCAGAGATGCTGAGGATTGATTAAATCATTTCTGGCATTTCAAGCAAGGGAAAATGTGTCTCTTTATTGCATCATTCCCCTCCTGTTCCTATACTTCTTATTCACCGCAGGGGTGATTCTAGGTAACAAAATAGAACCAATTTCAGCATCAGCATGGACTATGTCTGCTATAACTCTCTTTTTCTTAGCCCCAAAAGGAAGGCTTCAGCTGCTGGCTGATGTATTTTACAAAATATGTGGTTGGCCTTGGTGCTCAGTCTTACTAAAATGAGGCTTCAGATGAAGATAATTAATTGTCTTTCACTCGTGCCTCCCTTCAGAGTAAAAATATATCTTGCCATCTGGACCAAGATAAGAGATATTCTTCAGCTAATTCACTGGAGAATTACCCTATAATATATCCTTATATATTCAATTTAACCATGTTCACATATTGCAAATGTTGCAGGCCTTGAATCAAATGCGTTCAATAGACTCTTTTCATCCATTCTCTGGGAAATGTCATCTGTTTGTTCACAAAGGCATCGTTTCTGAGAGGGGGAAAAAGTTCAAACTGGCTGAATCAGAAAGATATTGATTACATGCATTTAGGAATATCCAAGAGATATTCCAAACAGTAAGCAGAGTTGCATCCTTCTAAATTCACTGACTTCAATGGATTTAAAAGGATGTATCTCTGTTCAGGATTATGCTGTAAATTAAGGAAGTTTACCCATCCACTGCTGCTTCTAGTTACTTTTTTTTTCAATCCACAGGAAGTACAGCAGTGCTTTAAAACTGAGCAATTTCAGGACCTCATTGTTCTTGTGTGACTTGTTCTTGATCATCTGGATCAAGTATTCCATCCCTCATCCTTCCAGTCTTCTGTAAATTTCAGTGACCTTCATTTATGTAAAGCTGCACAGAATGCACATTTCAATATATATAAAAGTTTTATAAGTATTTTATATGTACTGCAATCTGTAATACTTCCATAATAAGTAATAAGAATATAAGAGGACCACCTACTAGATCAGCTCAAGAGTCCATCTTATCCAGCAACCTGTATCCTACCATGCCTGATCCTGATGCCCCTCAAACAAGGGCACAAAGATCAATCTCTTCCCAAGTTATTGCCCTTCTCCAGCAACTATACTGAGAGAAATATGACCTCTGAATATGGGCATTCCATTTGTGTCTGTAAAGTGCTGTCAAGTAGTAGCCAACTTATGGCGACCCCTTATGGCTTTTCAAGGCAAGAGACTAACAGAGGTGGCTTGCCAGTGTCTTCCTCTGCATAGCAATCCTGGTATTCCTTGGCAGTTTCCCATCCAAATATTAACCAGGGCTGACCCTGCTTAGCTTCCGAGAACTGATGAGATCGGGCTATACTATGCTGCTTCCCCTGCCTAGACATTCAATTTAGCCACCATCATATCCAAATGCATATCTAAAGAACAACATCCTCCCTCCATTAAAAAACCCCCACGACAAACCAACAATAGGGGAAAAGAAGGTAAATGTAGCACTGTTCCACCGAGACCAGAATGGTATTTTACAACATAATTCTTGGCAGGATACAGTCACTGAAGGAACTGAAAACTCTGGTAGGACCTACTCAAGGCATCCTCATATTATCATGGGTGATTTCATTATCCCATTCTGTAGGTCTTCTGGGTCAATTCTACCAATCTAGACTTCCCTTTCTCACATCAGCATGAAGAAGAAGAGTTGGTTTTTATATGCTGACTTTCTCTACCACTTAAGGAAGAATCAAACCAGCTTACAATCACCTTCCCTTCCCCTCCCCACAACAGATACCCTGTGAGGTAGGTGGGGATGAGAGAGCTCTAAGAGAGCTGTGAGTAGCTCAAGGCCACCCTGCAGGCTTTATGTATAGTTCACCAGATTAGCATCTGCCACTCATGTGGAAGAGTGGGGAATCAAACCTGGTTGTCCAGATCAGAGTCCACTGCTCCTAACCCCCGTTCTTAACCACTGCATCACACTTGCTCTCCAGTTGGTGTCCAACTTTCTGTTTCCCTAAACCATTAAGTTTCATGGGGCTTTCGAGGCTCATTCATTCTCTAGTTGACTGTGCTCCTTGACCTGCCTTTAATATCTTTTAGTTGTCCCTTTAACTGTAAGTCACTCTGTGTCTGATTGCTCTACTGGAACAGCATTTAATCTTTTCCCTATTTTGTACTCAATAGCTTGGTTTGCTTATAACCAAATCTGATCACCAGGAAAAGAAAAAAAAAAAAAAAAACAGCTGCTGTGCTTTATCAAAACTACTTAAAGGATATAGATGACCAATTCATAATAACTATCATTTATCTTAATTTCAACTAAAATTAAGAAGCTAAGCATCTATAGAAATCTCAATAGAAAATATTTATTCTCTATCATGGGACTGTCATAATTAATTTTAATTTACATATTTTTCTATTGGTGGTTAATGTGTGATTTACAAAAAATCTGTTCATTGGCTACAACATACGTTCTGCTGAAGTCAGTGACTAAGTGCTCATTTATGTTCATAGGCCTGGATTACATCCATTCACAATGAAGGCAATTTTCTGGATGGGTTACTATTTCAAGAAGCCCCTACACTGTGGATCAGAGTTCACTTCTCAGAACTTTTGTGCTGATTCAGAACATAAATCTGAATGTTTTCCTTCCATTTTTATGAGTTTTTATGACCACGAATGATGTTGTGAAGAATTTATGAGGGTGAAATCTTCACTAACTATGGGGTTATTGCCTTTTCCAAAGGAATAAATCCATGCTACCTAAAAGCGGAGGTATAAAGTTCTCTTTGCTGTAGGATTCACTACTGACTGATAGAGTCCCAGGGTCTTTCTAACTGCTGGATGTTTCCAGGGCTGTAAAAGACATAAATGGGATGTAGAATAAAGATTAATAGAGCACCAGTGGTAGTCAGGTGAAATGTGCACCTGGATATAAGCAAATCTTTGAGCTAACCTCCTCCTCCTAAAGGCACTTAAGGATGAATACCGTACAATGAATTAAACTGTTAACAAATCTGTCACTAACAGCAGCAGGTGATCTCAGTTCCATTAAATACAATGGTATCAATAGATCAAGGAGGCAGTGAAGACAATAGAAACAATGATACACATTTGGTCCTTACATTCTTGTTACACTGACATTGTAACAGCAGTAGCATTATTTGAAAATTTATTTGTTTAGACATATAGCCATGCTTTCCCACTCAGGGCCCAGGGCATGTAGCCACAACTGTAAATCACACAGATGAATCTGCTCTTCTTAAAGAGCTCCCGCCTCCCAATGAAAATAAAATGAGTAAATGGATCACAGGAACATGAAAGAGTGGGGTAAGAACATACAGAATATAAAGTCTTAAATCTCTCAGTATGGAAGGTGGGTCACAGATGTCTACGCAATGAAACTGAAGAGATGGTTTCTTCTTTGGTAGATACTCATTGTACAGCTGAATATGCCAGAAGGCACTGGTAGCCAGATGTGTTAATGATTCAAACCATCTGGCCTGCAATGCTTGGTTACAGCATCCATTTGAGAACAGGCTCAGGTGACATTTAGCTGCTTATTTACATGCATGACCCAAGTGAAAATTATTCTGCAACTGACTGATATATTAAGTCATTATTAATCAAGTTGGTGGTGCTCTTCCTCCTACAACATTTGAAGCCACTCATATGTATACAATGATTATTCTAAACAAACTACCAAGCCCTTCATGGCCTATGACACACTTCTCTATAGGATCTCCCCGCTGATTTTCCCTTGGCTGTGGTTTCTTTACATAGTAGTTAGGGACAGTGGGAGTCTTGTTCATCCATGATTTTCATTTAAATATTAGGAGGGAAGGATTAAAAATGTGTATACAAATGTCATAAATATGTTAGAGAATTCATTCCTTTATAGCTGTTGACCAAGGAAGCACATTGGTTGCAAGGGTCTGCTGTTTTTGATATATTTGAAACACATTTCAGTGATACAAATGCAATTGTATTATGTTTACTTCTTACATTTCTTGAAATGCTGAAAAAAAATCTAAGCATTTATTTAAAGGTAGGATTAATTTATCCTGCAGCAATAGAGAGGACACAACTACATATTATTTGTTTATTTAAAGATTTATATCCTGATGCTCAGCCATAGGTTTCTGAGGCAGCTTCCAGATAAAATGCATACAATGAAGATTACATTAAAATTAAATTAAAATAGGTCATACCTGAGTAAATAGCAGTTTTTTGGTCTGGCAGCTGAAATCAAGAAAATTATGCACCAGGTGAATAGCTATGAGGAGTGTCTTCCACAGACAGTGCTAGCACAGTAAAAGCCTCTGTCTTCCCTTTGATAGTAAAAACTGTGGATTAATGCCTTCCATGGATAATCATCCATAGAATAAATAATCACATTCCTGCTGGATAAATTAACAGTGAAATGTTTTGGGGATTGAAAAGTGGAGATCTGAATATTGTAGGGAAAATAGTAATGGACAGGAAGGATCACTCTGTCAGAAAAAAGTCAGTTGATAGGAGCATTTCATGTATAATGGCAACATCTATAAATATGGATGTAACATTATTGCAATTAACAGGAAATTCCAGTGGTGTTTCTACAGCAATTAATATACAAATAGACTAAGAATGTAAAAGGAAATGCAATTCATATCAAAATGTAAAATACTTTCTGGAAGTCTGAGCCTGTATTTTGTTTTGAGGCAGATGAGGGACATATGAAGTGCACATGTAATTTAGTGGTGTGGACATTGCTGCATTGGAAAATTATATGCCACTTTTCTGCAGAACCTGCTTGAGATGGCCCACAAAGTAAAACACAATCATGAAGTAGAATGACATCCCGACTACTAGGGTTACCAACCGTAGTAGCTGGAGATCTCCCACTATTACAACTGATCTCCAGCCGATAGAGATCAGTTCGGGGAAAAATGGCTGCTTTGGCAATTGGACTCTATTGAAGTCCCTCCCATCCCCAAACCCTGCCCTCCTCAGGCTCTGCCCCAAAAATCCCCAGGTATTTCCCAACCCAGAACTGGCAACCCTGCCATCTACCCTTCATGCATACACTGATCTTTAGCAGAACAAAATGATGTGGAGTTCCTTCTTATTCAGGATTTGTCCAGCTGTTAGATTAACATTTCATCTGGTGAGTATGTGGTAAAACATGTGGCAAAGCTCCATCAGTCGTGGAAGAGGGCCTGAAGGCAAAAGGGTATCTACTACCTTGTAAGCATGCAGTAAACCACTGTTCATACTCATGGGTCATAAAAACAGGCTGGCAATTGGAAGTGATATCTTTGCTCAAATTCCAGGTTCACTACCTGCAAGAAACATTGTACAAGTCACACAGCACAGCCCATGACAAATGGATTAGTTGGGTAGTAAAGCTGTCTGTAACTTTTGCTATGCTGTTGATATTATCTATAAAAGTGTCATGTTTGTGGTATATTACTTGGTAGGTTAGCTCAACAATTAAATTGCCTTGACTTTAAGAAGCTGAATCTAGGATTGGTTTTAGATATATGACAGGATGCAGCTTCATCCCGCCCACTCTAGAAGCTTCCAGAGAAAGGATGTTGGCAACTCAGAACACCTCAAATGTCATTATTGCTACATAGCATCAATCAGGGATCCCCACACAACCAGGAAGTAAATCTCTGAAAGTAATTTACATTTCTGTGTCCAAATATAATCCTAGTAGTTTGACTTCTCACATAATTAGCTATGGCAGTGTTCTGATTTTGATCTCAGCTAGGGTTGCCAACCTCCAGCTAGGGTTGCCAACTTCCTGGAGATCAACTTGCTGGTTGATCTCAGCTAGGGTTGCCAACTTGCTGGAGATCTGCTATTACAACTGATCTCCAGTTGATAGAGATCAGTTCATCTGGAGAAAATGGCCTCTTTGGCAAATTGGACTCCCCTTCCCAAACCCCACCCTCCTCAGGCTCTGCCCCCAAATTCTCAACTTGGATCTGGCAACCCTAATCTCAACCCTCTAATGGCATGTTTTAATTATTATTGGAAGCAAGCCTTCCTGATGGCTGAAATAACAAAAAATGAGAACATGGCTTTGCTGCATTGATAAAGCTTGCAGATTTTTTTTAAAACTATTTTTAGTGCTTGGTGTCTTTGTTTAGTTAAAAGCTCACTATATTCTTCCAAGCTGCATTGAAAGTCCAAGCCTTCACTCTGGCTTTTGAAGCTAAAATGATAACTTGCATTGGTTTAATTATGGAAGAATGAATGCACAGCTTGATTGACAGAAGCAGTTTCGAACAGAAATCTATAACCCATTATTTGGTGGTGACAGTATGCTATTATGCACTGTGCCTTCTTGTTATTTCTTTATCAACTATTTTAAATCCCAGCTCTGTTAGAAAAGACCATTCTGTAGAAAGATAATATTTCTTGAAATATTTTGATTTGGTGTCATCTAAAAGTAATTTCATGCTGTTTCAGTTCACTATAATATCTAACGGGATGGGTATTTCTGTGCATTGTGTGAGCAATATTTTCAATTATGGACCCTATCAAGGTGGAAACATATTTAAATAGCAGAATATTTTAATCATCATATAGGCTGTAATGGTTTGGTTTTTTCTGAGACCCCTTATTTGTAATACCCATAAGGGTACCTCTCTGTAGTGATCTGAGGTGATGTGTGTTATGTTGCCTCCCTGCCTTTCTTAGTGTTTGCTACTTATTTTCACCGCCAAAGGCTCTTTCTTGCCTTACATTTCTTACTTGGACCCAAAGAACAGGATGACTTGGTTGTATATGGTAGAATGACAGAATGGACAGCATTGAGGTAAAAGGGGATTCTTTAAATAAAACAGCTGTTCTCTTCAACATAGAGTTTATTTAGAAGCATAACAGAGTAATTGTTTCAGTAAAGTTAATAAGAGTAATGGTTTAAGATAGGGAGAGATCTTCTTCTTTCTCACACCCTGAACAAATTGTCTCTCCCCAAGTCAGTCAACACAGCCCACTAGGATACAGCTACCATCCAATCATAACACACTTCAAACACCCATCCAACCCCACTCTTTCTTACTCTAGAGCCTACATTTTAACCCACAGCAACAGACATATAAAACCACTCACTAAATCACAGAAATAAAACAAAATATTTTCATAGCAAAACACCCATGGCAAATCCTTCAAGCTAAGTAGCTAGATGGAAATTCATGCAGCCATGTGGAAATATGAACATAGGCATATTATCTTTATGGTTTCATTCCACTGTAATGGTAATCTTTTTGTTATACACACTTCCCATATTAGTGTCATTAGAAATGGGTTGAGAGTGACACTATCATCATGCCGTGGTTCTGAATTTATGGAAACATGTTCGGGTGGTGAGTTGTGAGATTTACAGATGCAGAGTGCCCCCCTAATTCTAGCTATACAAGTGGGAACCCACAAGGACTTGCAGGAGGCATCTCATTTTCCCCTCTCCCACTATTTCCTCTTTCCCTTTCCTGAAAGCCCCCATAGCCTCTCCCCTTTTTTTGTTTCCTTCTCTCCTTCAAGGGTTGCCAGTCTCTAGGTGGGGCCTGAAGATTTCCTGGAATCACAACAGATCTCCCAATTACAGAGACCAGGTTTCCCAGCTCCAGGTCGGGGCATTCCCAGAGGTGGAGCCTTGGGTGGCAAGGTTTGGGGGGGGGGGAAGCGACCTCAGCAGGGTATAATGCCACAGAGTCCACCTTCTCCAGGGGAACTGATCTCTGTCATCTGGAGGGCAGTTGTAATTCTGGGTGACATCCAGCCCCCACCTGGAGGTTGGCAACACTACGTCCCCTTGAGGAAATGGCTGCTTTGGAAGGTGGAGTCTATGGCATTATACCTCTCTAGGATCTCTCCCCTCCTCAAACCCCTCTCTCCCTAGGCTTTTCCCCATCTCCTTCTCACCTGACATCCAACCAGCCTTTATCTGATGATCTGTCTCAAGCTTTCCCTATCCCCCTCTGCCCCTGGCAACCTCTACCTTGAAAAACTAAGGCCCAGTTTTGTGGTGCTGGCCACTTGCCTGGCAGGGAACCTTCAGGGACTTATGGGGTGGCAACTCGCTTTCCCCTATATCCCCCTCACCACACTATTTCCTCTTTCCCTGCCCCATTCTCTCCTCAGCCATTCACCAACCTACCTTTTATCTACCTCCGTTCTTCAGCTATATTTATTATTTATTTTCTTCATTTATACCTTGACTCTCTCCACACCAGTGACCAAAGCCACTTACGTCATTCTCCTCTCCTCCTTTTAATCCTCACAACCACCATGTGAGGTAAGTAAGGTTGCCAACCTCCAGGTGTGTGGCTGGAGATCTCCTGCTATTACAACTAATCTCCAGGCAATAGAAAACAGTTCCCCTGGAGGAAAATGGCTGCTTTGGCTGTTGGACTCTATGGCAAGAAAACACTGTGATGTGGTAAATGTTGCATTTAAATGACACAAAAGACATTGTTTCAGCATAGCTCCCCAAATAAAGACACAGGACAACCACACTTTGGTTTGAACTAATTTATTAATTGGCTGATCTTTGTCATATTGTCATGAGCTTAGGGTTGCCAGGTCCCTCTTCACCACCGGCGGGAGGTTTTTGGGGCAGAGCCTGAGGAGGACGGGGTTTGGGGAGGGGAAAGATTTTAATGTCATAGAGTCCAATTGCCCAAGCGGCCATTTTCTCCAGGTGAACTGATCTCTATTGGCTGGAAAGCAGTTGTAATAGCAGGAGATCTCCAGCTAGGACCTGGAGGTTGGCAACCCTAGCTGAGCTAGATAACCCTTTCGAGGCTACAGTGGCCAGGCAACTCCATCCTGGCTCCAAACACAGCCAGCAATGTGTTGCTGGCTTCATTTATCCTCCCCTGCACATGCCAGTACTGAGTGGTGCCACCACCTATTGCCATCACCCAGTGTGCTGCAGAGAAAACAAAAGTTCTGGTTGATGCTGCTCAGCACCAAGAGCATCCCCTCTCAACCAACCCCACCACAGTGATGAATGGTGCGTAGTTCAAGAACAACCCTCCATCCTGCCTTTACAACTGGAAGTGCTGCATCGCAAGAGGCCTTTTCCACTCAAACAGGGAGTTTGAGTGGTAAATTGTCCTTTGTGATGTGTTTTACAACCGGAAGTGCTGCATCGCAAGAGGCCTTTTCCACTCAAACTCCCACAATCCCACCTCACCTCCGCCCTAAAAACCTCCCGCCAAAGGACAGGAGGGACCTGGTAAGCCTATCTCATCCCCTCACAACAAGAAGCAATAATAATAATAATAAAAAACCAGTCCCCTAGAAGCGGATAAAAAAAAAAACCCTGCTTGACCCAAAGCAACCTTCTAGTCCTGTGTTGCCATAGGGAGCAAGGATGAGTAACATTACATGGCAAATGCCTGCAAAGGAAGGGTAGGAAGCCTCTTATATGACTTGCCCCTTGGCTTTTCCATAGGCTGTCTAACCATACAGTCCTGTGCCTCATTTGCAATTCAGAAGGGGCTCAGACTACAGCATCCTTGGCCCCAATGGTCACTAATGAGTTTATCACTAAATCTGTATTGCTAGGGTTGCCAACCTCCAGATAATAGCTGGAGATCACCTGCTATTACAACTGATCTCCAGCTTTGGCTGGGGTCTGCGGTGGCTCTCCATAGTCCTGGGCATATATAAGGATTTCTGGAAGTTTGTCACTGAAACACAGTCCCATACCTATTTAATTTCTACAAAACTGCTGCATTTTGTGCCCTCTGCCCATCCCCTGGGGATAAGGATGTCGGGAGTCCCTGCTCTTCCTTACTTCCTCTGGATTCATGTTTTCATTTTAAATCATCATTTTACTAATCTGGACTGTTGAAGAGTCCGATTCATCCTGAGCAAGCAGAGCCACCAGGTCATAGATCGGACCGAGGGAGAGAATGTGGGGTCACATAGCAACATCTGGACTACCAGTGCTGCCCAATATAATGTAAACTCTCGTTCTCTCTCTGTTGCCACCATCTGGGTATCTTTTAAAGGTTACAGCCAAATTCATGCTACCATAATGTATCGATTTCTGAACAAGTAAGAATGGTTTTAGACTGGATCTAGATACTGTAATAATTCATCCCTGGATTTACTCATCCAGGTGAATGAATTAGTGTTGGTGTGTAGGTGTGTGCATGTGTTCAAAAGATGAATCTGTAGGATAACTACTTGCAAGGCTGAAACAGTTCTGCTAAATAATTAATGTTGCTTATTAAATGTTATCCATATTCTTTTAATTTGCTTCTCCAAGTTATTCCCATATTTTATAATAATGGCTTTTAATATAATAATGTAAGCAAACCAGCTTGGGTTTCAAATCAAAGATGGGCATTTCTTTGTGATCATTCAGGAAAATATTTCAACAGTTCATTACTATTATTATTATTATTTGCTTCTTAATTCATTTGAAACAACTGTCAAGAGACTGAAAATGGTTTGCAGTAAAATCTGTGAGTGTGTTCTGGTGCGTGTTCTATGAGAATTGTGCCACTTTAAAGTTTGAGCTCTAGACCAAAGTCCATTCCCGAGGTTTCACAAAACATATTCGAATATCCATTAATCAACCTTTAGTGCTTTGATTTGTCTCATCCTATGAATTAGCTGAATGCTCCTTCCATTTCATTGTATCCAAAGTAAAAAAGAAATAAATGGAACTCTCTTTTACAGGCACAAACTATAATTCTCCTGGGATGGCATGAATCAATGGGCAGATTTGATGACCCAGCTGTGTGCATGCTGCTTTTATTCTGAAGGGCTTGTATGATCTGCCATTTATTGGGGGGGGGGTAGACTCTTCTGTGTATTTACTTTTGAGCCAGTTGTTGCAAAAGCAATGAGAAAAGCTGTTTCCCTCCCCTGTCGATGTAGGTAAAAAGAGAGTGTTTGTATTGGATTTTATCCCCAATGAAAAACTATTGGGCTCTGTCTTTCAATAGGGTTGCGAGCAATCCGCTGTGGTGGGCAATTGTCCAATCCTGAAACCTGTTGACTGCCACCAAGAAATTTGGTGGTGGGATGAAAAAAAGAGGGGTAAGGGCAGTGTCTCATCATAGGGTTTTCAAGGTAAAGGGTGGTCAGAAGTGGTTTACCAGTGCCTTCTTCTGCGCAGTACTAACAAGGGTTAGCCGTAGTGGCACTGCCGTTGTCTATGAAAGATCCTCCGCCAGTGTCACCTTCCACTACTGCTGCTGCCCAGAAGCTAACCTTCAGGGATTCCTCTGCCCCCATCCCCATTGGAACTGCCTGTTCTCTTCTGCGGATATGGCCATTGATCCCTTAATGGGGTGGATGCATCTTTGTCTGGTGTGTCAGCTGTGACCATTCCGTCTTGAGTGACTCTGCTAGGAGTTTAGTCTCTTGATAGAGTCTAAACCCCTTACAGTATTGCTCTCAGCTTCCCTGACACACACAAACCCCTCACCACGTTAAGGTGTGCATCCAGAAGGACTGCCAAAAAAAAACAAAAAACAAATCAGTGGGTTCTAGATCAAATCAAGCCTGAACTGACCCTAGATGCTAAAATGACTAAACTGAGGCTATCGTATTTTGGTCATGTCATGAGACAACAAGAGTCACTGGAAAAGACAGTCATGCTAGGAAAAGTTGAGGGCAGCAGGAAAAGAGGAAGACCCAACAAGAGATAGATTGACTCAATAAAGGAAGCCACAGTCTTCAATTTGCAAGATCTGAGCAAGGCTGTCAAAGATAGGACATTTTGGAGGACTTTCATTCATAGGGTCGCCATGAGTCAGAAGCGACTTGACGGCACTTAACACACACACACACACCCATAAGGACAGTGTCATGTGTGCTGTAGCATCAGTTTCAGGAAAAAGAAAAAGAAAGAAAGAGAGAGAGAGAGAGAGAGAGAGAGAGAGAGAGAGAGAGAGAGAGAGAGAGAGAGAAAGAGAGAGAGAGAGAGAGAGAAAGAAAGAAAGAAAGAAAGAAAGAAAGAAAGAAAGAAAGAAAGAAAGAAAGAAAGAAAGAAAGAAAGGAAGAAAGAACTCAATGATGCTCTAGGAATCCAACAGATCTCTATGCTTTTGCCATTGGGATGTGTGGGATTCCTAAAGCATCACACAAAACCGTGAAGGCACTTCCACTTTTTCCACTGTAAAGGATGTTGTGGCATCACACAACACTATTTCCTCCTCTTTGTCCTCTCCCTGGAACCCCTCCACACCCCTGTAAGCCTCCCTCTGATTGCCAGCTAAGGGCGGGCAACCCTATCTGTCAACCTGTCACAAACCTCTGGTCTATGCATCTTGGACCCCCACCCCCCCATTGCTGGATTCCACCAAAAATTCTGAGCTGTGACCCAGAACATATGAGAACAGTGTTGTTTGGTGGTTAGTGTCAGACTAGGATCTGGGGACTCCAGGTTCAAATCTACACTCTGGTATGGAAGCTTTCTGGGCCAGTAACATATCCTCAGCCTAAAGAAAAATGTGGAGTATAAATACAGAAAATAAATAAACAATAACCCCCTGGGCTCTGTTCATAATTTCCCCCCCCCCACCTCTCACAGGTCTAGGGTCCACCTCTATAACCAACCCAGATATCAGAATATCAGAATTTCTAGGATTAGCAATCCTAGTGGACAGTAGTCATCTATAACTTTGGTCCCCATGGTTTCTCCAAATTCATTTTTATATTGTTCCACATTTTTTCTTTGTACTCCATTCCATTTAATCCTGGTGCATGTAAGAGACATTCTCAAACAAATTCTGGAACTGGAGCATGTACAAGTTTCACGGCTTTGAATCCCTTCAGATTATCTGCATCTCTCCCTAGCGCACATAGACATTACTAAAACACTGCCAAACCCCCCCCCCCAAAAAAAACAGTCTTCAGAAGACTTTACATAAGACTACACCAAAATTCCTTTTGTGCAGTATTTTACTGATATGCCTATGTACTCTTGGGCCCATTAGTAAAAACACCATACGAAACAAACTTGATACAACTGTTCTATCAATGTGCATTGGTAACACAGAGGATAGGAAAAGATGCTATTGAACTGAAATAAATCAAAGCTGTGGTAATCAGTTCATGCACAACATTCTGTACAACATTCTAAGAGAAGAATGGAACAATGAGGGGTGATTCCTAATGGGAACAATGACAGAGAATTTGAAATTTCAACTGGGGAGAGTTTCAAAAGCATCCTAAGTAAACCCCAGCTTCCCCTGGCTCCCTGAGTGATTTTAGAATGGTTTTAATTAGTGATAGACAAGGTGATTGCAGGTGATTGCATTTCAAGGGGATTGCTTTTCACCAAGGATGCATTGTGGCTCAGTGGCAGAGCATCTGCTTAGCATGCAGAAGGTCCTCGGTCCAGTCACAGGTCTCCCCAGTTAAAAGAATCAGCTAGTAGGTGATGTGAAACACCTCTAGCTGAAACCCAGGAGAGGCCCTTCTAGTTGGAGTAAACAATACTAACCTTGATAGACCAGTGTTGTGGGATAAGGCAGCTTCATGCATTCCTAACGGTTTGATTCCATATGCAGTTTGCATCCATGGTGGAAATTGATGAAATGGCATCAGACCTAAATTCAATGTGCTTTGAAAAATAATGAAAAGAAATTGAGATCTTCCCAAAGCACTTCAATATTGCTGTTTTTAGTTAGAAAACAGGGATTCAGCCTCCAGGCAGCTGCTGTCATCAGGCTTCACATGTCACTGTCAAGCTCACAAGTAGTAATCTCCTTTGCATATCTTTAAGAATAAAAACCTCTCTAATTAAACTTTTAAAGCTTCTTATCTTCCAGGTCTGGTTGAAGCGGCGGCAGAATATATCATTCCTAGTAACAATGGGAAGAATTGCAATTCCCTGAATAATACAAACCTACTTGATTGTAACAAATTACATTCATTAGAAAGTAATAGTTTTCCCCCTTTTTTCCTTTGATCAGAGTAGTGGCATTTTAATCCAGGTTTAGCGATAGAGTCGCTAGCTCACAATTAAAGTAGCAATTGGACTGCTGAAGCAGTGACATGAAACCAAACTCTATGTCACCTATTCAGCACTGCTACTGAAGATGCCATTCATGATGCCACTGATGGTGAAAAGGGTTCTTCAGACAGAGGAAGCGGAAAGGTCCCGTTTAATAATGCCTGGATTTTTCATGCTAGATCCAAATATTACAGATTCAAAATGAGAAGGTATTATTTGTCTTCATCTCCAGCTGCTGGCACCCATTCAAGTCATTAAGGGAACCACATTCTTCTTAACCTAGAATTTCTAGGTTAGCTAGCCAGAGTATGACTTTATTGGTTACATGGCACAAAAAAGGAGTTGTCTCAGTGAGGTGACAGGCTTATCAATTGGAGGTGGTCAGTAGACTTCCCCTCCCCTCCATGGCTGACTGGCCTAGTGATTTGAGCCCTCCTGGAGAGGTGGGTTTTGGATATGCTCAAAGATTGCTCCCTGTGGTTGCCTCCCTGTCTAATCCCTTCAAAAAGTGTGTGTGTGTGTGGGGAGGAGTTCCACCCACCCTACCAAACCAGTCCCGCCATAACTTGCCTTGTCCAAGCTGTTTTATTTTTGCTGCACTCCAGCTCCTCTCCTGTCAGCAATTATAGTTAAATGTTAATCTTCAATGGCAGCTTGTCTCTGGCTACTATAATGTACAGGAGACCATTGTTGCTGTCATGCTCTGCTTGTAAAGTTCTCAGAAATATTTGACTGACCACAAGTGGACACAGGGTGCTGGACTTTATGGAGATACATGAATTGCCCATAGTGATTATAAGACAAAGTGACCAAAAGCCATTGTAAGTATACAACATGAAATAGAGTGAGCAGCAAACACCAAGCCCACCAAAATACATCTTCCAATAATTATAGGGTTGCCAACCTCCAGGTGGTGGCTGGAGATCTCCTGCTGTTACAACTGACCTCCAGGTGACAGAGATCAGTTCCCCTGGAGAAAATGGCCACTTTGGCAACTGGACTTTATGGCATTGAAGTCCCTCCCCACCCTCCTTAGGCTCTGCCCCCAAAATCTCCAGGTATTTCCCAACCTGGAGCTGGCTACTCTAAATACTTACCACTCCTGAGTCATGATCCCATGGTATGCCATGGTATGCCATACTGTGAATCTGTTTTTCTCTCCCCACCCCACCCCACCCCACTTAAATTCCCATGTTTACAGTGACAAAAGGAAAAAAGAAATCCAGGCAGCTTTACAAAACAATGCTGCACACATTATTTCCTCACACAATGCATAATTAACTTATGAATTCATTCCTGCAAGGCATAGTAATGGCAGCAGTTTAGTTGGCTTCTTTTGAGAAGATAAATTAGTGGAGGAGATAGCAACTACAAACTTTTTTGTTGTGATAGTTAAACAAAACCTGCATGTCAAGAGGCTGAACATTCTTTTATGAAAATCTGCTGGTATGAACACACAGCAAGGAAGATACACCACCACTTCGATGTCATGCTTCTAAATCTCCACAGATATCTGGGTAGCTTAATCCTCTCAGTTTATTTCTGTCTCAGACAACCACCCCATTCATCCCCCCAGATTCCTTGATTAATTGTCCCACCCCAAAGGGGAAAAAACTCTGTCGTCCATAACCAAATCCCCATTTTTTTGTGCATTCAGAATCAACTGGAGCATACTCTTATCAGCCTGATTGAAATGCCGTTTTAACGTGTTCTGCCCCTGTAATTTATGTATCCCTTTCTGGAGATCGAAGGGTGCTGATTTTTCCTAGGGATACTGCAGAAGACAGTCATACCACTCCTGGACATACACCAATGTATTCCATCCCCCCCCCCAAATCACAGAAGTTCATTAATTCACTCATGTTTTATCCTCCTGACAGCACTGATTACCTGCAGCACCATTTGTTTGAAAAATAGCCCTTCATCCTGGTGACATCACACAAACAATCTGATCTGGCAATGTGTCAATGGCCCTGAATGCAAGGTAGTTTAGTGCTGGGGACAAATGCCTATTAGGGAAGCACAGCCCTCACTCTGAATTACCTTTGTTTACTCTCAAATTGGACTAGCACTATCATTAGAAAGAAAAAGGGCTACTTTTCAAGCTAGAAATAGCACAGAGACAGTGCCATCTGGGGCTGTGAACAGCAGCGAGCTGGCAGGGAAACAATAAGTTTCGGTGGGTTTTTGGCCCCTTGCAAGCCCTCTTTTTCACACACTAACTGTATTTGTTAAAATACATTGGGCACAGTCTTACCAAAGATTCCTAGCTCAGTCATTATAGCAAATTTGATTAGGTGCCTCCTCAAAAACACAAATGAGAGTGGATGAAAGGCAATTAATTAAGATGAGACGCAAGTTATTTTCCACTCTCCCTTTAATTTGCTTCTGGCTGCCTCTTTGGCATGTGTATCGCTTCCATTTTTTGGTTATCTTTGATCCCAGTTTGCTTTGCTTTCAGTTACGTTTTATTCCATTCCAGTTGTCTCTTGTTTAACTTGCATTTCCATTTGCTGTATTGTTTTCTGATTAGTTCTTCTTTCAGTGGAACTAATAAACATGGGCAGTCTGTCTAAATCTGATATAAATTATACACCCAGAAGTCAAGCTGCCAGCGCAGAGTGCAGGCCTGCATGTTAATTTATCCATCACCACTCTTAACAGCAGTGCAGTCCTTTCCAGGAGTGGCATAAAAAACCTAGAGAGAGATTAATGGAGCAGATATAGTGGTTGGTGCTTTGAGGCTATAAATGGCTAGAAGCAAGGGAGAGAGGCTCATCCTTTAAACATGGGAGCTGGGAAGTTACTCTTCAGTTCCTATGGAGTTAGATGTAGGCAGTCATGCAGGGCTTGTGGAATTCCATCCCTAAAGAAGACCCCACTTCTGCTGGCATTTAAAAAGAAATATGCTTGGTTCATTCCAACAAACATTATCACTGTGCCTGAATGTTGACTAATTTGTTTTGTTTTTGTAACATGCTGGATTTTTTTTTAAAATTAAGATTTGTGTTAATAGCATGATGTAAACTATATTGCATTTGCTGAAAAGGAAAGATGCATAGTAATATTTTATTAAACAGACTAATAGGTCAACAGACAGTGGAGTGTTCAGCAGGATCCCTTCTTTTAATAACAATTACGTCCAAGTTTTAATTCATATTTCCTGTGCCAGATTAGAACTATGGGTGGTGAAGACAGCAGGTGCTTTTTCTACACTGGCAGAACAAGACACCTTTGGCCTACCACACATGTCACATGCCTGCCTGGCCCTGTAAAGGTTATTGACTGCTGCACTTAGTGGTAGAGACAAAGATTAAAGTACAATAAAACTGCAAGTTTGAATGGTCTGTACACAAGGATCGCCTATCACCTTCCAAATACCCCAGCTCTGGGGTGGGAAATACCTGGAGATTTTTGGGGAGGAACCTGAGGAAAGCAGGGTTTGAGGAGGGGAGGGACTTCAATGCCATGGAATCCAGTTACCAAAGCAGCCATTTTCTGCAGGTGAATTGATCTCTATTGGCTGGAGATCACTTGTAATAGCTGGAGATCAGCTAGTACCTTGTGGTTGGCAACCCTACTTCCAAATCATCACATAAAAGATGCAGTAGGAACAGGAAGGTCCTCTGTATCACAAAGAAGGTTTGAGAGCCAGTGTTTCATAGTGGTTATAGTAGTGAGAGGCCCAGGTTTGAACCACCACTCTGCCACGGAAGCTTTCTGGGTAGGGTTGCCAACCTCCAGGTACTAGCTGGAGGTCTCCTGCTATTACAATTGATCTCCAACCAATAGAGAGCAGTAAGTTCCCCTGGAGAAAATGGCCACTTTGGCGATTGGACTCTATGGCATTGAAGTCCCTCCCCAAACCATGCCCTCCTCAGGCTCCACCCCAAAAACCTCCTGCCAGTGGCGAAGAGGGACCTGGCAGCCCTATCCTCCCACCCACCTGGAGGTTGGCCACCCTAAGTAGGAGACTCACTGTGGGAGGGAACCTCAGTGGCAAGATGATGTCATCTGCAATGCTCTACCCTTTGGTGAACTCCTATGGCTTAATTGCACCAGTCGTGCCTTCAGCATGTTGGGATACTGGCAATTGCCCCTCCACCCCCACCCCACAATTTTCCTCACACCACTCAATTTAGCATCAGTGTGGAGGGCCCAATGGAGGCAGAATACCCCACCCCCAATGGGAACTTGGCAAGCCATTCCCTCGCAGCCATGTTGGACACTGGGAACATTTATTTTAGGGGTTGCAGGACATGACTAAAGCCCATTCCTAAAGCTGTGCACTGTAGTAATCTCTTGCTTAATCTGTTGCAACTGGATGTTCTAGTTTTCCAAATGGAGGAGGGGTCTGTGCCTACTTGCACTCCCTTAAACTGAGGGGTATGGCTCTCTCAATCTCCTTCATGATGAAACTAAAACAGTTAGGATTACTAACTTCCAAGTGGGGCCTGAAATTCTCCCATAATCAGAACTGATCTCCACACTAATGAGATCAGTTCCCCTGGATAAAATGGTACCTGCACAATGCCATAGAGTCCAATTGCCAAAGCATCCATTTTCTCCAGGGGGAACTGATCTCTGTCACCTGGAGATCAGTTGTAATAGTGGGAGATCTCCAGCCACCACCAGGAGGCTGGCAACCCTACTCATTTTCCCCTCAGGATACATCAGTAACCTCATTGTCTATATAAACCCATCTCGTCCCAAGTCTCACAGGGATCTGGGCTCACAAGAGCTTGTGAGAGCTCGTGCAATACTGGCTTATGGTCTTGCTGTACAAGACAAACCCAGCCCATCTCTTCCTTCCATCCCATGCACAATCACTTTGAGGCTGTCTGACATTCCCAGCCTTCCTTTTTGCATCTGACAAGTTGTTTTAAATAATGGCCTGACTCGTTTTCTCTCTGCAGTGTCCTCAAAACTTGAAATACAGCCCAAATCAATAAAATGTCAGAAGTACTGCAAGTACCTAGAGCCCATCATCCATTACTCATCACAGCTAGCAAATGCTATCATGCCATCTTTCCAAATATTTAAATATTGTTTTTCATGCCACTTCATTCCCATGCACAGTTATACACCAGACTGAATATGCCTAAAACATATGTTAAAGGGTAGGCGTCCTGTGAGTTAAAATGCTAACAATTAGACACTTTACTCATTCCTTTACTAATACTAAAAATATTTTTCCCTGAATAAATCACAAGATCTATAGAAGAAGCAGGTATAAATGTTAAGGACATGTCCTATTGCTTTGACAGAACTGGATGATCTAGCTCCTTATTCATTCCTGAGACTCTGTATATTTATTAATCGGCATCAAATATTTACAAACAAATATTGTAAGTTATATTTTCTGCATCGATTCAATTAGAGTTTCCAGGGGCAAAGGGGATTCTGAGACATTTAATGCTGCAGTGCCACCAATAGGTAAGCCCTATATGAGGCATCAAATCCCTCCCATGCAGGCATTTGCCACAAGCTGCTGACCCACCTAGCCATCATGAGATTAGCTGGTTGGGTTGGGGCTGAGCAGGAAGAAGAAGAGGAGGAAGAGGAAGAAGAAGAAGAGGAATAGTAGTAGTAGGTTTTTATATGCCAACTTTCTCTACCTTTTAAGGAGACTCAAACTGGCATTCATGTTCCCATTGAGGAGAAAGGTGGGGTATTAATGAAGTAAATAAATAATAACTAAAGCTGAAGACCAAGGGGCAGATAAAAGACAAGTCAGTGAGTGGGAAGGGGAAAGGGGAGAGGATATGGGGACTGCCAGGAAGAGAGAAAAAGGAAACATTGTGGGAAAGGAGATATGGGGGAAATGAAGTGATTCCCACACATCCTTGTGGGTTCCTGGCTTGTATGATATAATAATGGTGTGGTAGTCATTGTATTTACATCTCTTTGTGCTAAAATATCTCACAATATCTGATACTAAATGTCCTTTTGCACCCGAATCCACATCTTGGTTTTGAACAGATTAATGCAGCATAATAGTCCACTTTTATCAGTAGAACAAAAATCAGAGAGCCTCTTCATTGCTAAGACTTCCAAGTTCATCTTTATCAGTGACATAATGTAAGTTGTGGCTGAACAATTGCAGACATAGTTTTACATTAATGGAATCTTTTAGAGTCAGGTAAAATAAATCTTTTTGTGTGTGTGTAGATTTAAAAATGTGGCCAAATGTTTAAAGACTGGCTATAAAAGTAAAAACATACTTTACTCAACAGGCTTTACAAATGGTTTGTAAGGATTACAGCATAATAGACAGTCTTGCTGATGTAAAATGTGTTAAGCACAGTGATTACTGTGCTTGGAAAGCAAATGTGTGCTTGCTGTTTTCCCCATTTCATCCCTTTGCACTAATATTTGTCCATTTTTATAACAACAAAAGCATACCCATGCCTTTTAGTGAGCATTTCTAACAATCGACTGCAGACCATAATCTCTTTTGGCAAAGGCAGCAATCCTGGCCTCAGTTACACTGCTTTAAGCGCCATAGATTTCACATGGACATGTAAGCCCCATTGAGTTTAAAAGAGCACCCAGAAGATGTGGTGCTGCCACACACTGAATCAGGCAGTAAGTCCATCTAGCACAATACTGTTTACGTGGTTTACCCCTCCACAAAGTTGCCTGAGGAGAGGTAAACCAGCCCAGCAGAGAGGCTGAGTAGACCAAAGACCCCTTGCTGATTTCAGGCTCATCAATGCAAAACATATCTTCTAACACTGAATTATTCCCCTCCCCGAGAACGATTGAAACCAACATGTGCTTAAACTGTTGGTGGCATGTGCCTTTTGTTAATTATATTATCCAGTATTTTGACCTAGAAGAAATAACTGGGGAAGGGCTCATGTTTCTAAAGCTGAATCAATCCTCTTTGATTTTTTACCCTCAAGAATATTTCATGACTTTTACATGTATTGGGCCAAATGATTGAACTATCTGTCTAAACATAGTTTTCAACCTGTCAAGTACAGAATGAATGACATTGATTGTTTGAATACGTAACGAACAGCCATAATGAAAGGTATACCACCAAATAGCAGCAATGGATGCCTTGAAATTATTCATCTCATGAACAGGTAAAGAAAAACAACAATGAGATGTTGGCGGGGGGGGGGGGCTAAGATGAAGGATGACCACTATCAAAAACTTGCATTATGTTGCAATAAATTTGCAGCTGTTGGGCATAATTTGAATTCTGTCTTGTCTAAGCTAATTAATGCTTTAGAGCTGATTTTCAATAGCACTTGGAGTTTCTGATAAGCTGCAGCACAAAACAATTTTCTAATTAAATTTAAAGTATTTCTGACAAGCATACACTCTCCAGAGAGCTTATGGTAGGTGGTACCATCACCCCTAGATGCTCAAAAGGTGACAGACGACACAGTTTGTTTTTTTTTATCTCAGGGCAATACAAAACAGTATAGACTCACCGTCACCGCATCTGGCCTTTCTGGTTTTCCATCTAGTCTGTGACTGCTTTTGCTTGAGTATGGGAAAAGGGGCAGACTCACCTATTAATAGCACAATCTGCATGTTCTTCCCTGCAGGAGAGAGGGGGATTTTCTCCTCATGCCCACCAGAAGACAAGTACTGGACGACGACGATGAAGAAGAAGTTGGTTTTTATATGCTGATTTTCTCAACCTTTTAAGGAGAATCAAACCAGCTTACAATCTCCTTCCCTTCCTCTCCCCACAACAGATGCTTTGTGAGGTAGGTGAGACTGAGAGAGCTCGAAGAGAACTGTGATGAAACCAAGATAACCCAGAAGACTTCATGTGGAGGAGTGGGGAATCAAACCCAGTTCTCCAGATTAGAGTCCACCGCTCATAACCACTACACCATGCTGGGAAAGATGTGGCTGATGCTAGGTTTCAACTGGCTACAGCTCTGTGGTTGCTCATTCAGGTTCCAGTTCTGGAGCAGAAGCAAGCCCTTCTCGCACCTGTTCTTGACCTTTTAAAGTTATTCTCTGGTTGTGGCTGTCACTGAATTTGACACTGGCACTACCCTGTTACTTTTGATGTACCTGTTTTTTACATCTGGGCATGCCAACAGCAGTAATGGTGCACTGGAGGCCCATTGCAGCAGGAATCACTGACAGCCTTCTAAAAATACCAGTGAACACGCAAAAACAATAAAAACTTTAATGAACCAGCCCTTTAAATAGAAAAAAACCAACAGCCTAGAGCCTAATTAAGGAACCATAAAAGAGTAGTAAACATCAGTCATTATAATCAGCTTATCCAGAACAATATGGTTCTAAGAGTTCTCCCAAAGCAAATAAAGAGATAATCAATCTTTGTTCCACTGATAGCCCATTCCGGAATATTGGAAGAACTGCAAATACAAAGTCCTGGAATAGCTTTCAGATTGAACTTGTCTTTGATAAGGCACAAAAAGAAAAGGCCGGTGAAAGTTCCCATATACACTCATATAGAGACTAATAGTCCAGCAGACATGTGGCCCCCAGGTCAAGTAGGACTTTAAAATTCAAAACTATCACCTGGAATTGCACCCAGAAACAAATTGACATCAAGTGTAGACATTTTAAGACAGGTGTAATATGATGAAAGCAACCTGTTTTAGTCAAAAGACAGGCCACTGTATTTTAAAGTTACTGAACTTTCATCGTTCACTTAAAGGACAGCTCACATAAAACATATTGCAATAATTCTGCTTTGAGTAGCATGAATCAGAGTGGTCAGATCCAACGTTTCTAGGAGGAGAACTACTCTCTGATCCAGGTGTAGTTGAAAGTAGGTGTTTTAACAACAGCACTGGCCCATCTACCCATCAATAGAGTCATACTCAAAAGCACTCCCTGACTCATCATACTGTCCACTAAGAAGTGAGTTATTCTATCTAATGTTGGCAATATGACTTTCTCCAAACTATCAGGCTTTCAGACTAGAACTCCCTCCAGCTTGTCTGAATTCAACTTCAGTTGTTTCCCTAGCACCTGACAACAGCACTAGGGGTGTGTATTCGGCAAAGCTAAACCAAAAAGATGCAGTTTTTATCTGTAGCAGGCAATCCTGATCTCGAAAAATCTGAGGAAAAAATCAGCTTTTTTTCAGGATCATTTCTGAATCACCAGCTACAGCCAGTAAAAGGGAGAAAAAACACCTTTGCAGTTGTTTAAATTCTACCCCCTTCCATTGTAGTCTATGGGAAATCTTTCCAGGCCTCTGGGGGTGGGTATTTTTAAAGTAGAGGCACCAAATTTGCAGCTGCTGGTGACGCACCTTAGAAGACCCCCTCCAGTTTGGTAAGCATTAGATCAGGGGGTCCAATTTATTGGGCTCCATTTAGAAGAGAAATGGGGCCCATAAAATTGGAACCCTGGCCCAATCTTTACCTAACTTGGGGTTTCTTCTAAGGAGAGTCAACAGCAGCTACACTGAAAAATTGGTGCCTCTACTTTGAAAAACAGCCCCCCTCAGAGCCCTAGAAAGACTCCTGAAAAAATCCCGTGAAAACCCATACTGGTATGAGGATTTGGGATTTTTCAGGAATCCTGAAAATTTTCAGGTCCAATATACCCGAATCCAATTTTTTTTAAAAAATGCACACCCTTGAATAGCACCCAGGCAACAGCTAGGAAAACATACAGCAGTAGTTAGGCATGAATCCATTTTTCTTCTGTTTATTGCTAAATGGCGACTATGTACTTTCAGCAAAATAACATTGAACTCAAGCCATATGTGGAAGTACCTAGCCCTCAGTCACTATGTGCTTTGTTGTTTTCAAAAACAAACAATGACAGAATATATGCACTGTTATCACGATAATTTTAGGGTATAATTTTTCCAATAGTAACACTAATAATTGTTACTTGGGGTCTGGTGGAATTTAGAATTCCCTAGGGGGCTAACAAGTGCAATCCTAGGACAAGTTACTCAAAGCTTATGGACTTCAATGGAATTAGAAGGATGTAATGGTGTTTAGGGTTGCACTATATGATTCTTACTGTCACACATCACAACATGAATGCACAATGTTCCACACAGTACCACAAAAGAAGAACTAACTTAAACTCTAGTCTTGTTGCCAGTGTTTCTCTAATGTTGATTTAATCTGATTTGTAGCTTTTTAGTAAAGTACATACTTTAAATGGTTCAAAGTTTATGCAATGTACAGAGCACTTCAAGATTAATAACAATGTACTGACAGTGTGATTGCTTGTTTTCATTTTGTTTTCAATGTATGTTTCCCCTCTCTAGAATACTGTACTCTGAAGGAACTATCTCAAATGTACAGCTGTGGCATTAGTGACCTTGACAGATTCTAGGAGGGTGTAGAAAGAGAACACAAATTCCTTACTGGCATAAGCTGATTATGTTCAGTAAAGTTGGCATTTAAGGATCATTTATAATCATATCTGGAGTTGATGCATGGATGATAGTTGGCAAAGCCTGTTCTTAACCCCATGGTTCTTGGGTTTAAGATGGAGCCAGCACCAAAGAACTGCACAGAATTTCTAAAGGAAATTGAAAATGATTATTTATGATACCGGAAAATGATAAGAAATCCAAATTTGAAGTAATTATGATACAAGCCTTGAAATACCTTTATAAGGTGTTAACATTTCAGCTATACAAAAATCTGGGGGAGGGGCAGAATGTGTTGATATCAAATTATATAATTTCAGTATATTCTGAGACTATTTGGTCCAGTGAATGTAAGAAGGGAACAGTGGTCTTCTTGTTGACACTGGTTGTTTCAAGTCCAGTTGTCTAGTTTTTAAACTGACGTTGCCTGAAACAACTATTAAAAAACTGGCCAGGTAGGAGGATCACTGCAGGAATACCAAATGAAAAAAAAAAGTATTCACCCACTGGTAGAAAATGGCAACAGAAGGGAATAGTCAAATGTCTTTGAGGAGAGAGTTCCATAGGTTTGGTGCCACAACCAAGAAGGCTATCACCCAGGTTGCCACCTCCCTAATCTCATTAGGAAGATGAGGATTAGGGAGGATTAGGACATTGTATACTCAGACTTCCAAAAAGCTGTTGACAAAGTCACCAAAGACTGCTGAGTAAATTTAGCAGCCATGGAATAATGGGAAGCATAGGGTAGAGTCAATTCACAGTTCCCTTCATGGATGAAGTAGTAAGGCCCTCCAGGAATCTGCATTGTTTAAATTGTTCATACACAATCCAGAATTAGAGGTGAGCAGTGAAGTGGAAAGCCTGAGGATTCTATCACATTCTCCAGCCTGTTGAAAGCCAGAATGGACTGTGAAGAACATCAAGATGATTCCTCCAGTGTGGGTGAATGGACAACAATGTGAGGGAAATTCAGTTTTGACGCCAAAAACCCTTAACCCTACAAATAAAGTGATATAATCTGAACTGGGGATGGCTGACTGGGAAAGAGATAGCGATGCTGTGGATAGCTCAATCGATCCAGGCAAATTTTGTTTGGCATTATTTTAAAAAGGATTGAAAATGGATGCCATTATCATAATGACTTCATACAGATTTACTTTTTGGTGATATTGGAAATATTATATGTAGTATAGTTCTGGAGAAGATGAACATCCATCTGAATTAAATCAATGATTTATCTTGTCTGGACCCATTTCCCATACCAACCATGAAAAGGCTAAATCACTTTGGTTTTACAGTTTAGATAAAATTATGTACAGCATGGTGAAAAAAGAGAATCCCCCATTATGCCTTATGGCACCCAATGGGGTTAATGAACAGTAGATTCAGGACAGACCACAGAACATAGTTCTTTACAATACATCATTAAGTTGTAGAACTCAGTGCCACATGTTACAGTGATTGCTATTAGCACTGGTGGCTTCTCTGTTCATAAATACTATGAATTCAGGCGGTGGGGGGAACAATTGGAGGGGACCTTTGGAGTCTCTCCTCTGCTTTTGGGCCTTTTGAGGTATCTAGTTGGCAAGGTAGGAAATAGATTCTGGGCTGGATAGACCTTTGATCCCAGCTGGGAACTTATGTAACTCTGCTTTTTACAGTTCATAGAATGCAGGCCATTCATGAACACCCCCCCCATCTTAAAGTCCCCACGGTTATTAGGATGCCAGTCCCTCCTTCCCATTATTATGCACTATCTAGGGCAAGGTATGATTTTTCTAAAAAAGAAAGTCTTTCTTTTTCTCTCCTTCCATAACAAGGGCTGTCAAATGTAGCAGAAGAGAGTTTTTTTATTCTACCCCCCCAAAAAAGAGAGAGAGAGATCAGCACAGTACCTCCTCCATTTCTTTTACCTCCCCCACATACTTTAGAATCTCAACTTCAGTTTTACATAGTCGGTTGGTAAGTGCAATTGGTAAGATTCAAAAAGCTGACAATGAGTGATGACATATATTTCAGTTTTCTTGAAGCTCCTGGGTATAATGTACAACAATACCAATTCATGAGAAAAGTTCTAAAGGCAATGAGCTTTGGAGGATGAAAAATATATCAAAAGACTTTCAGTTGTGACAAGTATCTTGGAGAATAAACAATACCGGAATGTTAACTTGCACTTAAAGCTGGTACATTTGTCATCAGGAGACTGGAATACAGTATTTACCCAATAAAAGTGGAAGCTTCAGAATATTTATGGGAAGGTTCTTTCGAATTAGTTTATTCTGGATTCAGCAGTCTTGCAATGTAATCCAGAATAGATTCACACCCGTCTAAATCCATTGAAGTTAACTTGTTTAGAAAGGTGTGTCTCCTTAGGATTGCGCTGTTAACCTTCCTACCAGAAGCATAAATTCACACATTGAGTTATATAAAAATGGAAGTCTGTTCAGTTTCCCCCTAAAAGCAAAAAGCACCATCCCTTCTTGCTTGCTTGCATCTACACTGCACTATCTTTTTATCCCTTAAATCTTGCCAGTGGTTTTTCATCTAGAATATTCACAAGTCAGCCAATATTGGAAGGGTGGGTGCTCAAAGATAATTTTCCAATTCCCTACAGTTCTTTTCCCTATGTAAGCCGTGCCCTTCAAGAGAATGTCTACAACAGATGCTAACTGTCTCAGATCATCTCAGGCCTGTAAAAAGAGGTACTGACCTTCGTATATGGGAAAGCCCACCTGCACTAAAAGGGTGCCTCCTGCCTTTTCAGCTGGTGGTCTCTATTCAGGTGTTAGCAGAATCATTGACTGCATGGTGGCATTCATCAGAGGGTGGTACTGATTGTGTTGGTACATGCTCCAAACTGAATAGACTGAACAACAATTTCCAACCAACAGTTGAGCACAAACATGTTCAGCTTTGGGAGTCAGGCAGAGCAACAAAATAGACAGTCCTGGAAAAATACAGAAACTATGCAGTGTCCATCACTGCCCAGCTCAAGGGAACCAACTCATTTGTTAGTTTAGGGTTATTTCCCCCTTTGGGTATATGGGGGTGATGGCTGCTAAATTTACTCAGCGATCTTGGGCTGCATCAACAGAAGTATAGAGTCCAGATCACGTGAAGTGATGGTATCGCTTTACTCTGCTCTGGTTAGACCTCACCTAGAGTATTGTATTCAGTTTCGGGCACCACAATTTAAGAAAGATGTAGACAAACTGGAATGTGTCCAGAGGAGGACAACAAAGATGGTGAGGGGTCTGGAGACCAAGTCCTATGAGGAAAGGTTGAAGGAGCTGGGTATGTTTAGCCTGAAGAGGAGAAGACTGAGAGTGGATATGAGAACCATCTTCAAGTACTTGAAGGGCTGTCATATAAAGGATGGTGCCGAGTTGTTTTCTGTTGCCCCAGAAGGTCGGACCAGAACCAACAGGTTAAAATTAAATCAAAAGAGTTTCCATCTAGACATTAGGAAGAATTTTTGAACAGTTAGAGCAGTTCCTCAGTGGAACAGGCTTCCTCAGGAGGTGGTAAGTACTCCTACCCTGGAGGTTTTTAATTAGAGGCTAGATGGCAATCTGTCAGCAATGCTGATTCTATGACCTTAGGCAGTTCATGAGAGGGAGGGCATCTTGGCCATCTTCTGGGCATGGAGTAGGGGTCGCTGGAGGTGTGGGGGTGGTAGTTGTGAAATTCCTGCATTGTGCAGGGGGTTGGACTAGATGACCCTGGTGGTCCCTTCCAACTCTATGATTCTATGATGTGTGAGGAACCAGCCATGGCAAAATATCTGCACCCAATGACCATCGAGTTAGCCATGTAAAAGATGCAAGGCTAGAATACAAAGAGAAGCCACATACTCCCACACCCCCTTCATTGGAATACTTCCTTTTAAAAAAAGATTCTTAAACATCTAACAAAGATGAGGGATGAGAATGGGGAAAGCAAAGTGAAAATGTGCAAACATAAAACATTTTTTTAATAAAAAAAAACCAATTTCAAACATACGCAGAACAACTGATTTTTTTTCCAGGTTGCAAACAAATGATAATTTGCGCAAAGAGGTGATTGAGCATCCCCAGAAAGGTGAGGGCATATTTGTAAATTACAGCCAGAAGGCTGGATAGCTGTCTAAAATAACTACAAATCAAAGACTATATTGAAAATTTCAATCAACTTCACAAAACTACCAGGCAGTTATATAGACATGTGAATCAACCCTGATTTG
The DNA here is from genome assembly GCF_029931775.1 of Euleptes europaea. Taxonomy (NCBI): domain Eukaryota; kingdom Metazoa; phylum Chordata; class Lepidosauria; order Squamata; family Sphaerodactylidae; genus Euleptes; species Euleptes europaea. Next base: position 84,702,332 of record NC_079315.1, on the reverse strand, counting down.
AAAAAGATTTGTGTGTGTGTAAGTACTGAACAGAATTGTATGGCATAGTGTTCTCTTCAGCTGAAAGCATACAATATCAATAAAATAGCTAGCTGGGATTTGATTCAGAAATTTCCTTATTGGGGACATTATATGAAGCAGAAAGAACGCAGCTTGAGTTCTGAATGCTATGTTGAGCTTGCAGGGTTAGCAGTGTGGAAAAGAAATCTCTATTTGATTTGCCAACTGATGGAGTTTGCTGTGAAAGTTCTGAGGCAAATTAAATGTTAGATGTAAAAGGATGCTTCATTTTTAAAAGTATGTAGGACCACACACAAACGCAAAGCAAACGGCAAGAACTCTGAAAAATATTCATTAAATGGATGATACCTTACATGTAATAAAATTACATATCATGGGATACTTCACTTCCGATTTCTGAGTGTTTTGCCTCCCTATGTACTGGCAGTCAAGTAGCATCATTACAGTTGCCATTGAAACATTTGATATGGAACCATAATGTCAGAAGATTTCTGAATGTACACACTTAGACACAACTAGAGTGAAAGGGGGCATCTAAAACAGGATTTGCTACCATGCGTAGTTGAAAGGCACATGTTCCCTAAGTATTTGTCTGTGTGAATGGATACCACTTTCCAGTTTGGTCCCAATTTCACACTAGGGCCATTTATGCATGTAGGGTTGCCAATCTCCAGGTACTAGCTGGAGATCTCCTTCTATTACAATTGATCTCCAGCCGATAGAGATCAGTTCGCCTGGAGAAATTGGCCACTTTTACAACTGGACTCCATGCCATTAAAGTCCCCCCCTCCATAAACCCTGCCCTCCTCAGGCTCTGCCCCAAAAACCTGCCAACAAATAAAACATATACATTAATATTAATATTAGCCTTTAAACCTAACCAATTAAAATGACATCCAAATAATGGTTCCCTATTAAAATTTCAATCCAGTTAAAAATGGGAAACCATCCCTAGCATAAGTGAGATTAGCTCTAGGGAGTACAGACGGGGAGACCCAACAACCAGCATATGGAACATAAGAAATAATAATAGTAATCATCATCATCATCCTCATGTCCAGCAAGGAAGAGAGAGACCTGTAGTTGTAAATCGTCACTGTCCTCAATCATAGGCCGTCTTACAGGCCCTGGAGTAATTGAGCCAGGTCCCGCAGGTCCCAGGTCTCATTTGACAGAGACTTCAACCAGGCTGGGGCCAGGGCCAAAAAAGCCCTGGCCCTGGTTGAGGACAGCTAGATATTTCTTGGGCCAGGGACTACCAGAAAGTTGTTTTCAGCTGAATGTAATGTTCTTTGAGGGGTGTTACAGAATGCAGCCAATCTGTGCAGTGGCACACTAATGGCTATAAGCAATTTTTCACAAAGTAGGGAAACTCCTAGCATGTGTTTGGAAGAAGTATTGAAACTCTGAGCATGGTGAAATTAGAGATAGTTAACTGAGAGGAATAATTAAGACATTCAAGCGTGCACTAACAATTTGCAGCACAGAATGTTCCCATACTTTTATTAGTGAAGAAGGGGAGCCAAGAGGCCAAAGAGTTAAAAACAAGAGGATGAAGCAGAGCTTGTTTTGGCTGCCTAGTGGCTGCAGAAGTTCAAGACAAAAGGTATTAAATCATAACAGGGGTTTCACAATATCTAAGCAGCCAATCATCCAAAAAGTAGTACAAAGTGGTAAAACCTGCCATTTATTGAGCACTACACCTCAAGGTACATGGCAAAGCATGACATGTGTGAGCATCATTCAAGCAGAGCACACCAATTACAGTTTGGAGACCGATTCTAGCTTTAGTTTCTCGGCCAGAATTTTTTAATAAGGTAAACAGGGCATATTTCATTTCAGATTAAGAACATTTCACATTAATTAAGAACATTTCACATTAATCTGTATATAATGTAACTGGGAACAGCAGGATTTTATATCAGTATATCTAATTCTCTGTTGAAACTTCAGAGATTGAGGCCATGGACAGGCAAGATAGCTCTTTCTACAAATTTGAGAAAATTCCCAGGTTTGCAGAAGAATCTGAAAAAAATCTTTAAAAAATACATTGGGGGTTTAAACCCCCCTGAAATGATGAAAGGAGCACCTGTAGCTTTAAGAAACTGATGCCCTCATTGTCAATTGCAAGGCAACCACAATAGTATTGCCAGCCTTCAAGTCTAAGCTTCTGTCAATAAAAGGCAGGGGGAAGATAAGGGCTATCTCCAGGGCTCTTTTGGCCTTTGAATGAGGACTCACTGGAGCCAGGCGTTTGAGCAACCAGTGGTAACTTGACTTGCATGACTCACCAGGCTCAGCTGCTTGCCACTGTTCAATAGTAGCTACCCCACAAAAGCCAGTGTGATGTAGTGGTTAGAGTTTTAAACTATGATCTGGAAGGCTCAGATTTGAATCCCCATTCTGCCATGGAAGCTCACTGGATGACTTTGGGCTTGTCACACATACTCAGTACTAACCTACCCCAAAGAATTTTTGTGAAGATAAAACAGAGGAAAGAAGAATGATACAAGCTGCTTTGGGTTCCCATTGTGGATAAAGGTGGGATAGATTGAGGATATGGGGGCTGCCCAGAGGAGGAAAATAGTGTGAGGAGAAGGATACAGTGGAAAGTAAGGTGCTTCCCACAAGTCATTGCAGGTTCCCCACTATGTAAGTGGGCCCAGCCCAGCTGGGACCATGCAAATCACCCCAGCCCAGTGGCACAGCCAGCAGTGTGCAACTGAGCCAGGCTTTTCTTAGGGAGAATAGGGTTGCCAACCTCCAGGTACTAGCCGGAGATCTCCTGCTATTAAAATTGATCTCCAGCTGGTAGAGATAAGTTCACCTGGAGAAAATGGACGCTTTGGCAATTGGACTCTATGGCATTGCAATCCCTCCCCTCCCCAAACCCTGCCTGCCTCAGGCTCAACTCCAAAAACCTCTCGCCGGTGGTGAAGAGGGACCTGGCAACCCTAAGGGAGGGGCTGCCAGGAGGAGGAAAGGAGGGAAACTGAAGGCAGTGGGGGTAGATAAAGGTAGGTTGGCTATGGTGCTTTCAGGAAATGGAAAGTGGAAGAGAGGAAAGTGAGATGATCCTGCGTGTCCTTGTGGGTCCCCTAGTTGTGTGTTGTAAGTTCTCCCTGGGCTTGGAGAAAGTTGAGAGAGATCCAAGTGGCAAGGTCCCTGATTAGTTGGAGAGGAGCAGGAAAAAGTACTTAAATCCTGGGAACATTTCTAAAAATCAGAAAGGAGGTGAGCAGGTGTGATGGAGAGAGTTCCTCTCTCCCAGTTGTTTTACTAAACTGAGATTTTCAGAAGAAATTCCATCCAGCTCATGTTGAGTCACGAGGAACCAAAAACATTTAGCCAAAGAATGCTAATGTAGGTTTTAGTTGTTTTTGAGATTTGAGTGTTTAGGTGGCCAGATCTTTTGTACTAAAATATCCTTGATAATTACAGATATGTTCTGCTTAATAATCTAAAGGCTGGTTTCTTTTTAAGCCTGCATTTGTTTCCCAGTAAACATAATCAGATTCTGTAGAATTACTCCTGCCTGTACCTCTTCTCTCCCAGCCTTTGTATTGTAGTTGGCCTAACACTCATTTTCTTGAAAACATTGAAATTATTTTTTGCACATGTGTATGTGTGTGTTAAGTGCTGTCAAGTCGCTTCCAACTTATGACGATCTATTTATTAATTACCTCCAAAACCTCTTATCATTAACAGCCTTGCTCAGGTCTTGCAATCTGAGGGCCATTGCTTCCGTGATTGAGTCAATCCATCTCATGATGGGTCTTCCTCTTTTGCTGCTGCCTTCAACTTTTCTTAGCATTATTGTCTTTTCCAGTGACTCTTCTTCTCATAATGTGACCAAAGCATGAAAGCCTCAGTATAGTCATTTTAGCTTCTAGGAAGAGTTCAGGCTTGATTTGATCTAGAACCCCCTTATTTGACCTTTTGGCAGTCCATAATATCCGTAAAACTCAACTCCAACACATTTCAACAAAATCAGATTTTTGCACACATTATATAAAATGACAATCATGGATAAATGGCATAAAAGAATGTAACAATGGCATGTATGCAGCATAAAACAACATCTAAAGAGTATGTAAATACCATTCAAAAGAATCACTGACAGCAGAAGGAATGAAACAAACCAAAGAGAACAAGAACATAGTTTCAAAAAATAAAATGAAAATGGTACTATTGGCTTATACCTATGGACTGGAATTTCTACATCTCAGTTCAGATTCACTACATGAGGCTATTTTGGGTGCCAGTTTTGATCTTTGCTGATTTTCCATGCTCCGTGGCCTTGCAATCTGTTGTATAAAATGTTTTATCTTGGGCGCACATCCTCATTTCGCACACTTCAAAGAAAGGAGATACAAGTTTCCCTTGCACATCGCTGTTTAGTTTTATAGCTTGCTGTACTCTCCTTTCCTATTGTGTGGTTGCTATGCCACAACTATCTGGCTGCAAAAATCACCCCATCATTATCTGCTCCTTTCTTTAGCATTCTCTTGGGAAAGAAGTAAAGGGAAAAGAGAGGACGTATTTACAGTTTTATTTTTTAAAATCTTTTCTTCGGTGTACTGACATTTTCATATTCCTTTCTTTCTGCTTCAGCCTCTGCCTTCTCGGCCCTGCAATCATCTCTGCTGTAAATGGCATAAATGTCAACGCGGTAGTTAAATGCAGAAATGTGATTTTTAGCACATCTTTCTTGTAAGTGCTGCAGCTTGGAAAACTGTGGCAGCAATTCATGTCAGAAAGAACATCAGTCATTTTTCAGAAGCCTTGCAAATGGCAAACCAATGTTATATATGGTCTTCAGTTGTTAGCTGGTGATTAAGAAGATTAGAAATGTGGAGCTGAGCTGACAGCAACACTTGAGACACTTCACAGGGACATAATCTAGCAGAAGAGCATCTAATAAATTTGCCCTTTTTCTGAACTCAAACAGTATTTGAAGTAACTCACATGGAGCCCATTGCGGAAAATACTGAAAACACCTTAATCCTCTTTTCTTGTCAGATACATAAAATAAGATAAAAAATATTATTTTCATTGCTAAGCAAAATGGTTAATAAAATTCTATTTCATAATTTTATTATATATTAATGGCAAAGTACAGAGAGGTTAGTAAATTTACTTTGGAGGGTTGTGACCCCTGTGATTTTCTAATAGATGTGTGCATCAGAATTTGCTTTGTTTCTTTTTTTAACTAATTCCAAAAGGGTCTGTTTCATTATCAGGGTTGCCAGCTCCGGGTTGGGAACAACCTGGAGATTTTTGGGGCAGAGCCTAAGGAGGATAGGGTTTGGGGAGGGGAGGAACGACGCATGAGCGGCACTTCTGGTTTAGAACTAGAAGTGCCACCTCTCAAAGGGCCTTTACCTCTTAGTTTGAGTGGTAAAGTGGCCCCTTTACCACTCAAAGTAAGAGGTAAAGTCCCCTCACAAGGCGGTACTTCCGGTTTTAAACCGGAAGTGGCGTATGTAGTATGTGTGCATACACGTTTGCCCTACCGACCCTCAGGTGGTTGGCGGGCAGAGGGAGCAATTGCCGGGGGGTTGCCCGCCACCAGCAGGCACCTGGCAACCCTATGGGCCTGACATCTTAGGGCCAAGAAACTGGATGTTAAGGAAGGTTTTGAAGAACTTGAATTTAAATTAAAAGATCCTTGAGCAAGATCTGTTAAATTAAAGTATAAGTGTATCAGCTTGGTGCCATGAGCATTTGAATTACACCTTACGGGTGCATATCACCTTAGTGATTTTGTATCCATTCCATGGAAGCAGACAGGCTGATAAACAAGTCTTGCTTTTTATACAATATATTGTCACCTACTTAGGGCTGCCAGGTCCCTCTTCGCCAGTGGCGGGAGGTTTTTGAGGCGAAGCCTGAGGAATAGGGGTTTGGGGAGGGGAGGGACTTCAATGCCATAGAGTCCAATTGTCAAAGCGGCCATTTTCTCCAGGTGAACTGATTTCTATCAGCTGGAGATCAGTTGTAATAGCAGGAAATCTCCAGCTAGTACCTAGAGGTTGGCAACCCTACAACTACTCCCAATAATTATAGGATCTGTGGGTTTTTTTCCTAATCTGGGTCAAAATCAACAAACACCAGTCTTTTTTGCCATTTTGTTCATACTTCTATTTCTTGGGGGGGGGGGTGTCTTCCTCAGGCCTGGCCATAGTACTTTAGGCCACATGTATTCCAACTATCTTAGCATTCTACTGCACTGGTGCTCATATTTATTGTGCTGGATTATTCAAGATATGATGTTTTATAGGCCATGACTTTTGGATAAAATCTCTCCCTTTAGATTAAGTTAGAACAATAAATAAGAAGCCTTCCTTTTCCCCAAAGATAATGTACTTGTTGCACCATATCCTAGTATACAGAAAAGAGACAGAAATAAAATAAGGATTTGTGAATGCTTATAAAGCTGGCCCCTAAACTCCCATTTATTTCTGGCTCTTTGGGAAAGTTTCTAGTTCTTCAAAGCCTGTGGAATATTTTGTCCCTAACACATTTCACTCCCAAACTTGTAAATATTGTTATTGTATCTTGATGTGTATAACCTGTTTCTCCCTTGCCACAAGATACGGGACCAGATGCTAGGTATGAGAGGTGGGACGGAATAATACAGTTTCCATACTGACAACTGCAAATCTGATATGAAATAATATTTTATTCTCCCATGAGCCCTTGAGACGGGAGTACATGGTCTAAGCTGACTCACAACTTCATCTGAGCCCAGCTTTGATGGGGAGGGCGAGATATAAGAATCAATAATAATTAAATAAATCTAAACCACTAAATTTGAAGCACTTGTATTTAAGTGCATTGGCTCAATGGAATGAGTATGTTGCTTAATTTGGTTGAAAAGCCTATTACATTTCCTTCATTTTATACACAAGGAATAATTATAGGAAACCCCAAAATATACAGCAAATTATCACATAAGTTAAGACTACAACAGTAATTTCCCTGAATGAGCTGATGGACCACATTAACACACTGAAGAGCTATATTTGATCATAAATCTGTAACATGATTGCTGAAAAAATATTTCAATAGCATGAAATAGAGATCATGTGTGCAATATCTAAGGCATTAGGAAATATCTGTCTGCATTGTGTGTGTGTGTGTGTGTGTGTGTGTGTGTGTGTTAAGTGCTGTCAAGTCGCTTTCGACTCATGGCGACCCTATGAATGAAAGTCCTCCAAAATGTCCTATCTTTGACAGCCTTGCTCAGATCTTGCAAATTGAAGGCTGTGGCTTCCTTTATTGTCTGCATTATAAACTGCATTATTAATCAATTTTTACTGAAAAATGATGTAAGCAAAGTGTAATGACTGAAGGCTTCCAGATCTGAAGAGCCTCAAGCCAAGCTCCATTTTACCATGATATCTGCAGACAGGCACCTAGGCAAACAAGAGTTCATGTCGCAGTATTCTGAGATGGATGGTATACTTAACTGGTAGGGTTGTCAGGTCCCTCTTCTCCACCAGTGGGAGGTTTTTGGGGCGGAGCCTGAGGAGGGTGGGGTATAGGGAGGGGAGGGTACGATTGCCAAAGCGGCCATTTTCTCCAGGTGGACTTATCTCTACCAGCTGGAGATCAATTTTAACAGCAGGAGATCTTCAGCTCGTACTTGGCGGTTGGCAACCCTATTAACTGGAGCATGATTCAAAGCTTTCTAAATCCTGAGTATATATGCAACCAATTTGTACTGTAGAGAAAAGGTTTATTTCCACAATCCATAAACCTTCAAAAGACACGAGGGCTTTCAAATACCTTTCCAGTAGCCTTAGTGTACTTTGAAATGTACATACAAAAGGCTTCTTTGGACTGTAACTCTTGCATTAAATCATCTCTGTCCTTTCTCTTCCAGTCACAGAATACCATTTGTATGCATTGTGATTCTGTCTGGAGTTGTATGCAAAATTCCTGGACCAATTACACAGTTCTCATTCTGCATATTTGCAGAGTTGATATGCAGAGTTGCCTTCTACTGAAAAAGACCCCTAATAAATGATAATAAGAGATCTAACCTATTGTGGTCTATTTTTTTCACATGCTGACAGCCATACCTAGAGAGTTTACTGCTTAGACATCATTCATGAAGTGGTACAGGGCTGTGGTTCCTACCCTGTATTCTTCATGTTGATATCAATATTCAGATAGCTTGGCTGAGAACACAAAACCTCCATGCAATCTGTGGGTGGGGTCACTCTCTAATATTTAAAGGAAAGACCTGGCATGTTAGTGGACAGACAACTGGATTTGCACTAAGGAAACCTTGGTTTGAATAATCAGTTCTGAAGATCACTGGATAGACTTGAAAAAGTCACTCCAATAGGATTTTTTTGAAGGATAACCTTTGGCTTGCCACCCCTAAGATGATGGTAAGTTGTGAATGTGATCATCTATATGGCACCCTTCCAGAGATCTGCTCAAGATGACTCACAAGTAAAAACAATAAAATAATAAAAACCAACAATATAAGAAATTATAAATAATAATATAAGCCATACAAACAAACCATATTTGTAGGATTGTAGGAGAGCATGCATAATAGAATAATAGAATCACAGAATCATAGAATTGGAAGGGACCACAAGGGTCATCTAGTCCAACCCCCTGCACACTGCAGGAAATTCACAACTACCTCCCACACACATACCCAGTGACCCCTACTCCATGCCCAGAAGATGGCCAAGATGCCCTCCCTCTCATGATTTGCCTAAGGTCATAGAGTCAGCATTGCTGACAGATGGCCATCTAGCCTCTGCTTAAAAACCTCCAGGGAAGGAGCACTTCCCTGGGTGGCAAGAACATGATTTCAATTTGTGGCCTTCCATGATCAAATGTCAGATTTTCATTTATGGTCCCAACTATGCAAGAGATCATCATGTACGAGCGATAGCATGGCACTAGCATTAGCAGCAGCTATGGTGCTGCAGAAATAACAGGGTAAGTGACAGCAGAACCTGTCCCTTTGTCCCATTTGAGGTTAGTTAAAGCAGACAGCAGATTAAATAACCACTTATCACCGCTTGCATTCAAACTGCAGTATAATGAAAAGCCAGCAATTATGCTTTCAGTCAATCATGACAAAGATAACAAAAAAGAGACAGGAGAGACACAGTCATAGATATTTGGTTTCTGGATCTAGTAGAAGAGAGCTCAAGCAATGTTTGATCTGTGACTGTGGAAGTCAGATTTTTTTGGGCGGGCCGTGATTGCTCAACATTGAAAGAAACATACTTGTCAGATGCCAGCTGGGGAAAAAAGCAATTATCCTGGTCAAGAAAAATTGTCTTGGTCAATAATAAATCTGTCCTGATTTGTCTAATCAGAGAATATAACTTCGATTTACACATGAACTTCCTGGTACAGGTGTAGGGAAGGGTGTGGATGGTGAAGCATAGTACCGCAATTCAGTCTGAGGGGCATTATTATATATAATGAGAAAGGATGGAATAAAGAAAGGGACATTGTGGCATAATCTGTGCCAAGTGATGGGATGTAACAGGTATCTAGATGCATAGATAACGGGATTATTGGAAAGCACAGCGAACCCAAAACAGGGAAGCAGAGTTTGGATCAGAGATGGATCAGGCAGATTTAAGACACATACAGAAACAAGAATAGCAATCCCTGAGGTAAATGTTTCAGGACTGAGTCTTGATACAGCACTTGATTCTGGTTCCAGGGCCAAGAACTGACTGTAAGTAAAGCTCTAAGGGAAGTAACTACTACTCATAGTTTATCAGAGATGATTTCATATTTCTCAGCCCTGCCATTTTGACTGAGAAATCCTCATTTTGCTTCTCTTTTCTCCAAACGGAACCTGTAACTCATTATTGCTGTTCTCTTTCCTCAAATTGATTTTCATCTTTAAAGTGTACCTATTTTAATATTATTTGTGCATTAATAAATTAGAATCATGCTTTGTTATATATGCTATCTGTATAAATTACATACACTGTACATATAAACAGCACTATCATAAACAAATGGGAAGAAAATCCTGTGCAATATGTGTATACAATATAAAGAAAACTACTAAGCCAACAGCAAAAAATGAAGAACAAAAACACTGGCAAAAAAAGAACAAAATAGGAAACATTCTCTTATCCTTATAGCTCATGGATAATTTTGGAAGAAAATGGTACATTCAGTGAATTATATAATCCACCATTCCTCTAATTACTGCTCTTTTCAGCTCACAGTTGAGCTCACAGTTGGCTAATGGGTAAGTAATTGCATGGTTTATCAGAATATACACAGCATTCTGCTCCCAAATGTCTGATGATCATAGCAGGGCAAAACGAAATGGAACTCAAGCAGCTAGAGCCACAGAATGACCCAGGGTTTGACCAGTGAAGGGGCTTGAGCATGGAGGAATGGGAAATGCCCCGAGCTTTTCTACCAAAAAACCCTCCAAAAAATCTCAAGTGAATCATAATAAGTAAAAAAACTGGTGAAGTCTATACTGGTCAATAGGCACTAAAAGGAGGGACATGCAAGAAACTGTTCCCACCTTTGTTTCCTTTCCTCTCCCCCTACTTCTCTGTCTGTCACTTTCTCCTTCCCACCACCCCTTCTCTTACTCTCTCCTCCATGCCTGTCACTTTCTCCTTTCTCTGCCCCACACTCCAGCACTTTCTCTTTCTGCCCCACCACATCACTCTCTTTCCGCCCCTCACCCATCACCGTTTCTCTCTCTCTCTTTCTGCCCCTAACTCCATCACTATCTTTCTGCCCCCCCACCCTATGACTATTTATTTCTCTCTATTTCTGCTCCCTCTGCCCTGGTCACCCCATTGCTGCTGCTGCAGGGTCTGATGCAGCTTCTTTCACACACACACACCATTGCCACTCTCAGCAGCTAACCTGGTACAGCTCCAGGCAGGCCTGCTGAGCTCCCCCATTGCCACTCTCACCGACTCACCCAACACAGCTCAAGGCGGGCCCTCTCAAGTTTGCCACCCCACCATCGCTGCTCTTAGTGGCTCACTTGGCACACCCAATTTAAACCACCCAATTTATTTATTTATTCATTTCAGATTTTTCTGCAAACCTGGTAGTCCTCCATGTTTGCAGAAGAATCTGTTTTCTTTCTGTGTGGCCCCCACCTAAGGATTTAGATATCTGCAGATGAGGCTACACTTAAGAAATAGATACATAAATTTGTGTGGTTACAAGAGAAGGTAGAGCACATGAAGAATAAACAATAGTGGGATCATATCAGGGGTCTTTGCTCCATGGGTCATGACTCTCAGGTACAGCGTCACCTGTCCATATTCATAAAGAGTAATGGCACCATGCCTTCTGCCTCTTACTTACACACACACTGAGAAAACCAGCATGAAAGCAAGATGAGGTAACTCAGTACTGAGGAGATTCTTTTCAGCACAGGCAAGTTCAGTGACATACACTGTAATACCCCCTTACCTTCTTTCCTTCCCCTGACTTGGCCTGCCCCCAGCCCCCACTGTGTACCCAAGGTTGGTACCTAGTAGCAGTCTCTGCTAGGTTGATACCTGCACACATAGTATATGAGAGACATATACTAACCAGTATTACAACTAGAACCAAAATGACCAGATGTTTGAGTAACTGGTAATAGATTTTACAACCTATACACATGCCTGGCTGGGTTTGAATTGTTTGTGTGTGTATGTATGTATGTATGTATGTATTTATTTATTTATTTATTTATTTATTTATTTATTTATGTATTTATGTAAATGTGTGCAGGCTTAACATGTGTTTTAATTAACCACTGATGAAGGCCCAATAGGCTGAAACGCGTTTGGTATGTGGTTACAGAGATCAACCCTAGGAAATGCCACTGTGCTATTTTAATGTTTTTAAATATTTTTAACCTTTACTTAGCGCTTCTAATAAATTATATTTTAGTATTTATATACACATACACACACACACACATCAACCTTGGGTACCCAGCTTCTGCTTTCAGGTTGGGTTTTATTCCCCTCTTTTTTCTTCCACTGCCTCCAGCCCCCACCAGTTGCTTTTCTAGTACTCAGTGCATGCTTTTATTGTGAAGCCTCTCAATAACATCACAACTCTAGTTCCTCCTGTTCCTCTCATATGACTCCTCACATGACTTCTTGTGATTTGTCTGTATATCAGTGGGTCCCATACTTTTGCCTTGGCACTAATAGCAGGTACAGGTTTGCAAAGGTTGCATTTGTACTAGATGGATTAGGATGATGATTCCATTTAAGGTAGCCATATCAGCATGGCATATTTGCAAACCAAAAAACCAGTATGTGAAAAAAAATTTGTCTAGCTGCACCGAAGAGGAAGAAAAGTATGACACTGGAAAAAGGAGTGAATGACATAAAAGAGTACATACTTTTAACAAGGCCTGGGTGACACTACAAGTTAGAATTTTGAAAATCGCAATTAAAATGGTGTCTGCATAATTTCATTTGCTTTTATATATTGGAGTCTTAGAATCCGATTTAACTTAAAATAATATTTCTTATATCAGCCATCTAGGACAAAAATAGATTTTTTTTTTCATTTTGCAAGCAGCTTTAACAGCATGCTACATTTTCTTTTTAAATCAATGCAGTCATTTCCCTGTTGCTCACTGAATCAAAGAAATGAGCATGATGGAAAATGGCAAGATACGATGATCACATGAGCTGATTAAAAATATGTAATTCCAAGCAATTCCATGTCACTTATGTAAACTAAGATCTTTTGTATGCGCGCTGCAGGGGGGCAAGAAAGAAGAGATGGAAATGAATAAATTGGGTCAACATCAGCAGGACTTCAGAGAAAGGATGGGAGATGGAGAAAATCTCTTCTGGGTACACACATATTTACACAGCAGGCTTCACAGGAATTGATGATTGTCAGAATGTAATACTGAAGATTCTTCTTGGAAGTGGGTGACAGATTCCAGAAATACTTTGCCTCCTCCAGGCAGAAGCTTAACTTTAAATTGCAGGTTTATCATCGTCACAAGTGAAGCATGTCACCACAGCACATTTAAAGCAAAGTTCTTTGTAAATTTATGCCTTTGTGAAAATTAAACTTTATAGAATCAGATTCGGGGTATGAAAAATAAGTTTTTTTTACTGACTGTCACACATTTCAGTAACTATTAGAGATGACTGTTTCATAGAATTTCTCAAAGAGCAGGGAGAGGCATCCGGGGCAGAATATAATGTTCAATGGAGGTTCAAGCTGTTCTTTGACTCCTTCATGGTATGTCTTAACCAAGTCTCAGTCAGGAATCAGGATACCTACCACTGTACTTTTTGACTTCCCTGTTAATGAGTGGGATAAACCATCTGCTTCTGCCTTTAAAAAATTATATTAACAAAATGAGACCTGCTGCTATTTTTGTACTTTAGGGAAAGAAAGACAAGTTTGAGCATTCCTGAGTTTGGGGGAAGAAGAGTGATATATGCTGGTTTAGGACTAGGCCTTTGGTCATGTGGGCTCAAAGCCCCACTCAGCTGTGAAACTCACTAGGTGATCTGGGGTCAGTCTAACCTTCCTCACAGGATAGTTATGAGGAGTGATAAAGTTTATTGTCTGCAGCCAAAGGCCATCACAATCCACCATACAAAACATTAAAATAACATTAAAATGGCATAACATAACATTAAAATAACTTTTAAAAAGTCTGACCCACAAGAAACTAGTATTTAAATATGTTAAGTTCCCTGATTAAAAACAGTTTTAGTTTGGATTTTTTTAGCTGCTAAAGCAAAGAGTGACACTTTGTAGGAAACATCAGGATTGGCGTCTGATAGGAGAAAGAGCAGCTTCTCTGGATCTGGAGAAAGATTTAGGCCCTTTAGAAAAGCTCAGAGAAATTTAAGTCTGGGCTCCGTGTAAAGAGGACAGAATAAGGTGTAATGAATTAGTTCCTCTGGAGCGGCTCCACAAATACATAGGTGAGAGGCCCATGGGGTTATGAGGACAAAATCCTGTGTATTACCTGAAGCTCCTTGGAAGATGGGCAACAGATAAACAGAGAAACATATCCCATGCCAAATTCCTCCTTGGATTCCAACAATATCTCAAGAACGTTTGACAGGAGCATTAGTGATAATTATGGAATGTGTTTCCCCAAAATTTGCATTGTAATCAATGCTGAATGTACTTAATAGGCATTGTATTATGTTAAATCCTGGGGGAAACCTTCAAAGGAGGAAACATTCAAAAGAAGAACTTTGTGTCTTTGGCTAAAGTGGGTTCTCCCAGTTTATTTCCAGGCACAATTCAGGGTGCTGATGCTGAAATTTAAATTTGTAGACGGTTTAGGACCAACATACCTGAAGGACTACCTACTCCCTTATGAACTTACTCGGCCACTATAGTTATCTTCAGAAAGCCAGCTGTGGGTGCCTTCTGAGATTAGGTGGGTGGCAACCTGGGAGAGGGCTTTCCTGGTTGTGGCACCAAATCTAGAACTCCGCCCACAGGGAGGTTCGTTTGTCCCCTTATGTTGCCATCTAATGCAGTGGGGAAGACTTTTTTGTTTGTTTCATTCAGTGTTATCCCTATTTCTTGCCCAAGGTTTTAATATTTTAAAATGTTCTTGTATGTATTTTAGCTTTGGCTTTAATGTTTTAATAGTTAGTTTGAATGGTTTTTAAGATGTAATTATATTATGTAGGCTTTAATTTGTTAGCCCCCTTGGGCCCTTAGGAGGACAGAAAGGTGGGGTATAAACTTTATAAAACAAATAAAGACTACACTGAGAATGTGATTAGCTCTAACAAGTCAGGGTTGAAGAAAATATGAGGGTTTTATGTAATTCAAGTTTATTTTGAACTAGGGAACTGATGTAGTGCAGTGCATAGAAGTA